>NW_024543975.1:0-450000 GCF_018167655.1 Microtus oregoni
GAGAGAACTGGCGAAGTCTCCACGAAATGCAGGAACTGCTGAGCCTCGGCATCTGTCAGGTACAAGGCCAGGCTCATGGGGCCTGGCCAGTGCCTGCACAGGGCTTCCAGCATCTGCAGCCTGGGGTGAGGGGGGTGGTCAGGCCAGTGCCAGCACAGGGCTTCCAGCATCTGCAGCCTGGGGTGAGGGGGGTTGTCAGGCCAGTGCCTGCATAGGGCTTCCAGCCCTGCTCAGGCCCCTCATGCGCAGAAGCACAGGATGGCAAGATATCCTCCCCAAAGTTAGCTGCTGCAGAGCCCCCTCGTGTGACTAAGCACCTCATAATCACATAGAGCTGGTCTCTTTTAATCCTTACAACAACCCCGAGAGGGGGTGCATCCACATTGACAGCCGCCTGAAATGCTGAGGCTTATTCATGTTCCCCAGCACTGAGGGACAGCTCCAGGTGCTAGAAAGACTTCCAAAGCCCAAGCTTTTCCCATCATATCCAATGTCTCCAACCTCTGGGGCTCTTCCAGGGACCAGTAGCTTACTACCACACCCCTCGGGTCTCTCAAATCCCATCTAAGCCTATGCCATGCTATCCGGATCTGCCCTCCACACCCTCACCGGTCCATAGAGAGCTGGGCCACCAGGGTAACATCGTGGGGCCGGGGAGGTGGCAGCTGGTGGGGCAGGAAGGTGATGTGCACCCGATGCACAGTGAGCTGCTGTTGCCGGAACTCAAAGCAGGGCTCTTCCTCATCCAGCTGTGCCATGGCCTGTTGCAGCTGAGCAGGGTCCAGGGAAAGAATGAGCAGGCTGGTCCAGAACAGCATGGCCTCCAGCCAAAGACCACTTGAGTACAGAGGGCCGAGACCTCCCAAAAGCAAGGGGGTATGGCCCCTCTCACCTGCTCTGCTTCAGCAGGGAGCTGGCTGGGGCAGCCAAAGAGCTCTCTCCTCAGCAGTTTCCCATCATATCCCAGGAAGGTCAAGTGCAGGTTTCGGAAGAATTCTGCATGCTTGTTCTTCACGCGAAGCTTCTTTGTGAATTCCAGTGGATCACCTGTGTTCCAGGTGAGCAGCAGGGATTTAGAATGGGGAGGGAGCAACAGTCCCCCACCCTGCCATCCCACTCACCTTGAGGTCAGCTGCTTCCAAGTAGCAGCGCTCGGCCAGTGTGTGGTCTGACAACTGCACATTCAGACACAGGGCAGGGATGGACCAGCTCAGGGTGCTCCTTAATGACAGCATTGAAAACATCCTACACAGTGACAGACATCACAGCTCAGCCCCCAGCCTGCCCCTCAGCTCTGCTCCCACAAAGAATCCTCCAGACCTGGTCAGCCAGAGACGTGGCCTGCAGAGTAAGGAGCTCCCGTTTGGCCATCAGCTTCCACATCTGCTCCCAGCCAGATTGCCGGAGCCTGTCCAGCTGCAGCAGGATCACACCTGCCAACCAGGAGAGAGGTTGCCATGCCCACCAGGGACATTCAGATCCCAAAGCTTTTGAAATATTTGTTTTGCCATACTCGCGGGGAGCCCACACCCTCATACATCCAAGACAATCATCTATCAGGCCCTCTTTGAATTTCATTTCGAGGGACTGGAGAGATGGATCTATGTTTAAGAAGCGTGCTGTTTTTGAGAGGACGCAGATTCAATTGCCAGAACCCACATGGTGACTCAGAACCCCCCTAACTCCAGTTTCAGAGGCTAGAATAGCCTCTTCTGACATCCACTGGGTCAGGCATGCATGAGGTGCACACACATACATACAGACAAAACTCTGATACACATAAAACAGATTTTCAAAACAATTATAATTTTCAAATAGGGTCTCACTAAGCTTCTCAGACTGGTCTCTTACTTGCGATCTTCCTGCCCCAGCCTCCCAAAAACCTGGGATTACCAGCAACAACAGGCAGCACCACGCCAGGCTGCACGGTTTCCTGGTACAGGCCATCTGGCCAGCAACAGAAGGCATGCATATGCATGGTGGATGAGGATGTGAGGCCAAAGTCAACGCCTGGGCCAGGTATGAGGCTCAGTTGTAGAGCTTGCCTATCGCACGCGAAACCCTGGTTTAGAGCCCAGTATGGCATAAACCAGGTAGCATATATCTGTAATCCTAGCACCAGGGAGATAGAGGCAGGAGGATCATCCTCACATACATGAGTTCAAAGCCAGACTGGATTGCATGAATCCTAGTAAAAACTAAGCTACAACCTAGTATTTTTCCTATGCTTCTTCCATTCTCAGCTATACAAATGCTCGCCATTGTACTACAGTTGCCTGCCTGTCACTAAGCACTCAGTTCAGTAAAGTGCCTGTCCTTCCCAGACCACACCACAGCCTCGAGAAGAGTGAGCTACTCCATCTGTGTGTGTAAATACACCCCCTGGTGTTTGTATAGCAATGAAATTGCCTAATGGCAAATCTCTCAGAACATGTCCAAATTGCTAACACGGGACTGTGTTTTCTGAGGGTTCTGACATAGTCACCCATAATTCCCTTGGGTAGAGGAGGAGTAGAGCCCCTCCCAGCCATCCTCTCACAGCTGATATAGACCATGATATAGACCAGAAAGCAGAGTCTTGTTGGCCACAGTCATTTGGTACAAGCACGCAAAGTGGGAGGGTTCTCTTCATCCAGTGTCCCGTCCACAGCACCGGCGGAGGTCTTGGGGGCTTCCTAGCAGTCTGTGCCCTTCCACCACTGAGGCTCAGCAGCCCACCCTACCCTGTTTCCCTCACCACTGCCCCCACCTGTGTTAAATCCCCTGCCCAAGGCAGGCCAAGGCTTATGGTTCTTCCAGAGGTTGCCCAGGTACCAGTCGCTCTGGTTCTCCACGAGACCGATCACCTGCTTGTCTGGGAGGGGAGAGCAGGAGGGAGCTGCCTCGGGACATGGCTCAGGACTAGTACACAACAGGGGCCTGGGCAGGTCAGGGAGGGGGCAGGCCAGGGCAGGGTTGCAGGCGCCTCACCGGAAAAGTGAGCGAAGAGTGCCCACAGCTCGGCAATATCGGAGGAGAAAGTGACGTCAGTGTCCAGAACAACCACTCGGGCCAGGCTGAGAGGCAGGATGCTGGGAAGCACTAACTTCATTAGCCCATAGAGACCAGAGTAGTGCTTATTGGGTATCCAGGAGATCAGCGGCTGCAGGGATGGGGAGGAACGACAAGGGGACGGACATACTCAGGGGCACAGTGGGAGTAAAGAGAGCCGGGCGGTGGTGGCCCACGCCTGTAATCCCAGCACTCGGGAGGCAGAGGCAGGCGGATCTCTGTGAGTTCGAGACCAGCCTGGTCTACAAGAGCTAGTTCCAGGACAGGCTCCAAAACCACAGAGAAACCTTGTCTCGAAAAAACCAAAAAAAAAAGAGAGAGAGAATGGGCCTAGCTGGGCAGGAGTAGGGTGACAGGGGGGCGGGGAGCGGACTCCTGCCTTGAGCTCTTCAGCGTCATAGAATCTGATGGTCACAGCTGGCACCATCCATGTTCGGAAGAGTGTCTCCAGGATGCTTCTGGCTACAGCATCAGTTACCAGGTGGAGGTGCAGTGGATTTTTCCTTTTGGGTGGAAAGAGTCAACGTAAGGCTGTGCAGGAACAACAAAGGATTCTCTCCACAGGAGGAGGCCGTGTCTCCTACAAGGAGTTCCTGAGGGTGTTCTGATACCCTGCCTCCAGCCTGCCCGCACCACCCTCAGGAAGGGGACTTCAGTTTCCTGGGATGAGGAAACAGAAGAGTGGTGTGGATTGTTTCGTTGTGGGTGGGCTCCTGACCCTCGTCCAGGTGGCCTGTCTGTACCTGTAGAATAGCACGGACTTCACAAGGGTGATGACCTCTCGGCTGGAGTTGTGTCCGGCACACACAATGGCCACATGCAACAGCTGGGAGGGAACACCTAGGTCAGAAGCGGTCCCCAACGTCTACCGGTCAGCGGAGCCAGCCTGGTCTAGAACAGTGTATCCCCCACCAGACATCGGAACTGGGGAAAGGGTTGCTTAGAGGCACCACCTCAATTTCACAAGTGGAGAAACTGAAGAGTGAAGGGGCGTCCTCAGGTGTCCCAGCTTGGTGGCCAGATGTCAGGTGCTTTGATTCTTGTAGATGCCCAGATGGCTGGGCTGGGGCCAGGAACCCTGGGGGTGGCAGCCACCAGAGGCCACGCGCACCTACCTCGCACTTGGGTGGCAGTAGAGGCTGCAGATCGGAGGTGGAGCGATTGCGGCTCCCGTATAGGTCTCCATCGAGGGTGGCAGTTGCCTGTAGTCCGTCTGAAAGGACACGTGGCATGAGCAGGCAGAGGGCACACTAGGTCCCCACCTCGCCTGCCCAGCTCTCGGCGCTCACACTCGGGGTCCCGGCCGAACAGGAAGAAGCCAACCACTACCACCAGCAGCAGCAGCAGCGTGGCGGCCCCCAGTGCCCGGGGGCGCCCTCGGGGCAGCATGGCTGTCTGAGGGACTCAGGGCGGGGGGCGACCCCGGGCAGCGGGCTCCATCACGGACCCTGTGGACCAAGACCAGAGGAGGGTCAGCGCTGGGTTGCGGGGGCCCGACGGCTGCTCTCCCTGCCCGGGCATAGCCGCCTGTCTCACCTGCTCCAGAGGCTCCAAGAAGGCCTTGTTCCTCTTGCGACCGCCCGGTAGCGGGGACCGGGGCAGAGCTGCGAGTCAGCCCCGCCCCCAACCTGGGCTCAGGTTTCACCTTCGCTTGTCTGGACTGGAAGGGGCGGGGAGACCCTGGCAGGGTTCCGCCCTTGCCCCCGTACGGGACAGCTCCGAAAACGGCAAAGAACCTATAACCCTCTTTTGCACCAAGGCACGGGAGAGCTGAAGGCCACTGGGACAGCTATCCAGGATGGCCCTGTGCCCGCTACCTGAACCCTCCTGGCTCTGGGACCCCATCTCTCCCCCTAAGGGGAAGGACCCATGACCGGGAGCTCAGGATCAAAGGATTGGCCCGGTCACCACGGGAGTCCAGGCGGAGGAGGGGGCGGGGAGAGTAATAGGAATGTCCGGAGACACCTGCTCAGGTCAGGGACTGGAGGCTGGGCCTGCTAGGGACACCTGTAGCCTGAGCGTCCTCCCTGGCCCTTAGTCCAGGTGGACCAGCCTGGCCCAGCAGCGGACTGGAAAACATGGGCACTGCGCCCTTTTGAAGGTCGCCTCCCCTCCTGCACAAGAGCTGGCAGAGGGCCTCAATGCCGCCTGGGCAGGGCCGTGAGTTCCCCTGCCCTTGCCTGGAGCGCGTTGATCGTGCCAGGCTCCAAGGCCTGGATCCCTTCCTCTTCCCTCCTCCACCCTTCAGCAGGCCTCTGGCCCTATAGGGGTGCGGGGAGCTCTGGGCTGTGAAAGAGACCTGCCATGGTCGGTTGAACACGTCCTGAGTGCCAGGCCCTGAGCCAAGTATTTGCCAAGCCTTCACTCAGTTAATCCTCACACCGCCCCGAGGACACAAGAGGAGATTGTCCCTGAGAGTGACTGGAACCTGCAGCCTTCGGCCATTGGCTGTGGCAGGCAGCCCTAAACTGGGCCTGCAGGGACTCCCAGAGGTGACTGCTTTCTCAGTCTTCCCTCCGGGGTCGTTTACCTCAGGACTGCCCCTGCCCCTCCTTCCTCCGGAATGTGGATCTCTCCATGTCTCTTGCTTAACTTGACAGCTCAAGGGAAGCTGAAGTTGCCTGTTCTGTGGGTCACACTCCCCCCCCCCCAATTCCAGGTATTCAGTTTGTACAAAAACTGGACCTGCCCTCCAAGGACTCCACTAGGCCTCACCAGGAGCACAGGCTGGATCTTTGGTTCAAGATCAGCTGTCTAAAATGAGGCAGACCCATAAACAGCAGCCTGGGGCTGGCTCCTCCCCTAGGTTATCGGAATGCTTTTCTCTGGGGGATTGGGGATCAGCCTGTGGGCCTTTGGAGGTTGCTATAGAAACCGAAAACTGCCTCTTATACATGTAGGCATTAAGAGAAAACTCTTGTGTCCAGGCTTTGAATTCCAGTGCTTCGACCTCATTGTCAGCCTAGAATGAAGTTCGGGGTGGGGGGTGGGAGGTGGAAGGGTCCCTCCCCATAACCCTCAACAGAGAGGCTGTAGGAGCTCCAAGTGTGTAGGAGCAGATAGGGTCACAGGCAGAGCCTAGACCAAGCTAAGTCTTCCAAAAAGAGGTGTGAGTTAGTGGACACATTGTCGTCTCTCATCATGGTGACCCTGTCTCAGCCTCAGCACTGTGGGTAGGGAAATGAACGGAAGTGTCTGTTGAACCCTCAAGAAGCCCTCTGGAGCCTTCAGAGGAAAGCGAGACAAAAGTGAGTCTAGTCCCCTGGAGCTGAGCCTCCATTTGAGCCAGATCTGCTCAGGACTTTATTTTGTGAACTTGGATTGTCCAACACCCTCCCTGGGTCTCTGGTGTCCTCATCTGTGCCTGTCCAACACCCTCCCTGGGTCTCTGGTGTCCTCATCTGTGCCTGTCCAACTGGTCTTTCTTCTCCTGTGACTTGGGACAGACAAAAGGAGAGAGGATCCAGACCAATTTCTCCAGAGGCCTTTGCAGCCCAGCCTTGCAGCCAGGTCCAAGCAGGAACCCAGCAGGGAGGACCCTCCTTCCCGGCTGCCAAGCTTGCACAGGCCTTGACTCTAATCAGGCTCCGGATCTAGAGAGGAAATTCAGGCATCCCTGCCAGCTGCTGGCCTGGCAGGGCCCAGCCCCCTGCACTGGAGAGAAAGACCCTTCACCATCTGGAAGTGAAGGGGAGGTGGTGTACCACCGTCCTCAGGGCCTCTCCTTCCTCCCCAGAACAAAAGACCATCTGATAAAATCTTGCACACCTGTATTCACCTGCTTGTACACACAAGTACAAACACACACACACATAAGCTCACTCCAGCTGCAGCAGAGTGAGAGCAGGAATGGCCCAAAAGGCAGTAAAGTCACTGAATTCCTGAGCCTAGATTTTAGCCAGGCCTGTCTCATCATGTCTCAGCTCATGCTGAGCTAGACAGTGCTGCCAAAGGCCTTTTGGTCAGGGCCTCGCCGTGCTATCTGGGACAAGTAGTCGGGCTTCCTTGGGCCTCATCTGTGGGCAAGCGTTCCTATCAATCTGACGAGGCTGATGTATTAGTTGCTTTTCTCACAACTGTGACAAAATCAACCCTTGGCAGAAGCAAGCTTAAGGGGGGATTTATTTGGGCTCACAGCTTGAGGGTATAATCCATCATAGTGGGCAGCAGTGGTTTCGGAAGCCTGAGGTTGCCGGCCAAGCTGTAATCCACAGTCAGGAGACGGAGAAAGATGCAGGCTGGTGCCCAGGTTGCTTTCTCTTTTATTCAGTTCAGGACTCCAACACAGAGAAGGAGGAGACAAGCATCCAGGCTGGGTTCTCTCAACTGCAGGCACACCATGGACACACTCAGAAGTTTGTTTCTACATGATTCTAAACCCACCAAGTGGACACTGAAGATGGACCAGCGAAACCGCCGGCAGGGCAAGGAGTATGTGGGGCACTCGGGGTGGATGAGGAACCACTTCCACGGTGCCCGTACCACGGACTCTTCTGAGGCTCAGAGCACCTCTCCCTGAGTTTTTGTTGGCAGGCATTGGCTCCACATAGACAAAGAAAAGGAAGGAAGTGGGCATGGCTGTGGCTTCCTGGTGAGTGCGGTGCTTAAAGCACCACAGAGTCCAGCTCCGGCTCAGACTAAAGCAGCATTCCAATCAGGACTAGACATAGTACGCACTCTTTTAAAAACGATTTATTTGTTATATATACAGCATGTTTGCCTGCACACCAGAAGAGGGCATCAGATCTCATTACAGATGGTTGTGAGCCACCAGGTGGTTGCTGGGAATTGAACCCAGGACCTCTGGAAAAGCAGTCAGCCAATGCTCTCAACCTCTGAGCCATCTCTCCAGCCCAGTAGGCACTTTTTTTTTTAAAAAAAAATGATTTTAGTTTAATTTTTTAAAACGAAGTCTTACTCTAGCTAAGGCTAACCTAAAACTCACTCCACGGGCAAGGCTTGTTTTGTACTTGCAGTGATCCTCTTGACTCTGCCTCCCCAGTGCTGGAATTCCTTACAGGAATGTGCCACCATGATCAGCGCTTTATTTTAGGACTTACTGCATTTTATGTATATGACTTTGGTCTGCATGTCTTTCTGTACACCCACATGTGTGCCTGCCATGTGCTTACAGAGATCATAAGAAGGTATCGAATCCTCTAAAACTGGAATTACAGATGGTTATGAGCCACCATGTGGGTGCTGGGGACCAAACCCAAGTCCTCTGCAAGAACAAGCGCTCTTTTACTCCAAGCCCTCTATCCAGTACCACACCCAGCTTTTTTTAATTTTTTTATTTAAATTGTCTTTGTTTTTTGTTTTTCGAGACTGAGTTTCTTCGTATAACAGCCTTGGCTGCCTTGGAACTCGCTCTGTAGACCAGACTGGCCTCTGCCTCCCGAGTGCCGGTATCGAAGGCATGCACGGCCACCACCCTGCATTTAAAAGATTCTTAAGTGAGCATTTCTTAAACCCTGAGCCATCTCTCTAGCTCCTTTATGAACATTTTTATTTGTGTTTATTAATTGTACAAAACAATGAGCTTCGTCTATCATGATGGCACGGGTCTTTAAAAATCCCAGCATTTAGGAAGCCGAAATAGGCAGATCTCTGTGAATTTGAGGCCAGCCAAACAAGGGTACATTGTGAGACCTTGTCTCAAAACAAACCAACCAAAATCATGAACTTCATGATGACATTTCCGTACATGCTTGTGATATACTGGATGGGCTTATTGGGAAGATAATACCCGGTATGGTACTAAACAAACACATTACATACTCAACGGATACCATAAATTCCCGGGCGGAGTCCACAATGGCGCAGAGTTGCCACGCCCCCTCTGCCCACAGCCAATCAGCTGCCTCCCCAGAGCCGTTCCCTCCCTCCACTTCTGCAGCGCCTTGACACGAGCAGCTTTGTTGCTGGGTTCAGGAGTGGATCCCTAGGTGTTACCCCCCAACCCTTGGGGCTTAGCTGAGAGCCAGGAGATACATCCAAGGGCCAGAAAACGCTGACATTCGTTCCGAGTTCAAGGTCCAAGTCGGCCCCAAATAATTTTGTAGATGGGAAATTGAGGTGCAGATAAGGGAAGTGTATGCACAGGTTCATCCTAAGTGGAGAGCAGAAGGCTAGGCCAGGGTATTCTCCACCAAAGTAGTCATCCGGCTACGGCTTTTGGGGGTCCACCCAGGAGAAGCTGGAGCCGAAGCCACGGCACTAAATCTGCTGGCTAGGTTTGCCTCAGTTTCCCCAGCACTGGCTTTTGTGGGGAACTGGAAACTGGCGGTTGCTGAGACCCATTTACGACAGTTTCGAGGTTCCTTGCGCCTTAAATCCCAAGTACTTTGCTGTCCTGCCCTCCCGCTCGAGCCTCTCGGCGATCTTCTGGGAAAGTCTGAGACTTCGTGGTCCCTTCTCTAGAATGAACTGTTCAGCCTGCAGCCAAGCTGCAACTGCGCAGGCGCCAAAACAGCCAACCAAGAAGGCTGAAGAGTGGAAGCCAGAGGCTCTAGGAGCTTCGGGGCGGAGAGTGAGGGAGCCAATGGTTGGAAGGAGGAAGGGTGGGCGCTCACGGTCACTAGGAGGAGGTGCTAGAGATGGGGTGAACGGGCGTCTAGCTAGCCCTGGGCTGCGGAAGTGGAGCGACTGGGAGGCGGGCTTAGGGCCGGAAGCAGGAAGGAGGGCGCAGGACACAGGGCGCCGCGCCACCTGTGCTGTCGGCCGGTGGAACTGTATGTAGCTGGAGCAGGATGGAAAAGCTGCGGCTTCTGGGCCTCCGCTACCAGGAGTACGTGACTCGTCACCCAGCCGCCACGGCCCAGCTGGAGACTGCAGTGCGGGGCCTCAGTTACCTGCTGGCAGGTGCCACACTGACCTTTGACCCATTTCTTCGGGCCCCTGACCCATGACTCCTAAGGCCCTCTCTCTGCGGACTCAGGGTAGTGGTCACTGTGTTTGAGTTCCTGTGGCATATAGGAAGTTGAGGGACCCAAAGCTGCAGGGTGAAACAAACGCTCACCAACGCCTCCTGTACTTTCTTCCCCAGGTCGCTTCTCCGATTCACACGAGCTGTCTGAGTTGGGTGAGTTGGGCTCTGGACTGGGGAGGAGGAAGGCTTCCAGAGGGCCTGGACTGCCCTTTAGATTGATGTACCAGGCTCAGTCAGACAAGTTCAACTGTGCAGGACCCTTGGTGTTCCTTTCGAGTTGGGAGACCTGTGAGGGAGGACCTTGACTAGCTATTCACTCCTGGTTTGGCTCAGGATTAAACAACTCTTCTGTCCTTGCTGGTTCATCCATTTTCTGAGTATGCGGAGGGCACTGTTGTTCTGTCCAGTGGAGGAAATAAAAGGTCACCGAGGCAGGGGAATAGTCCCTGATGGCAGGCTACATTCAAATGCCACAATCCCCATACTATAAATGCCTCAGCCGTGTTTGCTTAGTTTTGGAGGAAGTGATGGCCATGAAAGGATGAGGTAGATTAAAAGGTAGTTGTGATGTAGCCCTTCAGGGGGACAGGACAGTCTGCAGAGAGAGCAAAGGGAGAGGTGGGGCCGCACACTTGGCTCTTCTAAATAGCTCAGGAGCCAGCCCTGCCAGCAGAGCAAGGGCTAGCTTGTCTCTGCAATCAGATCGTTGTTATTTGTTCAGGATAGCAGGGCTCTAAGTGGGAGAAGAGGCATGCTGGTTTCCACACAGTCTGTGGGTAACTGAGTACGACTTGTGACCGGTGATCCCTAGAGTTCTGGGGTAAAGGTGAGGGGTGAAGGCCACACCAGAGCCGGCCTCTCAGGCCCACGCTCTGCTTCTCAGTCTACTCCGCCTCTAACCTGCTTGTGCTGCTCAATGACGGGATACTTCGGAAGGAGCTGCGAAGAAAGCTGCCTGTGGTGAGGATTCTGCTGGGAGCCGCGTGTGGGAGCTCAGGGACTTGGGAAGAAAGCGGTAATGAGCAGCACGCGTGTAGCACATGTTGCAGTCTCAGAGTGTGGGACATGCCCGTGCCCCTGACCGTCAGTTGTCCCTGTCTCACACAGCCAGCCTGTTAGCAGTGCATGGTGTCTGAGCTCAAGTGTTAGGCTTGGAAAGTGGGAAGCCCCCTGTCCCCGCCCCCTGCAGAGAGGCCCTCTTTCTCCAGGACAGTGCTTGGGGCTAGGGGAGCCCCTGACCTCTGGGCTTCTTGCAGTCGCTGTCCCAGCAGAAGCTGCTGACATGGCTGAGCGTGCTGGAGTGTGTGGAGGTGTTCATGGAGATGGGGGCTGCCAAGGTGTGGGGTGAAGTAGGCCGTTGGCTCGTCATCGCTCTCATCCAGCTGGCTAAGTAGGTTGGGTTGTGGAGGGCAGGACTCAGGTGGGGTGACCCAGGCCAGCTTTGAGCGTGCTCAGTGGAGCAGCCCTGCTGCCCGCTTCTAGCCGCCTCCCTCTATCTGTACTGTACTTCTCAACTCAGGGCTGTCCTGCGCATGTTCCTGCTCATCTGGTTCAAGGCTGGCATTCAGACCTCACCCCCCATTGTTCCGCTGGACAGGGAGACTCGGGCACAGCCATTGGGTAAGCTGCCCCTCTGCCCTGAAGTGGAATGGGACACGGGACTGCTCTGTGGATTTGCAGCATATTCCCCATGAGCTCAGCACCCATTATTCTGTAAGAAAGAACAAGAAAGACAGGTTTGGAGAAAATCAGAACTTAAACTTGGGAGTTTTATTTTTTCTGATCCTAAAGATCACACCCAGAGCCTTGGGCATGTGAGGCAAGTACTCTACCACTGAGCTACAGTCCCATCCCTGAGCCTGAGCTTGTGGTACCAGAGTCCTCCTTCTGTCTTTTGGGCTTCAGGAACTAGGACAAAGTGGGTGTCCTGCCAACATTGTCTCTGGGCCTGGTTCTGTATCATGAACCTCAGGCTCATGAGTCAGGGTACCCGGCTGCTATGGCTCCTCTGTCAGCCTTGTCTCTTCTCTCACCTTGAGTGGGGACAGTGTTGGGGCTCCCACCTGAGCGTGTTGACAGGAGGATTGAGGCAATATGGCCTCATGGTCCCATAGCTCCAATAGTTACGGTTGGGCTGGGCCTTCCCTTTTTTCCTCTGGGTTCTTGTTTGCCTGTGACTATGGGCCGGGGTAGGTTCCAGAATGCTTCCCTCTGTGGAAAGGTTTCTTGCTGAACCACAGTCCCTGGGTGCGATTACCATGGCTCAACTACTGCCTCAGGACAGGCTCTTGTGTTCTCCAGGTAGCTCCTCAGGCATTCACATGTTCTCTGTGGGCTCTGCTAGGAATGTGTCCCTCTTACTCTGTGTTCTGTCTCTACCTGCTAGATGCTGATCACAAGCCAGGCAGCCAGGAGCCATCCTATGTGGGGAAACGGTCAAACAGAGTGGTGCGGACCCTCCAGAGCAGTAAGTGCAAGATGTTGCTGGGCTGGGCACCCGGGTGCTGAGGTCATGTGGGCCTGAGGGGCTGGGCACCGGGTGCTAAGATCATGTTGAGCCTGAGGGACTGGGCACCCGGGTGCTGAGGTCATGTGGGCCTGAGGGACTGGGCACCCAGGTGCTGAGGTCATGTGGGCCTGAGGGGCTGGGCACCCGGGTGCTGAGGTCATGTGGGCCTGAGGGGCTGGGCACCGGGTGCTAAGATCATGTTGAGCCTGAGGGACTGGGCACCCGGGTGCTGAGGTCATGTGGGCCTGAAGGACTGGGCACCCAGGTGCTGAGGTCATGTGGGCCTGAGGGGCTGGGCACCCAGGTGCTGATGTCATGTGGGCCTGAGGGGCTGGGCACCCGGGTGCTGAGGTCATGTGGGCCTGAGGGACTGGGCACCCAGGTGCTGAGGTCATGTGGGCCTGAGGGACTGGGCACTCAGGTGCTGAGGTCAGTGTGAGCCTGAGGGACTGGGCACCCAGGTGCTGAGGTCAGTGTGAGCCTGAGGGACTGGGCACCCAGGTGCTGAGGTCAGTGTGAGCCTGAGGGACTGGGCACCCAGGTGCTGAGGTCAGTGTGAGCCTGAGGGACTGGCTCCTGCCAGCATTCACATCAGCTCCTGCTTCACCTGCCTGTCCTTATGTTCTAGGCCCGTCCCTGCATGCACGACACTGGGGAGCCCCCCAGCAGTGGGAAATTCGCCAGAAACAGCAGCAGGAGGAACTGAGCACACCCCCAACATCTCTGGGGCTGCAGGAGACCATTGCAGAGTCTCTGTATATTGCCCGACCCCTACTGCACTGTATCCTTAGCTGTGCTGGAGGTAGGTTGGGGAGGAGCCGGGCTGGAGCATGCACTGGAGACATCCTTGACACCTTGACTGTCAGTGCTCAGTCTAGGCTTCTGGGGTCAGCGGTCATGGACACCCTGGCTACTATCTGGTGTGGTGGATATGACTAGGTGAGCATCAGCAGGGACTCCATTCCTCCCGTGGGCTCTCTGCGTGCCGTTTGGCTGTCCCTCTCAGGGACAGAGGCCATCCTTGTTCCTATGTCCCTGGCCCACAGCCTGAGTCTCCTGAGTAACAGAAAGAGCCTGACTCGAAGGGAACAGCTCGAGCTAAGGCGCCGCACAATCCTGCTGCTGTACTACTTGCTGCGCTCGCCCTTCTACGACCGCTTCTCTGAGTAAGGCGCCCTCCTCACCTCCCTTCCCTCCCCTCGTATCAGCAGGGCTGTCCATGCTGCACGGAGAGGGCTGGGCTCAGCTGAGTCCTGGCTGCTTCCAGAGCTGTCCAGGATACAGCCACCAGAGCCGCTGCACCATCAGGCCAGTGTGAGCTTCTGTGCTTGTTGGCAAGAGAAGCCACCGTTGAGGCAGGCCACCTATCTCCAGCTCTTTGCACCGTAGGCAGTCCATTTTCAAAGGGGCCCCAGCTAGGCTGTCACTGCTGGGCCCATCCCACACTGACACCTGTGAGGTCTCAAAGCCTCTGCCTTAGCCAGAGAAATCTTTCAAAAAGGCCTGCAAGGGTATGATCTGTGGTGGAGTTTCTGAGCAGGAGCGGGGCTGTGAGACTAACGGGCTCAGTTCCTCACCTGTAAAGTGGAGATAGTGATGGCACCCATTTGCAGGGCTCAAATAGGGGTCAGGTGTTTGGCCATGCTTGGTATGTAATGAGCATGTGATAAATATTAGGTCTTTTTTTTTCACCAGTGTTTGCTGGTGATCAAGCCTAAGGCTTCAAACATGCTAAGCAAGTATTGTACCCTGAACCACACGTCCACCCCATACATGTTCTTTCACTGTTCCCAACATCAGTATGTCCCACCCCAAGTCCCATATGGAAAGTCCCATATCTTAAACAACAAGCATCTCCTTGAGCCAAGGGGGACTCTTCTTAGGCCCGCTGCTCTGACCACTGGCGTGTGAGGTACTGTAGCTCAGCTCTCCTGCCAGTTTACCTCCCCAGAAATCTCCAGGGCGCAGGCTGTGCTACCAAGTGGCCTTAGGAAGGAAGCTTTGTTTGTTGTTGAATGCAAAGGTCCAAAGAGGGTAAATGAGGCAGCAAAGGGGAGGGGGAGTGTTGTGCTGGTGCCGACTGACGGGTGGACAGAGCTGTGGGCACGGGTGCAGCTGTAGATAGGTTAGTGCCAGCGATCTGGCCTTGTACTGGAGTCTGTCTAGCCCATTTTCTGAAGTGCCTGGTGGTCAGAAGAGGTCTTCAGCTCCTGATGTGCAGAAATCCACCCCACCCCCACCATGCTGTTTCTCTTTCTTGTCCAGAGCCAAGATCCTCTTCCTGCTCCAGCTCCTTGCAGATCATATCCCTGGTGTTGGCCTGGTAGCAAGTAAGTGGGTGGACGGCGTGGGTGTAGAGTCCCCGAGTGGAGAGTCAGTGGGTGGATGGCGTGGGTGTAGAGTGTCCCCGAGTGGAGAGTCAGTGGGTGGACGGCGTGGGTGTAGAGTGTCCCCGAGTGGAGAGTCAGTGGGTGGACGGCGTGGGTGTAGAGTGTCCCCGAGTGGAGAGTCAGTGGGTGGACGGCGTGGGTGTAGAGTCCCTGAGTGGAGAGTCAGTGGGTGGACGGCGTGGGTGTAGAGTCCCCGAGTGGAGAGTCAGTGGGTGGACGGCGTGGGTGTAGAGTGTCCGAGTGGAGAGTCAGTGTGGGTGGACGGCGTGGGTGTAGAGTGTCCCCGAGTGGAGAGTCAGTGGGTGGATGGCGTGGGTGTAGAGTGTCCCCGAGTGGAGAGTGAGTGTGGGTGGATGGCGTGGGTGTAGAGTGTCCCCGAGTGGAGAGTGAGTGTGGGTGGACGGCGTGGGTGTAGAGTGTCCCTGGGGCACAAACAGCCCCATCTTGCTGTGTGCTCTCTCTCCTTTTGGTTTGATTATTGGGCAGTCAAGAGTGAAACCTAAATCAGTACTGGGAGGTGACAGACAGCTCCGGGGCCTAAGTTCACCCGCGGAGGTGGGAAGGCAGCTGTGTCTGTGTGGAGGATTATTAGGCCATGGCAGGTGGCAAGCCCTCTTCTGCCTCTGTGACCTGAATTATAGAAGACAGGCAAGGAGGGGCCTTGGGGCCTGCTGAGTACCTGACTGTAAAAAAGACCTGCTGCTCAGACCCCTGGCTCCCCTGAAACCAGGGGTCCTTTGTCTGTGAACTTCATCTCCGTCATCGTGGCTGAGGCAGGAGACACAGCTGCTGGCTGGTGGCAGTGCCAAGGGGCCTGGCTTGGCCCTAAGTCCTCCTTCCTTCTCCTTGCAGGGCCGCTCATGGACTATCTGCCCTCCTGGCAGAAGATATATTTCTATAGTTGGGGCTGACCGACATGCAGGAGTGGGTCGAGTGGCCATGTGGTGTGCTCCGTTGCTCTGGGCCTGCCACAGCCCTCCAGTCCCCCAGGTCCCTCTTCTCTAATAAAACTGACTCTCGTCGTGTCCCAGCATGTGGCTTTGTGTCCAGCAGCCAGCACCTGCCCTGGCAGGTCTTTTTCAGCCCTGATCACCACACTGTTCCTTTTCACGCCTTCCTAATATGGAGCACTGCAGCCGGCTCCTTGTCAGTGGGCAGGGAGCCTCCTTCAGGTCCGGGGCAGCTTCATCTTGGCATAGCAGACTGACTTAGCCTCCTCCGGCATGTGTCATGATTTGCCTCAACTGCGTGACTAGATGCTTCTTTCTCACTGGCCCCTGGTGAAGACAAGTGAAGGAAGCTAGGCCACGGATGAGCATGGTCTAATAAGCCTTCTAGGCAGGACCTGTTTCCCCTCTCGCTACAGGCTAAACAAGCCCAGCATGCTCCCCAGGAGAAGCTCTTCTCCATGGCAGAAGTCAGCTCTGCTGGGACTGCGACGGGACAGAGTGCAAACTGAGTTTGTAGGAAAATGAGCAGTTGCTGTGTGCGCTGGAGTTCCCTCTCGCTGACTCTCCCAGCAGGCTGGCTCTAGAGCTAGGCAGGCTGTGGTGGAGAAAAGAGGGCCTGAACTTTACTCTCCTCAGTGTTTGTCCTCCCCTTCTTCCTTTGTCCCTTTCTGTCTCTTAGACAAAAGTCTCACTGGCCTCAAACTCATGGTCGTCTCAGTGTGCGACTAGAGAGTAAGCTGTCACACCTACCTTGTTCCTGTCCTTCCTAGCAGGTCTCTTGACTTTGGAGAACACTGCACCTCTCCTTCAGGCTCCTCCTCCACTGTGCTCTAATAGCCCAGCTCAAGTGGACATGCTTGCCGTGTGATGCTGAGACGCACAGCCCTGGGCTCTGAGCGGGAGCAGTAGAAAGGGCAGCCCATCAACTTGTGGACTCTGAAACTGACCCTCTCTGCACAGCCTCACAAGCATTCGGAGTACCTACACTAGCAGACT
The DNA here is from genome assembly GCF_018167655.1 of Microtus oregoni. Lineage (NCBI taxonomy): Eukaryota > Metazoa > Chordata > Mammalia > Rodentia > Cricetidae > Microtus > Microtus oregoni. The sequence continues at coordinate 16,828 of NW_024543975.1, forward strand.
CTGGTGCCATACAGCACGTGGTCCCTGCCTTGCAGGCCCTAACTACCAGGTACATCCTACACTGAGATCGTGAAGATGGAGATGGTGTTGCCTCCAGCAGTGATGGCAGAGGAGAAGGAAACCTTCCAGCAGCTTGTGAAACGCAAATCCAGGAGCGGTTTTGTCAGGTTGGAGCTGGATAGAGACTAGCCACCACGCCACATCCCTCACCCAGAACTTCAGTTTCCTGCCTGCATCTGGGGCAGGGGCTTGGAGCACAACCCTCAAGTGCCATGCTGCAGGGACATGAGGAGTGGATGGCATGAGGCCCAGGGAACAGTCTGGTGGGCAGAGATGAAAGGGTGGGGAACGTCTGCGGGGATGTGGGAGAGGCTCAATCAAGGTAGTGGGCAGGAGATGAATGACGCAGCAGACCATGGGGATTGTGGGTAGGGAGGAATATGGTGGTGTCCAGGAGTCAAGAGTGATGGATGAGGCTTTGGAGTTGAATAGCATATGGGATTCCAAGTCCCTAGAACTGAGGACGGGAGGTACCCTGGCAGGGCTGCAATACTAAAGCAGTTGTATGGGACAAGAGTCTTCTCCAGGCCTGGCGGTGGTAGTATACATCTTTGATCCCAGCACCTGAGAGGCAGAGGTGGAGGCAGACAGATCTCTGAGTTCAAAGCCAGCCTGGACTACAAAGTGGGTTCCAGGATGACCAAGGCTATACAGAGAAACCCTGTCTCAAAAAAGTCTCCAATCCTAGCACTCTGGGAGGCAGAGGTAGACAGACCCCAGTGAGTTCAAGGCCATCCTGGTCTACAGAGCAAGTCCCAGGACAGCTAGGACTGTTGACACAGAGAAACCCTGTCTTGAGAAACAGTCTTCTCCAGGAAGAGAGGTAGTGCTGGCGCTGAGCCCTGGAACTAATGTCCTTTGTGAGGTGGCCCTGAGAATTGGCACCAAGTTCCGTCCTGCTGGGGGAGGGGCAGGCAGAAGCCACAGTAGGGACTGTATACAGGAGATGGTTCTCGCCATGCTGGGGGCTCTGTACCCCAGGGCTGGGCTCAGTCTCTTCCTTTTTTACCTCATCCTGGCAGGCGCACTCCTTCGACCTCAGCCCCAGAGGTAAGGCCAGAACCTCAGGGCCTAGAAGACTGGGTGAGGCTGACCGTCATCCTGGGAAGGGTTAGTTTATCAAGTTTTCACACTGGGCTATAGCACAAACCAAAGTGGCAATGGCCTTTGGTGCCAGGGCTCAGCTCAGCACAGCGACGTTTCCTGTAGGTCTCAGCGATCTGTCCCTGAGGAATTTTCAGCCCCGCTGGAACTCCTGCAGCCGCTCTCAGACCTAGTGGATGGTAGTATTTCTCTCTCCTCTCCCACCCTCCACAGCCGATGTCCCTAGAGCGCCCCTAGGGTCAAGCCCTGTGTCTCCTACTCCCAGACTGCGACCTCAGAGCTCACTACAACCCCATTCCAAGTCAGGAGCTCCTCCCTCCACCATTATCCTCTTCTCTCTGTAGACTATGGGATCAGACCCAAGCACCCGTGGCCACGAGGGCCCCGACCCCTTCTCTCTCATGCCCAGCAGCGCAAGCGGGACGGGCCCAACATGGCTGACTATTACTATGACGTGAACCTGTGATGGGAACCCGCATAAAGCTATTCTGGGCAGCGAATGCTTGGCTTGCTAGCCTGTGTGTGACGAGAAGGCCCAGCAGGGGTCCAAGTAAATACACCCACTGTGATCCAGACAGGAAATGGCACTTTAATGGTGGTCGCCAGGTGACAAGACAGCATGGGATTGGCTGGGGCCAGCTGAGAGACTGCCTTTCTCTGCCAGGCAGGGCTTGCTGTAACCTCTCCTTCCTAGCGCACAGAAGCAGGCCAGGACCAGCAAGCTGGCCAGGCTGGAGGTCAGAGCTGCCTGGAGGCCCCACGATGCTAGCTGAGAACAGGGTCTTTGCTGTCCTGTATGTCATTTCCTTACTGGAAAGTCCTTGGGAGGCGGCTGGGCTCAGCCTGAGCTCAGGGCTCTAGGTGAGGTGGGAACAGGAAGATGGGCACTTCCAGGTGGAACGGGCTTTGTCAAGGCAGGAGCCAAGTGCCAGGGAAGCCACGGTCCCTGGCATGAAACAAGGCCCAGGGCAGGGCAGTACCTCTGTTCCTAGGGGATTCCTTTGTGGTCAGAGGCCTGACCTCCCAGCCCCATCCTTTCCCAGCCCCCAGAGAGCCTGTACTGTCCTCCATAGATGAATCTAACCCCATATATTACAATAAACTGCATCTGCCTCTCCCCACCCCCGTCCCACCCCCAAACAGCCCTCATTTCCCCTTCTCTCGTGGCAGTGCCACGTCTTGTCTGTAGCCAGCTGTCCTAGTACTGGCCTGGGGCTGGGGGCTGCAGAGGGTGGGGGCGCCGCTACTCCAGGTAGATGTCTTCTGTAGGACAGGTGTACTCCACAAACTGCTTGTAGAACTGGTGAAATGCACGCCTGGAAAATGGGGGACAGCTGGGGTGACCAGGGCCTCCACCCAGGTTCTCCCAAAGGCACTTTAGAATTCCAGGGCAGCGTAGCTCTGTGCTCTGGGCAGTCATCTCCCAGAGAGGAACAGGCAGCTAACTAACAAGGAAGTGCCCCAGACCCTGGGCTTCTCAGGACCTCCCAGCCTCTTCCAGGACAGGGTGACAATGGCACTGCACAGGAGAAAGTACCAGGGCTGTGACAGGGCACATTACCTGGGCAGACCCTTACCAACACACACACACACTTACCCCACAGACTCTGCCAGGGCTTTGGTGGAGTCTTCGGACACAAAGACATGGCAGGCAAACCGGTGATCAGCAGGGTGCTTGGTGATGAACCCAAAGTACCTGTGGGAAGGCAGGCATGTGTGAGACAGAATTCTTACCCTTACCCCCGATGGCCCAAGCCTAGCAGTGGGGCTCTTCTGTCTGCCTCTCCCACTTACTTGTTGTTCTTTGGATGGTATCCACAGAAAGAGATGTTTTTTAGCTGGAAAAAGTGGCTACATTTATTTCCCTACAGGAGGGACAAGAGAAACAAGACAGTCAGCTTGCAGGGGAAGCAGGCAGGAGGGGCAAATAGGGAAAAGGTGGGCACATGGGGAAGGGAGAAGCATGTGGGACAAAGGGCTGGCTGGGGCTTGAAGGAAGTCACCTTGGCCTCCTGAGCATCATCGGCTTTGACACCTATCTTGACACCCCTGACACTGATTTCAAGGACACAGCTGGAGGGTGGGTTAAAGTGCACGGTGAGCCGGCGGGTGGTGGCAATCTGCACAAGGGACAGAAACACAGGGAAGCTCCGTGTTTCTCTCTGGATCCCTCACATCACAGCACCGCCTCCAGACCCCTGTCCTTTTCCCCAGCAGAGGGGGCTGGCTGAGGATCGGCATCCCCAGGAAAAAGCAAGGAGTCAGATTTGGGTACCTTTTGCATAGCGGCACAGAGGACATCATTGCCCTTGTGATAAGGAACCTGGACGGAGCCCAGGAACTTCACCCGGAACTGGTCAGTCCAGTCGCTGTTTTTGGCAAGGGCTGGAAAACAACCATACAATAAGAGAACCTCAGCATGGGGCTCAGAGCCAAGCCAAGAAGGGAGAGTGCAGCCTGTGGGACAGCGGGGGTGCTACTTGGCAGAACTGAAATGACCTCTGCCCGTCTCCCTGGTTAGCTGAGACCTGGGGTGCGTGTTCACTAGCAGCCAAGTTTGGTGGGGAGATGCAGGGGTGGGTGGGACCAAACTGGAGGGAAGTACTACCTGCCATGTGCTCGGGTTCCTTGGTGACCTCAATGGCATAGTAGGCAGGAAACACACCTCGGGCTCCTGTGCGCATGTTATAGGCCTCGTACCAATAGTCTTCTGCCTGCAGCTCCACCAGCAGAGGGTCATCCACTTCTAGCTCAAGTTCGTCTTCATGTCGAGGAACAAACCTGTCCCCAAGGGCATGTGGTACTGATCATCGGGGTTCTTTAGCCAGACCCAGCCTGGAACCCTGAGCCGTTGACATTTGCAAAATGCCCATGTGCCTGACACAATGCGGCCCCCCCAGGGACACATGGCACTCAGATAAGCATCTGCTACCCAGGACTTCAAAGGCCAGGGAGGAAGGCAAGATGGGGCACAGGTTCTATGCAGGGCAGACAGCTCTGGCCCCTAACCAGGTTCAGCGCACAGATCCAGATTCCTCATAACACCTCATCATTTTGTCTCTAAGCTGAGTTCCTACAAGGGGATACTGTCCCCCAGCAGCTGAAGGGATGCCAATGATGGGCTGGTAGAGGCAAGGAAGGGGGCAGCCCTCACCTGAATATGGCCCGATGGGATTGCTCATGCTCCTCCCCGTTGATGACACAGGAGAACAGCCCGAAGGACTCGGCACCTGTAGGAAGTCATAGGCTGGAGGAGGTGGCCTCGGCTTAGGGCAAGTAGAAAGCTCTGGCCTGCTCTCAGACAGACTATGTGCCATCTCAGCTTTCCCTGGCCAGAGCCCCCACCATCCCCTGCTCACTGACTCACTGGAGGAGCGAGAGCGGCCACTCATGAAGACGTTCAGAAACTTCTTCGAGAAGTGCACATCAGGCTCATCTGGTGTGGAGTCCTCTGAGAGGCAGGCGGGCGGCCGGGGCTGAGGAGCCTCCTCATACTCCTCCCCAATGGCTGACTCGTAGGGCGAGGACGCAGAGGCACAGTTGTCATACACGGTGGCGGAGTCGCTCTCGTCGCTGTAGTCTCCGAAGCATGGCCGCAGGCTTACCAGCTCAAGCTGCGCATGCTCATCCACCACCAGCGTGTACTTGACCGAGTCGTAGGACAGGGCACTGGTGTCCGAGCTCAGTGAGGCCCGTGGAGGCGGGGGTGGCTCCCGACGGCTTTCCCGCCACCCTCCTTGTGGCTCTGCTCTCTCTGGGGATGACAGGCAGTCGAAGCCCTCATCCTCTTCACTGATGGAGGGGTGTGGCCGTCCTGCAGTTGCCGAGTAAACTGCTGGGTCTGGATCTGAACTAACTGACATCCGGCTCTCCGTGGGTGGCAGGAAGGAGGAAGTGGGCTCTGCAGGGTCTGGGGGCCTCTGCACTGGGGTCAGGTAGATCTCCTCAGTTGCCTCTAGCCGCACGTCTGCCTGATAGTGGATTCGGTCTCGATGGGAGTGGCCCCGGCCACTGGGTGCAGTGGCAGGAGGACCACTCGGAGGTGCCATCTGAGTGGCGGCGCTGCGGCGGCAAGGGCTGTCGGTGGAGGTGCCTCGATCCTTGGTGGGAAGAGGACTGCTCTGCGGTGGCAGTTCATCACTCAGGCAGATGTGTTCATGTGGCGGTGTCTGCTCCCCTAGAGGACAGACAAGTTGGTACTGAGAGCCAGACCCACTCCAGACAACTGTCCCTCCTCTTCCCTCTGCAGCCAGTCTCTGGCTCCCGGTGACCTCAGCCCAGGTGGGCCAGGTGAGGACGGCTGGGTCTCTAGCTCAGGGAGAAGCCTCACTTACCTGTCTTGAGAGGAGAGGATGATCGAGACACGCGGTCCTGCCAACTGTGCTTTTTGCCTAAAGAATTATTGTTCAGCGTGTCCTGTGCAGAGGACAAAGGGCTCTTATGAAGAGGCAGCCAGCAGTGCCCGGCACTGGGAGGTCCTGGGCCTGCCCCCATCAGGCCACCCCATCTGGCCTTGCCCAAGGCCTCTCTGCCAATCTTCCCCTATAGCAGGCAGGATGGGAAATTACCACCCTCCCCCAGGCCTGCTGGCTTGGAGACAACCCTCAAGGGATGCAGTAGTGGGTGCTGGCCAGTGTGGGTGCTGAGGAGAGGATGCGGTGTGTGTGTGGGGGGGGGCAGCACAGCTCCCACAGGAGAGTCAGACAGCAGCCCCAGACACTGAGGGAAGCCATGTTCTGATGCTCAAACCCAGCCTGGTGAAGGACAGGGTGATGGACTCAGAAACCTGGGGTCCAGCAAAGTGGTGGGTGCAGTCTGGCACAAGGAAGGGTCTCCCCAGAAGCTGGCCTGTGGGCCTGGATGAATCACTAGAACCATGACTCCATAACACTCACCCCCACTTCACCCCACGTGACTAAGGAATGGCAGTCCTACTTTCTGGATCTCCCAGAATGCTCACACATCCCACATCCTTAGCCTCCTGGGACCCCTGAGCAGGGCTCTCCACACACAACTTGCGCTCCCTCTCCAGGGAACACCATAAGCAACACACACATTCATGAGTTGAGCTGTCAGAGTCCATGCCAGAGGATTCTGGGAAAGGGAGCAAGCTCTTCCCTGAAGCCTCTGAACTATCCACCTCCCCAGCTCCTTCCCTCCCAGTACCTCTCCTGCCTAGGCAAACAAGACAATGGGTTAAGGCAGCCCTCTTTGGCATCCAGCCACCTGCCAGGGGCCCTAGGCCCCCAACTCAGTCAAACAACTCCATCCTCCCGTCTCTAGTGTTGCTTTCTGGAATGCCCAGCTGCTGAGAGGTCCAACTGGCTGCAGACCCTGAATTCCCACTCCGGCTTAATCCCATTTCAGATGCTCTTTTCTCCAGGCGCTGTTGCTGCCTCAACCTTCACAGAAGCCCCCAACCCAAAGATGACCTTGTCACAGCCGGGGGAGCCCAGCTCCTTTGTTAGGTCCCTGCAAATCTCCCCACTGGAATCCCTGGCAACACCTTCAACCCTTTCCAGGCTCCACACCCAGCCAACCGGACAGACTTCTCAGGACTTTCCTGCCCCTCGTCAAGTCCTTCCTCTGGCCCTCCTGCAGAAAACCTATCCTTCCCCAGGCACCGTGACAGGGCCCTCGACCCCACCACCAGCAGAGCCCACCCACGCCCCTCCATCTTCCCTGTCCACCCCGGGCGCCGCCCCCTCAGCTCTGCCCCGCCGAGATGTGCCTCACCTGAGACCGCGGCACCTGCGGGAAGAGGTTGAGGGTGGTGGGCCGCTTAGGCCGGTAGGTGTCCCCGCTGCCGGTGCCCGGGCCCTGGCCGTGGCTGCGAGGCGCCGGCTCCTGGCCGGACTCGGCTTTGGGAGGCCCCACTCCAGGCCGTTGGGCGGCGAGCTCGTCGTCGTCCTCGTCGTCGTCCTCGGCTCCGGGAGTGTCGCCTGCTGCGTCGATCAGGTCCATCTGCAGCATCTCCGCCTGCAGCCGGCTCCCCGCGTTGCCGCTGCCACCCGCAGACAGCAGCCCGGCGCGCGGGGGCTGCACGGAGCGGACGGAGGGGAGTCAGGGGCGGGGCCTTAGGAGCGGGGGAGGGGTCTCTCGGGAAGGGCGGGTCTGATGCCGGTGTGCCCCGCCTCCCCACCGGACGAGTCCATTTCGCGGCCGCGAGGAGAGGAAGACAGGGAGCGGAGCAGAGACCCGAGCACTAGACCGCTCCCCCGCGCCCCTCAGCGAGGCCGCATTCCCAGGCCAGAAGTTCGCCCACGCCTCTCCGCTCCCACGGTCCCCCCCCTCCCGACTCCTTGCACCCTCCCGTTTCCTTGGCAACGGCCAGTGACCTCACCCGGGTGGTAAGCCGAGCCCAGAGTGAAATCACCACTGTTGCCATGGAGACCTAGGGGTCGCCCAGGAATTCCGGCCCCAATAGGGATGGGTGAGATAACTGGCGTTTGAAGGGGCCATTGAACCAAACTGGGAAAAGTGCTGTTAGCCAGGTGAGGAAGATTGCAGTGGGGACTGGAGGTCCTGACTGGACCCGAAGATGGACTCTGAGGGAGGGGGAGCTTTCCCAGTCAGGTCAAACCTGCACACTTCCTCATCCAACCGTGCCTTTAGAGCCCCAAACTATTTGCTACTTTCATTGTTGTCACTAACTCCTGGCACCTTGGACAGATCCCCTGACTCATCGTCCCTCAAGAGCTGGCTGGGCCAATGCTCCAGGTTACCAGAGAAGACACTGTAAAGTGTGCGGGGAAAGTCGCTGAGGCGTTGACTAGGCTCCCACCGGGGGATCTCCCTAGTTAGTCTAGCACTACTAGGGTAGGGTGGAGGTGCCTCTGGCTAATTGCAGAAGACCATCTTGAAAGCACTGCATGTGGGGGACAGTTTCAAACTCCAGAACAGGTATGGGGCCTTAGAGAAGTTGTGACCCGCTCTGGGACCACTCCCCAAGCCCAGAAAAAAATGGCTTCTGCCTTCATCCTTTCTGGCCTAGCCGGAAGGTACAGGATTGGGTATTGGGTAAGAGGTCGGAAAATGGCTTTCCTTTGCCTTGAAGGTTTTTTGTTTGTTTGCTGAGACAGGGTTTCTCTGTGTAACATTCCTGGCTGTGCTGGAACTCACTTTGTAGACCAGGCTGACCTCGAACTTACTGAGATCTGCCTGCCTCTGCCTCCTGAGTTCTGGGATTAAAGGCGTGCGTCACTGCTGTCCGGCTTTGCCTGGAAGTTTCTAAAAGTGCTAGGGCAGCAGGAGGTCGACACTAAGACAGATGCCCTTCCCTAGCCACACCACGGCTATCTAAATGGTACCTCTGGCTACTAACTACCTGGTTAGATCAAGTGATGGGCTCTGACACCTGACCCAGTGCAGCTGCCTTCCATATCCTGCAAGCAAGCCCTTGGTTTGTGTTCTGACAATGGAATGGGGATTCCCATCTATCCTGGGTACCCTGGCACTCAGAAGGACAGGAGGCAGCCTATCACTATGGTAAAGGCAAGACACGCAGAGCAATACCAATACTGGAACAAGCCCTTGGCAGGCGCCACTGAAAGCCCAAAATGTTGGTAGTGTGGCCAGGGTGGTGCAGTGGCGGCCATGGCCTCAGGGGCTAATCCAGCAGCACCCTGGCTCCCTTCCCTGCCCCAAAGAACTGCAGATTTCTACCAGACTCCACCCTGTACTGTTGCAGGCCTCTGCCAAGAAGCTCCTGAAAGGCCCCTTCCTTTACTCTGGCCCTCACTGCCTCTGTCCTGCATCTCAAGCCCTCCTGCGTGCTCTCTCTCTCCCTCTCTTTCTCGCTCTCTCTGAACAAATGAAGGAGCAGCTCCCTGCTATAGCACTGAGATACAAAACAGTAGGATTTTGGATTGAGCACCCAAGATGTACCAAACATTATACTAGATGCTTACGGCGTTGTTAATTCTCTTTTAGCGGTGCCGCACACACTCGGAAGCTCCTTTGTAACTCTAAGGGTACTTTTGTCCCCAGTCCCCAGCCCACTCAGACTCTCCAGACCTAGCCTTACCCTGAGGGACAGTGTGTCTTTGCACTGCAGGCTGATCCCACACTCATCAGTGATCTCTGAAAGGTCTTCATCCTCAAATTCCTCCAGACTGATGTCGTGGGTGAGCCTGGTGGGGACAGAAGCCAAAGTTACAACCCAGGGGGTCTAAGCCTCAGCTAAGCCTGCTGCTATCTTCCTCTTCCCAGGGGAAGCCTCTGGAAGGCAGGTGACAGCTTCCAGATGGAGGATTGTCTGTCTACAGCAGTTGCAGAGGAAGGATCTGGGTTGGAGCCAAAAGGCATTCCACCTAAGGTGGCGGAGGAGGCAGCTCTAGGTTCCTCCAGCATCACCGGATGGGAGTTCTCCATCCAGCTGCCAACCAGAAGGCAGTCCTAGAAGACCCAACTGTCCAGAGCTGGGGCTCTGTTGGAGAAATGTCTCCATGGCTGAAGCAAGTGCCAAGGCTAGTTCAACCCCAAGAAGTACCCAGAGCAGAGAAACCTTTGCACTCTACAGTAACAAGAACCAAAGGGCAACCAGAAGGCACAATCGGTACCCCTTTCTCTCACCCATAAAAATACACACCCTTGAGCCAGGGTAATAGTGAGGGGACCCTGGGATCGGCCTGTTCTAAGAAAAACTGAAGCTTGGTCTCCAACCATACAATCTCATCTGGTGCAAGGATCCTGACTAAGTGGGGTCAGGGGAGGCCTGGGCCTGGGCTTGTGACAGCCCACAAAGAGTGGTACCAGAACACGGGCACCAGCACACTCGCAGGCTTCCGGCAGCCCAGCCAGTCTGTGTGCCCACTGTGGGGACTGTCTGTCCTCTGTAACCCGCTCACCCTAACCCTGGCACTCTGACTGGCTTAGTGTAAGTGGGACATCTGGGGAGCTGGAGAAAATGTCTGGGCCTTTTCCCAGAGACCAGGAGATTAGGCACAGAGCAGAGGTACACAGCTCAGCCAAGGTCACCCAGGAGAGGAAGGGCGGGAGCAGCTCCCAGAAACCTAGAAGACTCACACCTTTGCCATCTACCTCACTCAGTCTGAACAGGGGCCCTGAGCTCAATGGAGCACCTCCGGACTGACTCACCCCTCCCCCACCCTGAGGTCAGCCCCCAGGACCCTACCAGCGCTCCCACTGATCCTCCAACCAGCTGTCATTGTCTGGGCTTGAATCCATCTTCAGCACCAGCTGCATGGAGAGCCCTGCCCGGCCAGGGGGCTGCGGGGCTCCAGGACTGCCCTCTCATGCCCAGAAGGATGGGGGGGTCAGAGCTCAAGGCAGGGCTGGGGCTCCTGGCCTCCACCAACTGGGCCTGCCTTTCTGCATCCGGCCGGCTGCAGAAGCCTGGGGAGCTCATTAAAAATAGATGGGCCGGAGAGGAGGCCGCAGCTGCCGACCCGGGCCCCAGCCCCAACTCTTCCTGGCCCAACCCTCAGATGCGGGCAGCTTTCTCCCTAGGCGGCCCGACGCGCTGCGATGTCGCCGCCTCCCCCGCGGGATCGGGTTACTGCAATCAATGCTACTGGCTCCACCTGCCCTTCCCATGCCCCTGTCGGGGGCTGGAGTGACCCTCCTCCCAAGGCCAGGCTTGTAAGCAGACGGCAGAAATCTGGTTTTTTTCCCCCTCAAAGCCAGACACTGATCGGCTTTAAAGGGCCAGCGCCACACTCAGGCTGCCAAATGGGAAGATGGAGGGGCTTCCAGAGTGCCCCAAGAATGGACACCCGAATCTCCACAGTCACAGGCTCCGCCTCCACACAGTGTCTGCCAGGCTTCTGCAAGCCCGCCCAGGGCCAGGGAGGTCGGGTCGAGGGACGGGCGCAGGCGCGGGGAGACAGTGATGACCCCTTTGGAGGTCCCTAGTAGCAACTGCCCTGGAAGATTCTGATCCCAAGGGTAACAGGTTTCCAGGCATGGGGGTGTGGTCGCCAGCTGGTATGGAAGTGGGGGGGGGGGGGGGGCGGAACGACGACTGGTGCAAGCCCAGAGCTTCCTCCTCAGTCTGCTTCTTGGATCTGTGGCTAACCTTAGGTGCAGCCTGCTAGTGAGGTGTGGGACTCAGGCAGCATGGCCGTTCTTGGGTCCCACTAGGCATCTTCTCTGAAAGTGTCCTCGGATGTCCTAGCTCTGCTGGTGTCCTCAGCACACACCTGTCTCCCTATTACCAAGCCCTGGTCCAGTTTCTGCATCCACCAGGCAAAGAGGTGCCCTTGCCTGCTGGCCTCAGACTCGCTACACCTGTATTGCCCTTCTTGTGTCCATGAGGCAAAATCTCAAGGGACACCACCATCCCTTCCCTCCCAGGCTCTCTGCAAGGGGAGACTGCAGCCTGTGAGTAATTACTTATTTACTGAGCCTTGCTCCTCAAGTATGGGTACTAGGCCCCAACAGCGCCCAACCTTGGACTTGCATGGTACACGTGACAGGCCCTCAAACTGGGCATGCCACAGGAATGCTCAGGAAAACCATCCTCTCGGGAGTTTTCCTAGCTCTCTCAGAGGGCAGGTGTTAAACTCTGCTTGGAGCCGGGCGATGATGGCGCACGCCTTTAATCCCAGCACTCGGAGGCAGAGGCAGGCGGATCTCTGTGAGTTCGAGACCAGCCTGGTCTACAAGAGCTAGTTCCAGGACAGGCTCCAAAGCCACAGAGAAACCCTGTCTCGAAAAACCAAAAATAAAATAAAAATAAAAAATAAACTCTGCTTGGATGCAACAGAGATGCCCTACCCATCCTAGAGAGTTGGATGGAGTGCACCTCCCTTGGCCCCCATCTGGACTGGGTGCTCCTGGAGAGCAGAGCCGGCGGGGGTGTCATGGACACACTAAACATGCCAGGTGTCGGCCACAGGACAGCCTCCGTCTCTGCCCTTCTCAAGCTGCAGGGTTCTCTATGGCCAGAGATGTGTCTCTGTGTATCCATGGCCCCTCATCATGGCTGAAGAGTCACTTCCCTGAACAACAGGTCTGAGTGGGGCCAGGCCAGGTGAGGGCACTAAGTTAACTGGACAAAGATAAGAAGAGCCTTGTCTAGGGTCAGGAGTCTTCCATTAATCCTTAGTTGCCTTGAGGGTGGGGGTGGGGTTGCCTTTTCTCTCTCCTGAATTCACACAGATAAGAAGTCCTAGGGCATGACGTGTTTCATCCGTTTAAAAACCTTGCTAGCATTACTCTTGTCTTCCTTTGGGGTGATTCTTCTAAGCAGGGTGGGATGGCAGAATGACCCTATGTCAGGCCTGGTATTGAGAGCAAACCCCCTCGTCTTCCAAGATGCCACCAATGGGGCCACCAACCTTGTTACATGTCTTTACCACCTTGGGATAGGGTTCTGGACCATCTCACAGAGAAGGCCCCTAAGGCACATGTGTAAGCTTCTGTTTCCTTTCTGCCTGCCACCTCAGGATGAGAGGAAGTGCCTGAGTTACAGAGTGCAGGGAGGAGGCTGCTGCCAAAGGAGGAGAGGCAGGGCTGGCCAAGGGCTGCCCTCTGTTGGCACCAATGGTCTCAGTCTCCCAGGCAGAGCCAGGAGACACAGAACAGAAGGGGCCTGGCAGCTTTGTGTTCAGGGGCACCAACAGTGAGGCAGAGAGGGCTGGAAGGCAGGAGGTCCCTCCTGACCGTGCCTAAGGCATTTTCTTGGGAATCTGAGCCCTAGCTTGGGCAGTGGCACAGGAGTATAACAATCATGCAGCCCTGAGGGGTTCTCAGCTTCTTAGACACACAACACAGCCACGTTTGGTGGTCCTACATCCGAGTTTGGTCACTGGATGCTGCACTGACCTTGGCATCTGTCTTCCCGCAGTTCAGACCCTCTTGCGAGGTGGCTCCCAGCAACACCTCGTACGGGTTCTGGCCATGACCACACCCCACACTCCCCACGCTGTCCTGGACTAGGCTGAGTTCTGCAGTCCTGCTCGGGATGCTCCTGTGGCTTCACGCTGCCCTGCTGCCTTGGTTCTCTTGTCCTAGTGCTCCTCTGTGCTGCAGGTCCAGCTGGTCCTCACTTCCTCATTTCTGCAACCCAGGAACAGGCTGAGGCTCTGTACCCAGGAAGGGAGAGCCAAGTACAGCACTGAACGTTCATTGACTAAGGCCAAGTGCAGGCTGTCAGAAGCCACACTTGAGCCGTGGTCTTCCAGCTTCCTATCTACGTAGAAGAGACTAGTCATGGTGCCCCCACGGGCTTCTTGTGATAGAGTCCACCGGATATCCAGGGGTCCAGCCAGTTCTGGCAGCCATAAATCTTACAGAGCTGGCTCTCAAGAGGTCCTGAGGGAACCCCACTGTCTAGCCTCCTGCCCTACCTCCACAGGGCACTCGCCTTCATGGTGGCTCTTAGCCCCGCCCAGTGGAAGCTGTGGAATGACTAAAGCTTTCCCTGTGGGTTTAGGACCCACGCAGGCCCCTCACTAGGTCAGGATTTCGAATAAGCATTGAACAAACTACAGCAATCCTGGACCTTTACATTCTTGCCTCACAAATGTCTAGGTGAGTTCCCTTTAGGATCCAACTTCCTGTGTTCTCAACAGAGCATCTAGGGCAGGCCATCTGGACCTCTGGGAACACAGCCCTGGCTGAATCTGGAAGGCAGGGTAAGCCAGGTTCTCAGGGTACCCTCATCCCCCGGCCAGTGGACCAGTAGTCTGGCTGCTTCTTGATCTAGAATTAATTCCCTTCCATGGTGAAGTCACTACCACCACCAGCAGCAGCAAAATGTCAACCAAAGAAATGAGTTCTTCCACAGGACAGCCCCCACTCAGGGTTAACCTGCTAAATTTGTCCAAAGTGTTCAGGGATATGTGGCAAGGATTCTGTGAATAGCGGGGTGACTCAGCTTGGACGAAACACCCCCAAACATACAATTCCACATGTGGAAAGCCCTTACACACAAAAAGTATATGATGTTGTATGGGGTTGGTACTGCGGACCCAATTTGTAGAACCCTTTAGGCACCAAGCTAGATCTGGGTTGCTAGAGCCAGAATGGGGTCGGAAGAGCAGGGCAAGGCATTCCAGTTCATGCATCTTCTGAAATAAACATTATAGAGTCTGTGTGGGAATGTGGAGAAGGACAACCAATAAAATAAGCAGAAGGGTAGGCTGAGCCCGGAGACAGCTCCACCCATAGAGCGTTCGCCTCACCTGCCATGAGGCTCTGTGCTGGATTCCCCAGCATATACATGCAACCCCAGCATTGAGGATCAGGAATTCAAGACAAGTTCCAGGCCAGTCTGGGTGACACGAGACACTGTCTTTTAAAAAGATGGGGGTTGGTTGGGGGGAGGCAGGCTGGATGACCCATGGCTTCTCTGGGAAGACACAAGACCCCCAGGAATGGGAGTTGTGGGGTGGGTGAAATCTGATAAGTTTGCCTTTGCTTTGCTGGGCAAACTTGTGGCTCTATCCCCCACATCCTAGCCCCAGACTCCTCGTCTCTCCACTGTCAGTTTCTTGAGGGTGACGCCAGGAGCTAGCCTCAGTCTCCTGAACTCACCCCAGCCAATGCAAGCTGTGCAGACACTAGATGAACAGACGGAGGCCTTGGCTGCCTGGTCGGGGAGGCCCGAACACAGCCAGCACCCAGTAGAGGTTCCCAGAGTTGTACATGAATGTGACCAGGGCCAGGGGACAAAGATGACATTCTAGAAGACCCCTGAGCAGGGGCCGGGTGGTAATACAATTTATAGGAGTGTTTAGTTCCCAAGGCAGAATTAGACTGACATTTCCCAGGGATCCAGAGACGCAAATGAGGGCTCGGATGCCAGCAGTCTGGAGTAGAACTCCCTCCCTGGCTACAGGTGGACTGTGTAAGGCTGGCCGTCTCCTCTGGTCTATACCACAGGTTCACCAGGAGCTAGGCCAGAAGCAGCAACTGCCATTCTGCCTCCTACCCTCGCCATACATGGTCAGTGGTTCCCAGCCTGGCTGCTGGGCCACCTTTCCTCCACCATCTCTGGGTGACGGCCATCTTCTCGAACACTAGGACCATGGTTCTAACCCAGTACCACCTGTCCTCCCCTAAGCGCCACACCCCAAGCCAACCACCCTCTTGACTCCAAAAACTGGGTCACAGAGATCACCAGTCTGAAGTCTGGAAGATGCCAAGGGGATTGGACCACTGCCTGCCTAGCTTGCATCTCCCGCGGAGCCCTGGCATTGTGTCTTCTCCAACCTCCGACTAAATTCCTCCCTTCCAGTAGGAGGATCTGGTGTGTCCCATCCTCTATCCTGTCCCCAGGCCTTCTCACCTGCCTGCAGGAAGAACTGGATGGCTGGTCTCCCGCCTACCTGTTCACCCTGTCCAGCAGCCAGAGTGAGCGCAGAATATCCATCTAGGCCAGCAGGGACCGCTTATGGCTGAAGAGTCCAGCATCCTAACACAGCCTCCAGCTTCCTGCACAACTTTGCTCTCCACACTGCCAAACAGGTGTCACCCTGCATGCTGTTTTCCCAGTGTACCTTCCTCATCTGTGAGGATTGCTTGACCTTCTCCTGTGGGACCTGAACCTACAGACCACCACACTTGGCCTATCTGGGAAGACACTGTCTGTCTCTCCCTACACTGTTGCCTGCATGGGGATCAGACCCATGTCAGGACCTCCCATGCTGCCCTCCTGGTGAGCCTGACCTACGAAGGCCGTGCATACAGCTCTGAACAGGGGTAATGAGCCCCTGTGCTGCTGCCGTGGGCGTTTCTCACGCCCAGGCAGTGCGGGAGGGTCAGTAGACACCAGGGGACTCTGGGTCCTCCACTCCATCCCAACTGTCTCACCAACTTGCTGTGTGTTCTTGGGGAAGTCACTGGCCCATGTTTCTACATAAGAGATTCCCTGGACCAGCTTTCTTTTCTCATTTCATTTCCTTCCGCAGTGGCAGAGTTGGAGCCGAGGCCCCTCCAGCACACCAGGCCAGCACTCAGCCCTGCATCATACCCCAGCCCTGACGAGTGGATATGTGAGGTCTCCCTTCTCCACATGAATGCCCCTTTGTCCTGCGGGTCCTTCCACTTGGGAGGATTGTTCCGTTCCACTCCTTCATTCCACACTCCCAATGGATCCATTGTGTTATGCTCCAAATTCTCTCCCCTAAAGTTTCCTTTAAGAAGAGCATGGACCAGTTAAAAATATCTTTTTGCTATGCTGTAAGTAACTCAGTAACTTATACACATGCTAATCCAAACATAAGAAGCCAAATGGTACCCAAACAGGTAAAGCAAAAAACAAAAAAGTTCTCGCTCCACCCTGGATCCAGACAAACCACTAGGGACCAGATGGAAGATTTCTATAATCAGAAAAACCACCAGAACATACTCATTAAATTAGCTTCCAACAGGCACTCCCTCCTTCCAGTCCACACACGTTTACCCCTCCAGAGGTGCTCCCCAGGATCCCAGGGCTCTCTCGTTTGGTGGCAGAGCTGAAATCAGACATCTGGGTTCACATCAGCTCCACTACCCTCTATGCCTTGGTTTCCTCATCCGAAAGCAGGGGCAATACTAGCCTGTCCACGTGGTTACAGGAAGACACTCTTGTACACAAAGTTCTTAGCATGCTGCTTCCCCAGGCCGGTATTCACAGTGCTCTGCTCTTGGGGAGATGTAGGGATAAGTCCCGCCCCTTGGGGGGTGTGTTCGCCTTGGGCTAATGTTTGCCTATAAATTTGGCGAGCCTGCTCCCAGTGGTTGCTTCTGCTTTCCTGGTCTCCGTGGGAATGGTGGTTCTGTAAGTCTATTTCTACATTAAAGATATATATATATGTATATATATATATGTATATATATATAAATATATTTACAATCTGTCTGCATTCGTTTACACCGTTACATTTTGGCGCCCAACGTGGGGCTATTTTGCCCCCGACTCAAGCGGGTAGCCCGTTAGCTAACACAGCACCCTCCCGGGTGCTGTTTTTTAGTTCATGACTCGGGCCCCAGTGCCGAGTCCGAGACACACTCGGCCACACAGGCCCATTCTGCCTGCCTTGGCTAAGTTTGCAGGGGAACCCCACTGCCTGAATTAGCAGAAGCTCAAGTACTTGTGGTTTTGCAACAAAAGCCGCCACAGTGGCAGATTTGGTCTGATACAGTGACTTGGCCGGGTGGTGGTGGCGCACGCCTTTGATACCAGCACTTGGGAGGCAAAGGCAGGTGGATCTCTGTGAGTTTGAGGCCGGCCAGGCGGTGGTAGCACACGCCTTTAATCCCAGTACTTGGGAAGCAGAGGCAGGCAGATCTCTGTGAGTTTGAGGCCAGCCAGGTGGTGGTAGTGCACGCCTTTAATCCCAGCACTTGGGAGGCAGAGACAGGCGGATCTCTGTGAGTTCGAGGCCAGCCTGGTCTACAAGAGCTAGTTCTAGGACAGGCTCCAAAAACACAGAGACCACCACTGGCAGGAACCAATAATTGCAGGTAAGAAATTTTTCTTTTATAAATAAAATGTCTGAACACATTAGTATTCAAGAATTTAACAGTTTTTTTAATTGTACCTTGTGGGAGATTTTACAAGAGGTGTCTATCACCCCACATCTATGGATCCTTCTGGGATTCGTAGTTTTCATTGTCACTAAATGGTTTGATAATAGAAATATGATAAAGTCTTTACGAGACGAATCCAGGATTCTTAAGGCAGAGATTGAATGCTTAAAAACAATTGAGAATAACAACAATCTTCTCAAGAATCAGTTTGATGTTCTCCAGGCTGATGTTAAGGAGAAATTCATTACTATGGAAGAGGGAACAGCTGATTTGGATAGTAAGCTTCAGTCCCTTTCAGTAGGAACTAAAACATTAGTGGCTGATATTAAGGAGAAATTCATTACTATGGAAGAGGGAACAGCTGAATTGGATCATAAGCTTCAGTCCCTTTCTGTAGGAAATGAAACATTAACTGAGAGAATCAAAACTGCTGAATGTGACAATCGGATTTTGTCTAAAGCTTATGACAGATTGACGGAAAGATTGTCAATACAAGAAGGCATGGTTTATGCCATAAAAATTATGTCCAAAGATGAGATGTTATCTCTAACGGACAAACTTCATACTTTAGAATCCTCAATGAAGGCTTTGGAACATAATTCTGGACAGGAGATTCAGACATTGCAGAAGGCAATGGTGAATAAAATTGAAAAGATTGAGGAATTTCTAAATTCTGATGAAGAAGAGCAAAGGGTAGAAAGGAAAATTTTAACTACATCTGTGGGTAAATCTCTCCGGGACAATTTCCACAAAGCTCTACCTACAGCTCTACCTGCCTTTCCAGTAATAACAACAGAGAAGGTGATTGGTTCCAGAAACCCTAGGGTCATCAAGGAGGATACATGGGAGCCTGTCCGTATGAATGATCTCAAGGAAATAAAACAGGCTGTCATGACTTTTGGGATGCAAGCCTCTTTTGTTAAAGAGATGCTAAGAACTTGGGCCACAACAAGCAGAGCAACCCCCTCGGACTGGCTCCAGCTGAGCTCTGCGGTACTTGAGAGTGGACCGCAATAGAAATGGAAATGCTTATTCAGGCAAGAGGCTAGACTCTTAGAACAGCAGGAAAAGTGAAGGGAATTGACATTTCCTTAGATCAAATTCTAGGTGAAGGGCTCTTTTCCGACCCTCAGGAACAAGCTAATTTGGATGAAAACACACTCTCCATGTGTACTACAGCAGCCTTAAGGGCTTGGGACAGGGTACAAGACCCAGGACAGAGAATGGAATCATTTGTCAGAGTTAAACAGGGTCAGAGAGAACCCTTTAGTGACTTTTTACAAAGATTAACTAAGGCTGTACAAATAGGGATATCTGACCCAGAAGCAAGATGTATAATGATTGAGTCTTTGGCTTATGAAAATGCAAAAGTGGAATGCAAAAGGATTTTGGGGCCTTTAAAGCTCAGATCAGCGCCCTTGGAAGAATGGGTCTTGCATACACTCAATGTTGATACATTTGATTATGGCACTGAAGCATGGGTAGAAGAAGCAATTTCCAATGGTAAAAGGAGACATCAGAATACCAAATGTTTTAATTGTGGCAAAATGGGTCATATGAAAAGGAATTGTAGACAACGGATTTTCAGAAATAATAATAATGCATCTTTCAGAAATAATAATAATAATAATGCATCTTCTAGAAATAACAGAAATAGGACTCAGCCTTCAGATTTATGTAGAAGACGTGGAAAAGGCAGACATTGGACAAATGAATGCAGGTCTACAAGAGATAGACAAGGCAACCTGATACAGTCGGGAAACGTGAGGGAGGGCCTCACAGGCCCCCATGGCAAACATGGTTCAGTCATTTCCAGTTTCTGCAGAGAACGTGCCTCGTCAGGACAATTAGGAAGCCCCATGCCTACTGTTACAAGCAATAATGATCAGAAAGATAAGTTACGTGTGTTTTGGCAAATTTCTATAAATGATCAAAGACCTAAACTGAGAGTGTGTGTAAATGGCATTTTTATTACTGGCCTGCTGGACACAGGTGCTGATGTAAGTATCATTACCCCAGAATCTTGGCATCCATATTGGCCTCTTCAGAATGTAAATGTTCAGCTCCTGGGAATTGGAACCCTATCTCAAGTAAGGCAGAGCACGAGATGGGTTGAATGTATAAGGCCAGAGGGACAAATAGGAAAATTAAGGCCATATGTAGCCAATATTGCAATGAATTTAAGGGGTCGTGACCTATTACAACAATGGAATACCAAAATTAACATTCCTGCTACTTCTAGAGCCTATATTTCTGAGAATAATATTAAAAGATATTACAAATGGAGAAAACCGGCCATTCGGGCTGTACAAGAACAAGCAATTGATGTCCCTTCAGAGATACCAACAGCCTTGCCTCTAAAATGGTTGACTGAGAAACCAATATGGACAAAGCAATGGCCTTTAGCTGAGGAAAAGTTACAGGCTTTAGAACAGCTGGTACAAGAACAATTAGATGCTGGACATATAGAAGAATCTACCAGCCCTTGGAATTCTCCTGTATTTGTGGTTAAGAAAAAATCAGGTAAATGGAGAATGGTGACAGATCTCAGGGCCATCAACGAGGTTATTCAACCTACGGGCCCTCTGCAATCTGGAATTCCTTTGCCCTCTTTATTACCAAAAGGATGGCCTCTCATAGTTATTGATTTAAAGGATTGTTTTTTCACTATACCTTTGCAAAAAGAAGATAGAGAAAAATTTACCTTCACAGTGCCTACTTATAACAATTCTCAACCTTCGAGGAGGTACCACTGGACCGTCCTCCCCCAGGGTATGTTAAATAGCCCCTCCCTGTGTCAATATTTTGTGAACAAACCATTGCAAATAATACGTAAGAAATTTCCCAAATCTGTAGTATACCATTACATGGACGACATTTTGTTATCCGATTCGAACATGGATACCTTGAACAGACTGTTTGAAGAAATAAAGATACTTTTACCTAAATGGGAATTGCAAATCGCTCCTGAAAAGATTCAGAAGGGAGATTCTGTTAATTATTTAGGTTATAAAATAGGTTTGCAAAAAATTAAGACACAAAAAGCACAAATTAGGAGAGATCGCCTATGGACTCTTAATGACTTTCAAAGACTGTTAGGAGACATTTCCAGTCTACGACCAGCTATTGGAATAACACCTGATCTAATAATTCATTTGAACAAAACCTTGGATGGTGATAAAGATTTAAACAGTCCCAGAGAATTAACAGTTGAAGCAGAAAAGGAACTGACAATGATTGAGGAAAAATTACAACAGGCACATGTGGACAGGGTGAATCCAGAGCTCGATTGTATTCTCGTCATACTACCATCAAAAATTTCTCCTACAGGAATTTTAATGCAGAGAGATGATATTATTTTGGAATGGATCTTTTTACCACATAAACCAAGTAAGAAACTGAAAACTTATGTGGAAAAAGTCTCTGAGTTAATTATAAAAGGCAAGCTGAGACTTCGTCAACTAGCAGGCATAGACCCAGCAGAAATTATAGTGCCTTTCACCGCTGATGAACTAAAGAAATTATGGGAAGAAAATGAACCATGGCAAAGAGCTTGTGCTAATTTTTTGGGAGACATTAATAACAACTATCCAAAAAGCAAGAGGCTTAACTTCATAAAGAGAACTTCTTGGATTCTTCCTCGAATCGTCCATGATGCTCCAATAACTGGAGCCCGTACATTCTATACTGATGCCAATAAATCAGGGAAGGCAGGTTACAAATCAGAAGACTTGGGTAAAGTGGAACAAAGTCCTTATAATTCTGTCCAGAAGGCGGAATTATATGCCATTTTTATGGTGCTAAGGGATTTTAAAGAACCTATTAATATAGTCACTGATTCACAATACGCAGAAAGAGTTATTTTACATATTGAAACTGCTGAATTTATACCTGATGATACAGAACTAACCTCATTGTTTCTCCAGGTTCAAGATTTGATCAGGAACAGGCTTTGCCCTATGTACATAACACACATCCGATCCCATATGGGTCTGCCAGGTCCTCTAGCACAAGGTAATGCAGAAATTGATCAATTATTGATTGGTAGTGTGCTACAAGACTCTGAATTTCATAAAAAACATCATGTTAATAGCAAAGGTTTGAAGAAAGAGTTTTCAGTTACATGGCAACAAGCTAAGGAGATTGTAAAGAAATGACCTACTTGCTCTTTCTATAACCAAACGCCACTGCCTGCAGGGGCTAATCCAAAGGGCACCCAAAGGAATGAAATCTGGCAGATGGATGTGTTCCACTTTGCAGAATTTGGCAAATTAAAATATGTTTATCACACCATTGACACTTATTCAGGCTTTCAGTAGGCAACTGCTTTAAGTTCAGAAAAAGCTGATTCAGTAATCACTCAGTTATTAGAAGTCATGGCTATCATGGGTATACCTACACAAATAAAGACAGATAATGGTCCTGCTTATGTCTCTAGGAAAATGAAACGGTTATTTGATTATTACAATATCAAGCATGTTACAGACATACCATACAATCCTACAGGTCAAGCAGTCATAGAAAGATCAAATTGAACTATAAAGGATATGTTGAACAAACAGAAAGGGGTGGAAAACACCCCCAGAAATAGGTTATATAATGCTTTGTTAACCTTGAATTTTCTCAACGCTAATGAGAAGGGAACAATGCTGCAGAAAGACATTGGATAATGGAAAAGTCTACTGAACTAAATCAACCAGTTTATTTGAAGGATGTGCTGACCTCACAATGGAAGCCAGGAGATGTGCTATGTTGGGGAAGGGGTTTTGCTCTTATCTCCACAGGTGAGGAAAAATTGTGGATACCGTCAAAATTAATAAAGGTTCGGTTTGAAGAAGAGAAGCCTCTTGGAAAAGATAAATAGCAATTCATTCACAAGGATGATGAGCATACTGATGGTAAAAAATACAGATAGGTTGGGGGCAGGGTTCTTTTCTTATCTCCATAGGAAAATACTCATCTTCAAAGAAATTAAGGGACCCTGAATATTTAATTACTGATGGATGGACACATTTTTGTAAGTATTAATTATATATATATATGTCTTATTAAACATTTCTTTATAAATACATAGAGCTGGTTTTGAAGTTGGACTCTGGCTCAGTCCCTCTCCAATTCCAAGCCTGTTAATAAGAGAAAAACCCAGAGTTTCTGGAGTTTCTGTCTCATGTCAAGAGCCATGATATGGGACAGAAAGAAATATGAGTTTAGAAAACATCTTTGCTTTTCTCCATATCTAGCATACTTTTCATTGAATATATCTATCATGCCTTTCATTGAAAATATATATGTATGTCTATATGATTAATGTTTAAGTTTTTCACAATGAACAATGAGTTTTTCCTGAAGTGACATTTGAAGTTTCCAGGAAGAAGATGGGGCCCCACAACAACAACTCTACCTGATTGATATGACGTCATGATACTGATAGCACTACTACAAGACCAGTTTTGGATACCAGCTGCACAAGACGATCCCAACTTGGTTAGCTGAAATGGTGCACATCTTGTACAACATTCTGGCCAGACCTCCACAAAATACTCAGAGACTATTTGCAATTTTAAAAGACATTGATCTTGAAATTTAACCATCATTTCACTTTCACAGGATCCCCCAGAAAGAACGTCGCCCCCATGACAGCTGGAAGTAATTCTAGAGGACGATGTCCCCTCTCCCAGTAAAGTTTACCCCTGGGTTTAGGGACATCATTTAGGGGTTGGGAGGTTGGGGGAGGAATTTTATAAGCTCAGGGATCATTTTGAAAAAAAAAAAAGAGGGAATGATGGGATAATAGATTTACAATTGTGAGTTACTGCTTTTAGACAAATACTTTGGTATCGATTCTTGTATATTGATACAAAGTTAAATTATATTGACTATTGTATGCATGCATGTTTCTATGTCTGTTTAAAACATTTTTATGTATTGACATATATTGTATTGATATATATATATTGTATATATTTACCATATTGCAGTGTACATTTCTACCTCTGATTAAGATACTTATATAATGTTTGTGCATTGATATATATTTGCCATGTATATTTGCAATGTATATTTGTACAGTGTTTATATTTGGAGGTCATTATCCTCATTTGTTACACAGTTGTTTATTGTCTTAGTCTTTAAGTTAGATAGATATTGAGAATTATATAGATAAATAGTCATCTAAGTTTGTCATTTATAATTAGACTAATCAGGTTTTCTAGATATATAGAGATTATACTCAGTACAGATAGATAATCTTCGACCTCTTCAAAGAGCTGTAGAAAATGGCCTTTAATCTAACTCAGAGTTTCGTGATAGTGAGACACAATTGCTCCTGGCAACAGCGCTCTATTCCCGAGAGAATGTTGAGCACCAAAGACACTCCACCTGGAGCCTTTCTATTTGGCAGAACTGGCCTTTGCGCAAAGAAATGCCCATACCTCAACCACTGACAGAGATACAGAGCGTGCATCAATGGATAAAACAGGACTGTCATATCCTGCCAAGACAGGGTAAGATAGTTTTGAAAAGTTCCTTGCCTTTAATAATGGTATGTCAGTTATGTTAGGCCTTAGCCAAAATTGGTTGACTCAACGTTGCAAACGAGACTTTGGGTGATTGCCCAGGTAGTCAGTTGTCTCTGTCAATTGTTGCACATTTTGGATATATCTCGTTTGTTGAGCAGTGTTTATTCCCTTCTCAGATCTTTGACGGAGTTGAAGATTATATAATTGTAGTTACTCTCTACATTATTTGGACTCCTTGAGATAGAATGTTTAGCAAAGCTTTTGTTCTCAATATTGTTTGTTATATTTATTATTTGTTGTTATTGTATATAGTTGTATTTGGTTTTGTTCTGTCTTATTTAGACAAAAAGGGTAGATGTAGGGATAAGTCCCGCCCCTTGGGGGGCGTGTTTGCCTCGGGCTAATGTTTGCCTATAAATTTGAGTGTGCTCCCAGCGGTTGCTTCTGTTTTCCTGGTCTCCACGGGAACGGTGGTTCTGTAAGTCTATTTCTACATTAAAGATATATATATATATATATATATATATATATATATATATATTTACAATCTGTCTGCATTCATTTACGCCGTTACAGGGAGCAACGTGACCAGGACACCCAGCCTTAATAACACGCCAGCTCTGGGCAGGGTAGTGGGGACGGCCACGTGTAGACATGCAGTACCTACACATTCCAGAAGCTCACAGTAGCACACACACACACACACACACGAGTTCTAGGACCATCCTGAGCAGAACCTAAAGAAGACATTTGGAAGAACAAAGACTCAAAGGACTTAAGGGCCCAGTCTTGGAGCACACAGCTAAAAAGAGCAGTTGAACTCAGAATCCTACCAAGAGTCACAAGACAGCATAACTGCTCAGGGTTGGATGGAGCTGGACCACTGGCTGCTTAGGTGGGAGCAGAGAAAGGGCAATGGAGCTGCTGAAGTAGGCAGCAGGCCATGCAGGGCCCAAGCATACCCAGTATTCTTCCCACGAGCTTGCTGTGTCTCACAGGCAGGCCAGTGTTCTGAAGGGCCAGCTCACTCCTCCGCCTCTTGGTACACTGGTTGTCCTCACTCCCCATAGTCCAGATTTGGTCTCAGAGTCCCTTGCTCCTCCTCCTCAGCTTCTCAGTTAGGCCTGTGTACTACAGAGTGGGGGTGTGAGCCTGTCCTAAGCCAGAGGTACGGCCTGTAGGGAGGGGGAACTGAGCAGGCTCAGACCTGGTCTCAGGGTCCAGTCCTGACCCAGTTTCACTTTTCTGTGGTCCCTATGCTAGCCCCTCTGCCCTCCTTGTTTTCCAATGCCTCAGCGCAACAAAAAGGCAGACCAAGGTCTGCCCTCAGGGTGGTTGTGAAGGCCCAGTGGAGAAACGCTTTGACAGAAACAAGCTGTGCAGGCCCCTGTCAGTGTGCACAGCTAATGTTGAACAGTGACTTCATGTGTACTATCTCCTGCAGGCCCCTGTCAGTGTGCACAGCTAATGTTGAACAGTGACTTCATGTGTACTATCTCCTGCAGGCCCCTGTCAGTGTGCACAGCTAATGTTGAACAGTGACTTCATATGTACTATCTCCTGCAGGCCCCTGTCAGTGTGCACAGCTAATGTTGAACAGTGACTTTATATGTGCTATCTATCATCTCCTTCCCAGGCTGGAATCAGTACTAATTTAGCCTACTCAACAGATGAGACCAAAGAAGACAAAAGCATGCTTGGTTCAGGCAGTAAGAAAACAGCAGAGCTAGGATTTGAACCCATGTCCCTCACAGTGAATTTTTCTTGCTCTGCAAAGTTCTGACCTGCTTTGGAGAATGGAATTCTTAGCCCAGAGGCTGCAGCCCTCCAGCCTTCCTTCAGGTCTAGAACCTTCCTCTGGCCCCCTCCTCTGGTTCTCTCATCTGGGCTCAGAGCCTTCTTGGAGGACTCGGGCTGATTACATGGTTTGAGATCCCAGGGGGTCTCTGCCTACCTGAGGATCTGGGAGCCAGAGACCCCATCGCAGTTGATGAGTTGGCGCCAGAGCCCAGCTGGGGCCTGGCTGGGGCAAGGGCCCCAGGAGAGAGAAAGGCGCCTGCTCCTGCCATGGGGAAACAATGAGATATTTCTCAGCTGCTTTCTCCTAGATTCTGGAGCTGTGACATGACACTCTTCTTCCTCACTCCCACTCTCTCTCCCTCTCCCCCCACCTCTCTCTTTCTCCTTTCTCTGTCTCTGTCTTGCTTGTGTGTGTGTGTGTAAGCGAGGGTGTGTGTGTAAGAGAAGCCATCATTGACCCAACACATTACTCCTTATGTCTCTGACAATTTACCTGGTCTGATACCAGATTTGAGAGTGGATGAGAACCATGTCAGGGTCCTCAGTATCTATCACAGTAGGGACACCCAACGGTATCCTTGGATATTCACAGGCAGATTCCCCTCCCACAAGCAGTTCCACTGGTTGAGGCCGATCTTCTGCCTATACAACTGACCAGGTGGGAGCTGCCCAAATTCAGAAGACCTTGCCCACGACAGCCTAGCAATTTGGCCAGGAAAGCTGGGGGAGGGGCTCACGACTCGCTCCTCAGAGCATCAAGGTTGTTACTTGAAAGAACTGGGGCCCATGGACCCCAACCCCTAGTTTGCTCCCACCTTGGGTAAACCTTGTGTAAAGTCTGGGCGGGTTGCTGCACCGGGAATTCCATTCAAACCTTAAACCCATTCTCGGCGCCAAGGTAGAGGGGAAAGGCGATCTCAGGTCTCTGCCCCAGATCCATCCGAGCATCCCGCCCCAGGACTTGGAACGGTGAAGGAAGATGTGGGGGAGGGTAGATAAGCGGTGGCCACAACCTGGACCAACCTGGGTTGCAGGGGTTGGTGGGTCGACCAGGAAGGAAGTGAAGTCGCCCTCGGGTCCCCCCGCAGGGATTCCGAGGCTTCAGGCCAAACCGAAGGGCGGGGCGCCCGCGGCCGCTATCCTCACCTGAAATTGGGAGGCGACGCGATGTGCAGTCCCAGGAATGGGGAGGCGGCTGGCGGGGACGCGGCGCCTCCGCCCAGGCCGCTCTCTCGCTCCGCCATTCCCGAGCGCAGCCCTGGCCATCCGGGCGGAGCGCGGCGCGGGAGGCAGCGGCGGCGGCGGCGGCGACGGAGGAGGAGGTGCGGCGAGGAGGCCGCCGCCGCCGCGGGGCTCGGACTCTGCTGGGGCGGGCGCGGCTCCGGACCGCGCGCCCCCGCGAGTGCGCCCCGCGCGCGCCCCCGGGCAGGCTGGGGTCTCATGGCCCCGCCCCCGCCCCGCCCCCGAGCTCTCCGAGGTGCTGACGCTGGGTCTACCCGGCCACCCGCAATATCCCACCGGACTCTACAGGCACCCGCAAAGCTTTGCTTGCCAGAGAGCAGGACCTAGATCCAGGGCATTAGGTGGCTAATGGCAGGGTCTTGCTCCCCAAGTCCGTTTTTGGCCTCCTCAGCAATGAGAGTGGGAAAGAGGGTTTCGGATGATAAAGGAGAGAGGATAGTGGGATCCAAGAGTAGTAGTCAGTCAGCTTTGTGGCCAGGTGGCCTAAGACCACAGTTTGGTTCCCCAAGTAAACAGACAGTGGGGACATGCATTGGTGACCTCACAGCTCGAAGGCTTGTCTTTTTCATCTGTGAAATGGGGCATGATCCCTCCATGACTGCGATGAAGAAGAAACAGAACAGAAATGCTTCTAGGAACAATGGGATCTAGTCTCACCTCTCCCAGGATTTCTCCCTAAAGGGGCACCTTTGTCAAGACCCCCTTGAGCCTCATCTACCCCCCCCCCCATGACCTGAGCCCCGCGAAGTCTCTATGCCAGCACTCAGGTTGCCCTGGAAGTCACTATGTAGCCCAGACTGACTTTGAACCGGTGACAATCCTCTTGAGCGTCTTGCTAAGCCTGAGGATTAGGGTGAACTCCCGTGCCCAGTTCCCCAGCACTTGTCTTCACACGCACACATTCCTGAGCTGGCTTCTTATGGGGGAGGCTGTTGGCTGTTTCTGTTCCCCATACCCACTCTGGGTTGAGCTGTGATTTCTTCCTGGCCCTGTATTAGGTCTTCTCACACTCCACAGGCTGCCAAGGGCAGGGCCCCAGCTTTGGTGCCTCCCACCCATCTTCACTATTCCTCTGACCACAGGTAGAGCAGGACATACTAGGATTGTTGCCTCCTTTTCCTTTCTGGCAAGAGGCTGCCAGCCTTGAGAACATTCAGAGGCCTTGGCTGCCTCTCCCCTCCCTGCCATTGAGGCTTGGAGAGGTGGTTTGGCCACTTTCACTGCCTCTTCTGGCCCAGGCCTTTTACACTAGGCCCTACCCTAACCATCTGTTATGGAATCTTCCTTCTTCCCAGGAAAGCAGCCTTGCCTAGTTATTATGGCTGGTGTGTGCTTGTTTCAGATGGGCAGTATCCCCAGGAGGTAAGAAGCATGAGTATGTAGGGCAGTTCTCTCTTCAAGAAACTTCTGTCAAGATCAAAGGTTTCTCAGCTTCTCCAACTGAGTCAGAACTACATGAGAAGCCCAGAGAGCGAGGCCAGCCCTGGACGTGGTAGGAGCAGGCCAACGGGCACTGGAGGCAGAGCCAGGAATGAGAGTACTGGTAAAGCCCCTCTCCCATCTGTAGAGCAGACTGTGGTTTTCTCTGGATTTGCCTGAGCTCCTCCCCTACCAGGAATACCCATGTGCACAGCACTCTGGCCAGATAGTGCAAGACAGAGCCAGCATCCAGGCCTTGGCTTCCATAACTGTGTCCAGAGGACACATACACCTTCTTAGAATATCATAAAGAATAGATGCTGGGCCAGTGTGAGGTGACGTTCAGGAACCTGCCTCATGCCCTGTATTGTTTCAGCTACCTGATTCTGACCAAGGTCGAGGGCTGCTGCCAGCCTGCTACAGTAGCTTACATGGCCTCCTCTATCCAAAGGGAAAGAGAGACTGGACTCCAAGAGAACCAGCTTAAAGCTTTACCAGGTCCAACCTCAGTAGCTGCAGGTCCCAGACCTCCCACAAGATCGACTACACAACACAGCTTTCTCAGACAGGATCAGACATTTATAAAACGGGAATATTCACAAACAAACTGTGGGAGACACACAACCTTCCCAACAACAGGGAACACTATAAAGTGCTTCTTGCCTGTGACCATCTCTTCCCCATTCTAGGTCACAGGAGAACATGGGGCACGGCTCTGTGACAGCCTCAGAGCCACTCAGGCTAGGCATGGAGTCACCCCGGGGCTCCAGGCCACTCCATCCTGTAGCTCTGGAGTTGGAGGTCTGCTTCCTTCATTGGAAAGCTATCCTGAAAATGGGCTAGCATGTCAAGGCAGTGGAGGGGCAGGTGATCCTGTCAACTTGTACCTTGAGAAGAAAGCCATCCTTAAAAGAGCAGAGGGTACTCTGTCCCCATAGCTGAAAATGTTGCAAAATGAATCCTGGACCCAGACCTAGTTTTCGACCCTCTCAGACCAGCTCTCCAGGCTCACTCTACTTCCCTCCAGCAAGATCCCTTGGCCCTTTCCTCTGAGCCTGGGGCTCAGGAGCAGGGAGGCCAAACCCCAGGGCTCTAAATACACATCTCCTGTGCCGTTTCTCCACTCGCGCATGGGTTGTTTATAGTCAGAATGATGAACTAAAGGCAGCTCTCTGCTGAGAAAACCTGAGGTCATCTCAAAAAGAAGCCTGTCAGATGTGCTGGACAGCGGACAGCTGGAGGAGAGGGGAGCCTGGCCCCAGGTTCTGGTCTGACACAGTGAAGGCCAGGGCCAAGGGCATCAACAACTCTGAGGCTCGGCAAGGTCACAGGGGAGGTAGAGAGGAAAGGGCACAGAGGCCAGCTTAATGTTACATGTGAGAACAAAAATTCAAACAGGCACACACACACACACACTCACTCCACACGCATTCACTGTGGCTCATGTGCAGGCCACGGGGGTGGAAGTGGAAGGAAGACTTGCTCAGTTACCCACAATCCTTCTTTTCATAACTGCTTTCTCCACATGACCCAACAGCATTCCCAGGAGGTCAGAAGTGTGAGTATGTAGGGCAGTACATACATAGGGAGAGGAGGCTCCCCTGGAACACAGGCCTGGCTTCTCTGGGCCAAACCTTCCACCGCCACTCTGAGAAAGGGGATGGTGTGCTAGGTATTATCTCTATTTGACCTTTTATCAACTGCCCATGTAGTGCTCCAGCCCTCATGAGGTCCCTCTAAGTCCCTTGAGGCCCAGTCCTGAGGAGCTGACTAGTCCAGGGTGGGCCCTGGAAGCCCGCAGAACATAGACTGGCCAGCTTGCCTGGCTGGGTAGCAGCAGTACTTGCTAGAGCATATGCCTGGGAATGTGGCCAGAGGAGCTGTGGCCTTTAAGCCATGGGACTTGGTTTCCTCCACCAGCCCTGACCCTGGCCTGTCTTCAGCTCCTGGCAGGCCGAGGCTGGGCCCTAGCGGCTAGGGAAAGAACAGAGGACTGGAGTCTAGTCCTCACCTGGCTTCTAGAAGGTCCTACACAGACAGATATGCATGGGATTTAAAAGGCTGGTCAGGCTAGGTATGTCTGAAGGAGAAGCATCTGCTCCAGCTTGCTCAGGTCTAGTATCACAAGGTGGGATCTAAGCCAGCAGGACTCTGGCTACCTCTGGAACCTAAAACTTTAGGTGAACGTCAAAAAATGTGGTCCTCCAGCTATCTGAGGGGAAAGAGAGTCTGGGGAGGCAGAGACCAGAATTCCAGCTAGGGTCCTACCACCACTTTCTACTGAAACAAGAAAGGGGGCTCCCAGGAACAGATCTGGGCTGAAGGTCACTGCTGTGGTTTCTAGTCCTGTGTCTGGAGATGAGGAAGCAGCTCCGGTGACAAGGATGATCCAGAGTCTTTCAGCTGAGGCAACATTCAGGATCACGAGAGTGTAAACAGATGCATGCACACGCAAACGGCACACCACGCCTCCTTTGCACACACACATACACTCGTCCGCTGTCTGTTGGTGACTGGGTTCTCTGTAGGCCGTGGCAGTTCAGGTACCCGGGCTTTGTCATGGAGCGATGACTCTCTAGCTGAAAGAGAAAAACACATGTGGAGGGTGCTCAGGAGGCTGCTTAGTCGCCAGGCACCGCTCCTCTGGCTGCTTCCCTGGGGATTCCCAGACTGCGAGTGGGACAACTCAGTGAACACGCTGCTTGGGCCGTCCCTAGGGCCAGGCTGTTGCTGAGCAACCATGGGGTAGCTGAATACTGGGTCTCTAAACCCAGCACTACTGTTCCCTGCACACCCTTTACCAGGGATGAGAGCAGCAGAGGACAGGGCTACATGGCCACCACTGGACACCGTGAAGGATACTTGTTCACAAATGACAAGTATAGCTGCCGCTTCAAAGACAGGGGGCCAGGAAAAGTAGCTGTGTGAGACGTTTCCTGGTTCTAGTACCTTCTGAAGAATAAGGCAATGACTGGGTTTAGAAACAGCAAGTCAAATTTCCACACACCAATCACAGAACCTGGCACAGGCCTTAATGGTGGGGGAATGGGTGAAGAAGAAAGGAATAGGGACAGGCGATGGCTCATTTTAAAGATCTGGAACATTCTGGATGTAGGGCAGAGAGAAACACCACTGTAATTACTGGGCTGTCTGCATCAACAGGCTGACGCAGTGGCATTTATATGGCTCAGGTCCTGACTCCCAGCACCTTAGGTTGTGACTCTCTTTAGGTAAAAATGAGATGACCAGGGTGACCTAAAATGGAAAAGGAACTTTGACCCAGAAAAAACAGAGACCATGACCTTGAACTCCTGACTCCAGAACCAAGGATTTGCTTCTGTGGTGCTTTGCTCTGAGGGCCTCACAGACCCTCACAGGCCAAGACAAGCTGCTACACCTCCATTTTCATAAATGAGAAACTGAAATGACGTGAGTGTCCACAAGGTGCCAAGACAGGAATCCCCAGGCTCTCGGGATATACAAATTCTGCCTGCATCTACGTCTGTGCACCACATGAGTACCTGGATCCCTGGAGCTGGAGTCACAGACAGTTTTGAGTCACCATTTGGGTGCTGGGAATCAAACCCTGGGTTCTCTACAAGAGCAGCGGAGGCTTTTCTGGGCATCTCCCTCCGACCCCTGTTGTTTGGATTTTAACTAGTAAGCGAACTTTGTATTATTCCTCACCAAGACTTTTATAAGATGTAAAAAGAAATTCAACACATTGGCATGGAGATTGATACCGACACAAAATAAAATGGAAGGTGTTAGAGATGAGCAAACACACTCTTAAAAGTCAGACACATTTGCAGACATGAATCTAAACTTGGCCTTTTAGCACATTCCAGCCTATTCTGGGTATTTATCTTATGCAATTGAGGCAGCCTGGACTCCGATCTTCCTGTTTCCACTTCCTAGGCGTTAGGACTTTGGGGGTTCAGAGCTCAGGCAGCCCTTTTAGGGCTGCACACTCCATCGGAAGCTGCCTGTGTCTGGAGAGTGACAACTCTGTCGTACTATCTAGATTAGAAAAGCTGGGCAGAAGTGGATACATGTGCGGGCAGTTCCCGGGCCTCGCCCTTTAAACCAAGTGTAACTGCAGCCATCCATCCACCTCCTCTGGAGAACATGCTGCAGCAGGCAGCCATGCTCTTCCGTTAGCTGCACTGTGTTTTTTTTTTTTTTTAAATATTTATTTATTTATTTAGTATACAATATTATGTCTGTGTGCATGTCTGCAGGCCAGAAGAGGGTACCAGACCTCTTTACAGATGGTTGTGAGCCACCATGTGGTTGCCGGGAATTGAACTCAGGACCTTTGGAAGAGCAGGCAATGCTCTTAACCACTGAGCCATCTCTCCAGCCCCAGCTGCACTGTGTTTATGGACACACTTCTAAGTACAGTTTCCAAGCAGAGCAAGCCTGCTGTTAAACCTGAGATGAGCTTCCCCCTGAAACACCAATTCCAGTGCCATCTCCATTTTGTTTCTTTTGCTCTCAATTCTTGGGGTTCACGGAACTATGGACATATCTTTTTAAAATTTAAATTCATTTTAAGTGATGCATAATGGCACGTCATGTGATTTTTAAAAACTATTTTGCCCCTTCCCTCTTCACTTCATAGACAGAAGATTTCACATCATCAAGCCAGCCTTGAATTTGCTATCTAACTAAGAATGTTGAGCTGTTGATCCTCCTTCCTTAGTCTTCTGAGTGCTGGGATTCCAGGCATGCATGACTAGGCCTAGTCTACCCTGTGCTGTTCTAACACATGTACTGAGTTCTAACACATGTACTGAGTGCTGGGATTCCAGGCAGGCATGATTAGGCCTAGTTTACCCTGTGCTGTTCTAACACATGTACACATTATGTATTCCTGAGATCAATTTAAACCTAGCTCCACCGACATTGATCATCTATGGAACACACTCAGCTCCTTTCTTATGGCTCGTTTCCATGTCAGGAGCTAAGAACCAGAGCTTAGAAACACCGGAACATTGTCTCACCAGGAACACAGGCCTGGGAAGAAGAGCCAGGCTCTCTGGAGGGCTAGGCTACCTCCATCTCCACACTGGATAGGCTGTAGCGACACACCTGACCTACACCAGTTGCACAAGTATCAGAGTAAAAAGGGGGATTCTGGAAGTTGGGGTCTAGGCAGTGAAACCTCAGTACTAACAAAGCACAGGCCAGTGAGGGAAGGGCTCCTTGGCTGGCCCTTTCTGCACGGGGTGCTCACTAGAATACTGTGCAGAGCTGGAGGGGGAAGCCCATGTGCAGTCCACTGTAAAAGATCACTGATGAAAGGGGAAGCCAGTGCAGAACTGGACGGTGATGAAGCCAACCCTGTGTCAGCAGCTAGGGTCATGTAACCTGCTGACATGACTGCTATTTGGAAGCTCACTATTTTCTTTGTTCAGTTTAGTGAACATTGTAAAAACTAAATGTAGAACATTCGGTTGGCATGGGTTTGAGGAAAGATGGAACCCAATGATCTCAGAGATGTTTTTCTACATACTGACTTAAATTGTAATGACTTCTCATGAGACAGCAAGGTCACAATGCCAATAGCGCAGAGCTAAGAGACTAAAAGCAGGGAATGATTACTCAGGCCTTGGCCTGCAGCCCAAGACATGTGACTAAAATGGTCAGGAAGGGGTACATCTTCCCATCCACACAACTCTGGCTGCATCTGCAGCCTCCTCACTGTGCCCACCAGTCAGCTGATTAGAAGTCACCTGGAAGCACATGCAAAGGCAGCACTGTGCCCGCCTCTGCCTGGTTTGCTCCACTCACAGTTAGACCTTTTACACAAAGGGTTTGATTTCCCCCTGATATCCTGATATGTGTGTCCCAGCAGTAGGGCAGGTGACAAGAGCTACCAAGCATTTCACAGCTGTGAGGGTTAATCTTGGTTGTCACCTTTCCCAGGGCAGCCCCTGGTAGCAGCAGCCCAGCGGAGGAGTCCCAGAGAAAGGCAGGCCATTCCTGTCTGTCTGCCTGCACTGCACTCCTTGCTGTTAGCGCATCTATCCTGCTGCTGCTGCCCTTCTTCTTTGACATGAGAACCCTTTCAACCTTCCAACTCACACTGAAGAGCAATGGCTCTCCAGGAGTCCCTCTGGCCTTCAGCACCAGCCTTGCAGACTCTGCAGTTCCTGGGTTCTTAGCCTCTTCAGTGTGCAGATGGCCATTGTTGGAATACCTAGCCTACTGTGAAGACAATCTAATACTTTCTTTTGTAAGCACGAACATTCTGTAGGTTCTGTTCCTCTAGAGCGCCTAATACAACAGATGAGGCCTAGATGCCCTAGCCTGCACACAGGAGGCACTTTTCTTTTGGGGTTTCCAAAAAACATGGCGCTCCCACTCTGCCTTGGAAAGACGTCTGTTCCTGTCACATCCTCTGACTTCCTGGCTCCTTTCCACCTTCAAGAGCTTTGATAAGTCGTTAAAAACTGCCCCCGAGATCTCAATAGGTGATACATGGGTACCCAAACTACAGGGCAAGACAGGCACTCTGCATGGCTGATATCACTTCACCCGATTCTCTGTTAGGGCCCCATCCAGTGTTCAGTTCTCCTCTAGATGCAGTAGACCATCCTATTCCATAGGAGGCTTCTCTCCCAGAACTCCCTCGAGGGGCCCCTCTGCTTCCAGGACATCAGATTGCACAGACAATAATCCCAATAATGCCCATCCCAGCAGGGAGTACCATGCTCCAGTACTTCTGAGCTAGCCCAGGCTGTGAGGCCCACACACCGTGTGACACTGCTGATGCCCACCATGATCCATACTTCCTAGCTAACTGTGCCCCCGCGCGGGCCTCCGCCACAGGCCTGTTCTAGACACAGTCTAAGCCAGTGATCCTTACAGCACAGCAACCCCTTCGTGTCCCTGCCTTCCTTTCTTTCTTCTCAGGCAGGAAATCTTTTCTGTTTAATACTTATGGCCCCTTACTAAAACACCTCTGCTTCACTGTCTCCTCCTACCAGCATCTCCCAAGGTGGAGGTGGGGCTGCCAGTCCAGTTCACAACATGGCCCGAATCTAGGGTCCATTGTGGGAACATGAATGTTTGTTAACTGAGTGAGTGAGCACAGCCAACCCTGTTGTCCTGTCCCCGCCTTGAAGAGGCACTGACAGCTGAGCTGGAACAGTCATCTTCCACCTGCCAGACCACAAACCATAAGCCTCACCTTTGAGCCCCCTGGAATGTAAGAAAAATGTTCCTATCTGTTTTAGCCAAGCAGGGGGCTTAGCATCACAAGCTGAATGTCCATTATCTGACTTTCTGAATTTAGGAGTATCTGCACAGACTCCACTGCTGACACTCAGACAGTTTAGGATGCCACAGTTTTTAGATCTCGGTGCTTGGATTACGGGATGCTCAACCTGCATCCCCACTTCCACACGTTTGTGACTGACCAACATCTGTGCTTACTTCGGGAACAGCAACCACCTTCGGAGAGAGTAAGTCATGTGTACAAGATCGGGCAAACGTTGATGTTTCTGGTGTTCAAAACACCCTCGAATCCAGTTCTTCTCAGGTTCACGTTCCTTGATCACACAACCCACCTTTATAAGCTGAAGGTGTGTACTGTTTTATTCTTCCTTTCCTAAGTTGCTTTGGCTGTATTCCACACTAATATGACTTTATATGTCAATTTATATGTCACTTGCATGCTTTACATGTCACTCTCCCCATATATCTGCACACAACAAGCCCATGTTGTGCCGTATGTCATCAGCTTACTGTGTAGTCTTGACACACACACCTAACCTTTCTATTTGTTAATCTTTCCTCAAAATCAGGGCATTAACAAAGCAAGTTCATTAGCCATAACATGCTATGCTTAGCAGCACACCACAGACAGTATGGCATCTATAGTGGCCAGCTCTTTCAGGGACAAGGCAGCACAGCCTGTCCTCCTACTCACAATGTCTAGTGAGGAAAGGGCACCAAGTGCCTGCCATCTCCCTGAGCACAAATTGAGAGAGACACCCCACACAGACAGACCCAGAGAGGCCTTGAAGTGAT
Organism: Microtus oregoni; assembly: GCF_018167655.1. Lineage (NCBI taxonomy): Eukaryota > Metazoa > Chordata > Mammalia > Rodentia > Cricetidae > Microtus > Microtus oregoni. The sequence goes on from NW_024543975.1 coordinate 53,493, forward strand.
TAGGACCAGAAAAAGAACCAGACAGCTCTAGAGTGAAAAGACCCCTCCAACCTATTGATGCAGATGTACGGAATAGCCTGACATAATGACTAAGGGGGGTGGCAAGCTACATTTCTCCAATATTGGCATACAAGCCTTTCCTGCCTTGGGGAAGGAGGAACAAGGAGGAGGCAAATCTGTTTGTATTCTGTCTGATGTGAGCCCTGACTGGGATGTGCAAAGCTACGGAGTCTGTGAAAAGACCAGAGACCCTGTAAGCAGAAGCAGAGAGACAGCTGGGCCCTCTGGTCCTTCCAGAGCTGAGCTCTTTCCTGGTGTCTGAAGCTCAGGGTTGCCCCCATCTGGCCTGACTATAGAACACAGCCTCCACCTGCCAGCTTCACATCTGGGTATCAGAGTTGACTCATGAGCAGGCAGAAAAGGCAAGCAAACAAACAGAACAAAGCTAAATCCCCTTTCTTTTCCACTAGTCAGAAAACAAAGGACTTAAACTTTTAAATTTCTTTCTTCTAAAATAAAATCTTCTTTCCTTAAAAAATAATAATCTTTCTTTAGATTTTATGAAGTAAATTGGACATGCTGGCTCACATCTGAAATTCTGGCACTCAAGAGGATAAGGCAGGAGGATTGCTACAAGTTCAAGACTGGCCTCAGCCACACAGTGAGGCTCTATCTCAAACAATGGTTCTCAACCTGTAGGTCTCGACTGCCTTGGGGTCACATATCAGACATCCTGCATATCAGATATTTACATTACAATTCATAACAGTAGCAAAATTACAGTTATGAAGTAGCAATGAAAACAATTTTATGATGGGGGGTCACCACACCTTGAGGGTTATTAAAGGGGCTGCAGCATTAAGAAGGCTGAGAAGAGAACCACTGGTTTAGAAGTTATGAAAGTCAGACTGGTGGGATTTTGAGCAGAAATCCTACTCCTTAATCTGATTTGCTGTTTGAACCTCCAGTTGGCAAGCCACAGCTTTCTAAGTCATGTTACCTCCTTCTGCAAGGACTCACTCTCAGGCGTCCTTGCTTGGTGGCTCTTGGGCAGGCATCTCTGTCACCCTAGCCCGCTTGCTCAATTCTTCACTGGGAGGCTCCTCAGCTGCTTCCAGTTTGCGTTTAGGGGAGGCTGGGCCACTGGCTATGGGTCTGGGGCCTGTGAAGAACCACAGAGACAGTATAGTTCCACATCACAAGGGTGTCATGCTGTGCAATGCCTGCTCTTTAGAGACAGGGAGCCCTGCCCTGGCCTCCTTTTCAGCAGTGACCTCACTTGGCAGCTGCGTGAGGAGGGCATGGCCTGGCCTGCTGGCAGCAGGGCCAACTTCTGCTCTCAAGTCCCTGGCTCCAGGCCAGAGACTGATGCGGCATATCTGCTGCCCTTGCTCTGAAGGTGAGGCATTCCCTTTGCAGCCCTGGGAAAATCCCGGAGTTCTGGCCACTTCCGCATATGGAGCATCACCAAGTCGACCAGCACCCTCACTCTCTCCCTGCTCCTCCTGTCCAGACCCCTGTGCCACCTTCTTCCGTGCCTCCCCGTCCCTACACTGCTCCTCACTGTCCATTGTTTATGTTGCGGGCAGTTTTAGAAGCCCAGTGGGGCCGTGCCCTGTTCTGCTGACTCCCCTCAGTGCAGGAAGTCAAAGGATGGGGAATATGAGTGCTCTGCTCCACTCGCCGCATGCTCTGGCTTCCTTCTGTTCCTAGAGTGGGCTCTGCTTGCTCCTGCATCTGGGACTCTTCTTGCTGTTTCCTTCCCTAGTTCTTATCAGGACATTGCTAAACAATACTTACAGAGGTGCCCTCGGCAGCTCCTATTTAAAGTGGTCCTAAAGATACCCTATTCTTAGACCAACACCAAGCCATCCAATGCCCTCCAAAATTCTTATCTGAATGCTCATATTTGATTGTCTTACAGCATGCCCTGGGGGAATAAAAGCTTCATCAGGCATATGCTCATTTTGGCCTTAGCCCTGAATGATTGAAGCGGTGGCACAGCTCATAGAAGGCCAGAGAGGCGAGAGGCCAGTGTAATAACTCACCTGTGTTGCTGATGCTCCCAGCCTGGCTAGAGCTGGGATCTGCCACTGGGTGACTGAGGTCTTCCACACAGGAAGGGACAGATGCTAGAAGACCTTGGAGACAAAGGGACAGTCAGATTAAGAGAGCTATAGGTCATGAGAAACAGAGGGGCCAGGAGGGCAGGACCAGGGCACAGCCTCCACCTTTTCCCAGCACCCCAAGCTGCCCAGTCTGGCATAGCCTGCAGTGTCCTCCCCAGGGTGAGCGAGACGTCAGTGGGGCAGGAGCTCCTTACAGAGTCCCCGGTATCGCGACAGCTGCTGGTAGATCTGCTTCATGCGCTCAATGTTGAGCCGACTCGTCTCAGCATGGTTGACGATAGGTCGCGGGTAGTCTACGCCAATGATGCACTTGGCGGCCTTCTGAACCGACTCAGGGGCATTCCAGGGCTCATAGATGTAGCGAGAGGGGAACCCTTTCAATTTGGGCAGGTATCGCCTGAAACACATACGGGTGATGTGTCAGCACACTGTGGCTCTTCTTAAAAAGGGTTCAGAGTACCAGAGGAGGGCACAGTGGTTCAAAGCCAGACAGTCTGGCTTGTATCCTCACCGAATGTAGTCCCCACTGGGGTCTGTGCGTCGGCCGAAACCCACAGGGCAGTAGCAATGGAAGAACTGTTGGAAGAAAGCGCTGCAGGACAGCCACATCCAGCTGCCCGCATTTACGCTGAAATCTGCATCCAGGAGCAGCTCATCAAATACCTAGATAGGGGACAACCAGCCTCCTTGGAGACCTGACGCTCTGGTTCTTTCCAAGTCACTGTAATACCCCAAGGAGCAAAGTTCTTCTGCTGAGCACATGGAAGGGATCTCCTAGACCCAGGGATCCCACCCCAGTCCCCAGCCTAGAAGGGGGCTGACCTTGGCTGGCCTGGTCACAGGGTACAGGCCAGCTTGCACTCACCCGGACCCCGCTCTCCCAGCTGACCCAGAGGTCCCCGCGGGTGAGGAAGCAGGCCACGGCGTGCCGGGCCAGGTGGTGGATCCAGCCCTCCTGCCTCAGTTGGGTCATGATGGCGTCAATCCAAGGGAAGCCTGTCTTGCCCTCAGCCCACTTGGCCAGGGCTTCAGGGTTGCGGTCCCAGGGGATCTGGATACAGATGGGGTTCCCCTCCATTCGGTCAAACCTGGGGTTATTGGTGGCCGCTGTGTAGAAAAACTCTCGCCACAGGAGTTGTCCAAACAAGGAGAGGGGGGGCGTGCTGTTCTTCTTCACCTGAGGGAGGGGTGGGCATCGCACACAAAGGTGAGCACCTGCCTGGTTCTCAGCACTGTGATGCTCAGGGCTCCTGCACAGAACAATCCCCTATGTGTGCAGAGGGACCAGGATCACAAGGCTCATAGTGTGTGACATGCAGGCCCTGCTCTGAGCACCAAGACTGGCTTCAGATGGCTAGCAGTGAGAAAATGATGCTACGGGAACCAAACCCTTCAAGACCACTCAGGATTCTGTGGCTCTATCTTCTAGAAGGCTGAAGGGATTTTATACATCATCAATTAAAAAATGTGGTCTAAACACCTAAATATCACCGAACCCAGAGAAGTTGAACTGGTGCCTACCTAGAGCCTTCACCGTTATTGACTAGTGTTCGTGGTACTGGAAGGTACTCTGTGTGCTACCAGAGAACGGTAAACACCATCCCAGCTGCAAACCCTCTGATGTATAATGGTGACCTGCCTGCACCATACTCTGGTACAACAGAGGCACAAACATTGTGGAAGCAACCAACCACTGTCTGATGACTGGATTTAAGAAACCCACCCCAGGGGGCTGGAGAGATGGCTCAGAGGTTAAGAGCATTGCCTGCTCTTCCAAAGGTCCTGAGTTCAATTCCCAGCAACCACATGGTGGCTCACAACCATCTGTAATGGGGCCTGGTGCCCTCTTCTGGTCTGCTAGCATACAAACAAACAGAATATTGTATTCATAATAAATAAATAATAAAAAAAAAGAAACCCACCCCATGAGATGGAACTCATCCCTGACACTGCCCAGGTGGCCAAGAACCTTGGTGGATAGGTCATAGATCTAGGGGAAAACCAAAGGGACACAGCAATAAAATGCCTCCTAACAGCACTCTGCCATACTCATAGGTCAGTGTCTCACTCAGCCATCATCCGAGGAGCTGTCTCCTGCAGTAGCTGGGAGCTAATACAGAGACCCACAGCTGGACAGTGTGCGGAGTGAGACCTCAGAACACTCAGAACTAATACAGAGACCCACAGCTGGACGGTGTGCGGAGTGAGACCTTAGATACTCAGAACTAATACAGAGACCCACAGCTGGACGGTGTGCGGAGTGAGACCTTAGATACTCAGAACTAATACAGAGACCCACAGCTGGACGGTGTGCGGAGTGAGACCTTAGACACTCAGAACTAATACAGAGACCCACAGCTGGACGGTGTGCGGAGTGAGAGACCTCAGACACTCAGAACTAAATAGGACGTCTCCATCAAATCTCTCATCAGGGCTTGGGAAGAGAAGGTAAAGAGGGTTTAAGAGCCAGTGGGGTGGGGGACACCAAGGGAACAAAGCCTTCTGGACACAACAGGACTGAAGCACGTATGAACTCACAGAGACTGTGCACAGGGCCTGCAGGAGTCTGCACTGCATGTGGTCCCAGCTCTGAGAGAGGAAGTAGACACAAGCCCTCACCCCACCCCAGAAGTTACCTCTAATTGATAATCACTCACAAGGGAAAAACAGTTTTCTCCAATGGGGTCTCACGGGGTATACAAATCATACTTAAGGGCAGGCCCCATCCCCAGCAGTGGATGAGTCGATGGTTTTAGGAGGGTGCTCTGTTTTGGTTTTTTTGGTCTCATAATGCTTTGACTGGGCATTTCTTTTTTCAAATTTAACCTTACAGATCTTTTGCTTATATATTATGGTTTCTGGTTTTGTGTTTTTATGGGATTTCTGTGTGCGTGAATGTATGTCTCTGTGTTAATATGTGTTTCTTGGACTTTCTCTTTGCCCCACCCCCACCCATTCATTTGTTTTGTTTATTCAGGTTTGTTTATTTTTATCTTATTTTTAGATGCCTGTTTGTATTCTAATGAAAGAGAAAGAACAAGTGTGGATTTGAGTGGGTAGGGAAGTGGGGAGGATCTAGATGGAAATGGAGGATAGGAAACTGTAACCAGAATATACCATATGAAAAAAATCTGTTTTCAATTGAAAAAAATTAATAAGTACCAAGTCTGGATTTTGGTTAAATAATGTATAAGCAAGAGTTAGAGACATGAAAGGATTAGACTGGACTACACAAACAATGATTTCTCCTCCCTGATGACTTACCTACCAAACTGCCAAACTCTGCTCCATGAAGCCATGCTGTCTGGGCAAAGTCACACTAAAACACAGAGGCACAGTACGACCTGTGGAGCCTCTGAGGAGCCTCTCTGTGGAGGTTAACAGGTCCTACCTGCAGCCCTCTCAAGGCCAGCCCTCCACTACAGAATGATAGCAGCTACTCCTGGACTTCCTTTACACTCTGCTGCCAGCCTCAGGGTGCAGGTGCCCTTTTGCTTAGATCTGCTTCTGGCCTCAGAGCTCACTTCCACCCAGAGGTCCCACCCAGCCTTCACTATCAGCTTCTAAAACCCCTCCCTGAGGCCAGTTTTCTGTCTCTTCCTCAGAACCAAAGGAGAATCTGGGTTCATTTACATCAGTGACTCAGTTTAGCTGTCACCTCTTGGAAACCAACCACCTCCGACTTCTCTGGCTCTCACAGCCCAGCCCCAAGGGCCCTTTCTGGGGTGACTGGCAGTGAGTGTTGTGCCTGGGGGACTGTGCAAGCACCTCACCTTCTTATACAAGTCCCACAGGCGGTAGTAGAAGAGGCGGCAGGAGAGGCATCCGAAGCGCAGGTAGGGGCTGAGGCCTGTGGGGCTGGCCAGCAGGGAATTGGCATTCATCCGAGGTCTCTCATAGTTGGCAACCCAGGCCTGCAGAACAGAGAGGGACAGAGGAAAGACCTAGGTCTTAAAGAGTGAGGATTCTTCACCTGAGGTCAAAGAACAAAGGCCCTGGAGCCAGGCTTTGAGCACTGCACGTATTCCACTCTCCTGCCTAGGGACCTAGAAAGGAGAGCCTTCCATGTTCCTGCCCTGACTTCAATGTTTGTCCGTGGGATGACTGAATGACTTATTTACTACTTAGCTACTAAATAAGAACACTTACTGTCTCTGGGGATTAAGTAAGTAGGGAAGAATGCTGAAAGCATGGAACAAACTAAGTAATTATACAAAAGGGGGAAAGGCATCTGCTTTTCAGAAAACAGTTCCTAGCTCAGTCCCTGAAGAGAGGCTGCCACTGCTGAGTCCAAGGCACCCAGGCTTTTCACCATTGTCAAACAGCCAGGAAAATAGGAAACTTCCAACCCATTTCCGGAGACCAACAGAGCCATTCACTTCTGGGGCCTCCTGTCTAATGTTACTGGTCTTATTTTCCTCATCCACAGCCCCTAGTGTTATTCTTTTTTTAAAAAATGCTGCAATATCCCCGGTGCAGTAGGCAACAGAAATGCTGTAGGTCCCAAATGGTGGCAGTGGGCCATGTGGTGGCAGGAAGCGGGTTCTGGGAGCAGCCAGTCCCAGGCAGAAATGGCTGCCGGTCCCAGAGCGGTGGCCCGAGCGGTGGCGGCAGGCCATGTGGCGGCAGACAGCGGGCCCTGGGAGCAGCCAGTCCCAGGCAGAGACAGCTGCTGGTCCCAGAGCAGTGGTGGCGGGCCATGTGGCAGCAGGCAGTGGGCCCCAGGCAGAGTCAGCTGCTGGTCCCCGAGCAATGGCTGGTCCCAGGCAGGGAGACACATGGCGGGCGGGCAGAAGACAGAAACATGGATAGACGCAACATGCAGGGTGAGGTTGAATGTTTATTCAGGGGGTTATGGAGGAGGAAGGGTGAAGGGGGGGGGACAGAGAGAGAGGGAGAGAGAGAGAGAGAGAAGAGGAGAAAGACAGAGAAGGGGGGAAGCAGAGAAGTGGGGAGGCAGAAGCGAAGCTGCCTCTCTGAGAGGAAGATGGAAAAGAGGGCGAGCTCAGGCCTGAAGCTGAAGATCAGCCTGCCTCAGTGGATGGGGAGGGGAATGGGTGTGGCTTGTCTCTTAAAGGGACCAAAACCATAACACTGGCTGCTCCCAGGGCCGGCTGTCTGCCGCCACATGGCCTGCCGCCACCGCTCGGGCCACCGCTCTGGGACCGGCAGCCATTTCTGCCTGGGACTGGCTGCTCCCAGAACCCGTTTCCTGCCACCACATGGCCCACTGCCATCATTTGGGACCTACAGCATTTCTGTTGCCTACTGCCACCGGGGATATTGCAGCATTTTTTAAAAAAAGAATAACACCTAGCACACTGCTCTCCTTTTCCAGGAGGATTCTCACTAGACCTTAACAATATTGGAGTATTCTGCTATTATCTTCTACAAACAGAGTAACCAGGCTCAAAACAAACAAACAAACAAAACCCAAACTGTGACTCTCTTGGGATTAGTGACCCACAAGAGAGCCTGGGAGTCTCACTTTAGACCACAGTCTCCAGGTAGATAGTAGATCTCTCTGCTCCTGATAGCTTTCCTTCCTGACCACTCCAATACCCCCTAGCAGCCTTCAGGTGCCCTTCCCTCCTACGGCAAGCAGGCAGGAGCAGCTTATGAAAAACCTCACCCGTCCTCAGCCAGGTGAGGAAACACCTCAATTGTCAGGCACCCTCTTCCTCTCTGAAAGAAAATGAGGGCAGGACTGCTCCAAGGTACAGGTGAGGAGGATTGTACTGTAGACATGAGGGAAAGTTCAGTCAGAGGCACCTAGAAGGGTACAGACTCAACAGGGCCACGAGAGGAGAGAGGAGGGAGAGCAAGAGAGAAAAAGAAAGAAGAGAGGGCAAGCAGACTGGATTATAAAGAAATCAGAAGCTGGGGGAAGGGAAGCCCAGCCCCTGGGCTGGAGAGGTTTAGGGTAGGGGGCGGGGTGAGAAGTGCTAGGAGGAGCCACAGGTTCTGACTGAGGCTTGTCCTGGGTTTTTTTGGGACCAGACACTCTCCCCCACAATTTCAGTGCCAAGAATGTGAAATAATGACCTCATTTCTTCTCTGAAAAGCAAACAAACAACCAACAAAGCAGAGTACTTGTGATAGCCATGGGCCTCTTGCACCAGGTCCTTTCTTCCACAGTCAACCCATCTCCACTACCCCATCCCCACCTGCACTTTCCAGCCGCCTCCTGTCTACTCCTCCTGACCAGCCTCCAACCACTTCCACACACTGAGTGCTCAGGCACTGCTGTCCCACATCCTGCTGCTCACTCCCCACCTCTGCCTTCCAATCAACAGTCTATCATGACTCCGTGCTTTCACCTGGCTAGCTGCCAGCCACTCTAGGTACCTACTCTGTTAGTCCATCTCTTCTACATCCCTCAGTGTCACAGCTTGGGCTCCGCCTTTGCCCCTAGGCCCATCTCTTAGCTGGCACAGGTCTACAGCTGTAGCCCAGCTGGTTCCACTGCTGCCTTGTGCAGAACTCGCTCTTTTCCTTAAGTTCACACTTGCACGGGACTCTTTGCAGATGAAGCAACTTTATCCACCTCACTACTAAAGAACAGACCTACTCGTTACCCTTCTTCAGGTCCTGGTACTGTTCTACCCAGACTTCTCAGATGTGTCCTCTTTCCGTTCACCACTGCTAAGATCAAATCTAGACTGAAGACAAGCTCCTCCAGGGCACTGTCCACAATGGGGATGGTGCCGGCGCTGCTCAGAGGACTGAGAAGGGCACATAGCTCCGAAGCAGCCCAGGTTTCTCTGGCCTCTCCTTGCCTGTTCCTCAAACACTTGGCTGTCATCAGCAGTGGCAGATGTGGTTCCCGTCTGGTGCCTATTGTCCCCAGCATTTCACTAGGCTGCTTAAGTGTCTTTTAACAGAAACGGGATTCTTCTGCCAGTGCATCTCCCAGTCCCCTGATCCTGCAGCTTCAACCCCTATCAAAATTTTCATTTGTTTATTTTGTGTGTGTGTGTGTGCCTGTATATCCGTGTACCGTATCAGGCGTGGAGGCTAGAGGAGATGCTGGGAGTCTTCCTCCACTGCTCTCTAATGTAGTTCTCACTGGACTTGGAGCTTGTTTGTGTGGGTTCTTATTGGAAGGGGGCTAGACTGGTGGTTAGACCGTCCCAGCGATCTTCCCTGTAACTGGAGTTACAGGCGTGTGAGGTCACAATCAGCTTTTCTTTCTTCTTGTTCTGGCAGAAGTTAATTTTCCACCTACATTAGACCACGTGAGCAGCTGTGCATGTGGGTACTGGGGTCTGAGCTCCATCCTCCTGCTTATGAAACAAACCCTCCCACCCCAAGCCATTTCTCCAGCCCTCAATCTTTTTATTTTAAATAAAACGCAGACAGAGAGACCCACACAAACATGTGGCTTCGTGAATTCTTTTAAAACAAGCATTCAAGTAATCACCAGCAAAGTTCTGGAAACAGGACCTTGTTAGTCACCCAGGAAGCTGGGCTCCTCCCCCTGCCCCAGCTTTTATAATTATTACTTCCTACATTTTTGAGATGTTTACGTTTTTCTACTTTTGCAAAGTGTGCTTGGAGCAGTTTTATTCTTGGGTTTTTGTTTTTTGTTTTTTTTTTTGTTTTTTTTTTTTTTTTGGTTTTTCGAGACAGGGTTTCTCTGTGGTTTTGGAGCCTGTCCTGGAACTAGCTCTTGTAGACCAGGCTGGTCTCGAACTCACGGAGATCCGCCTGCCTCTGCCTGGGATTAAAGGCGTGCGCCACCACCGCCCAGCTTATTCTTGGGTTTTTAAGCAGCCACTGTCTCCCACCCATCTGTGCATCCGTCGGCCCTGTAGCTCAGTCTCAGCCATTTAAAAAGTAGTCACATCAAAGTTTTTTTGAAGCATAAACTCTCTGCTACCTCTTCCTTGTCCTGTTGATGTTTCTGTGGAAGGACACAGGAGCTGCACTTGTGTGATTCTGATGCCTACATACCCATGGTACAGTCTGCCCTGTGCACTGCCTACAACTTGGCTGGTACCAGAGACTAGACTGAACTTGGCTGTGATCCTTTGTGAAGGTGCTCTGATGGTGGCCGTGGATATTAATGCATGTGTCATCACAGAGGCTGCAAAATGGTGACACTCTAATTCTACTATCTCTTTTCATTTAATAATCAGAATACTGGAGCTCAGCCTTTAAGAGCACTTGCTACTCTTTCAGAGACTCCAGAGCCCACATAGTAGCTCAAAGCTGTCTGTAACTCTAGTTCTAGGGGATCTAATGCCCTCTTCCAGATTCTGTGGGCACCAGACACATATGGTGCATAAACACACATGATGGCAAAACAGATATATAGAATTAAAATAAATCATTCTTTTTTGAAGAATCAGAATGTCATTACAAAGAGCTCCAGAGGTAAAGAACATATAATCTGCACCATCCCCCTTTTTGGTCAGAGCATCAAGTGTGTCAGTGGAGCACCTGACTTCTCTAAATCTCAGTTCTACTGGGCAAGGCAGATCTAAGCCTACTTTCTGACTCTAGGAGTCAGCTTAGGATGTGAATGTGATCAGGGGACACACTCCATCCCTGGCCACAGTAACTGAGCCAGGGAAGGGCACATGACCCAAGCCAAGCCAATGAAAATACTTCTTTGGACTTTTACTGAAGCTTTTGAAAAAGAGGCAAGCCCCTTCCTCTAGTGAGCCAGCCAGCCAGAAGACAGGCCACGCTGACTCCCTTCTCCACTGCTAAGGGAAGCCGACTTGCGAGGCGACTCCACAGAGGACAGCAAAGCCAAGATGGCAGACATCTGCTCAGATATTCTTGGGATACCTGGATCTAGCTATGCCTTTTAGTTACACCTTAGATTCCTCATTCTATTAGTTTTAAAAACTCCTCTTCCAAAAGACAGCTGCAAGTGCAACACCTGACTGACTGATAATTAATCCTGATGCTCTTTGTTACTGCAACCCTCTGAGCCCTGATGGTTTCCTATCCTTAGGCCATCTGTAACTACATAGGATGTTCATCTGGAAGCTTCTCCATGTTTTTCTGGCTCCTAGAACATCCTGATAGAAATGGCTTCTCCTTTCAGATCTGAAGAACCAAAAAGGTTCATTCCTTCAACTCAACACCTCTGGGTCTCCCCAGTGAGCGGAGCAGCATTCAAGGGTGTGTGGGAAATAGGCTCCTGACATCATGATTTGAGAGCAGTCCTCTACAAAATACATTTTAAGGTAATAAGAATGAGAATCTATGAGGCCATAGGTTAACTCTGTATACTAGAGTCCTGCTCTTCCTGCCACTCCCTTTGTTACCTCCATCCCTGCTCTGGGCACAGAGTTTTGTTTTCCCTTTCATCTGGGGCTAGGATGGAATGGGGGCTTGAGCATGTCTGAAACACTCTGCCACCAAGTTATAACCCGGTCCTGGGCAAAACTCTTAATGTGGACACAGAAAGTTGGTCCCTTGTAGCTACTGACTCAAATTAGAGGAACTTGTTTTTAGCCTCAGCTGAGAGAAACATCAGAATGGGAATATTAGGTCTGCTGAGTTGAGAATGATCAAGGCCATCAGTACTGCCTTCGGTGCTGGCTGGACACTCTGAGCCTAAGAGAGCATCCTTCCTAAGCAGGCTGCCATGGGCCCTTGCTCCATTGCTATCATCTAGCTGCTAGCAAAATGTCTTGTCATTCAGTCGGGACAGTAAAAGCTGTGCTTTTAAGGGTCAGACTACAGAGGCTGCAGGGTCAGGGAGCTAGGAGGCAAGAGTCCTCAGTCCGTGGAGCCTGCTCTGCTCCTGTGCTCACAGGCAGGTGAGGAACTTAGCCAGTGTGGAACAGAACCTCTGGGGCCTCAGACTCCCTCCTTCCTCTTGCTGAGCTCATATAAAAGTGCCAGTTCCATATGCAAATGGAGTAAAGCTGTGGAGGAGACAAACAAAGATGGGGAGGGGCAATCTGACACCGAATGATGGACATTATGGGCTTTACCAACAGAATAGCTCTATGATTTGGTTCTTTTGAGACAGTCTGCAGCCCAGTCTTGCTGGAACCTAATGCAATCCTTCTGCCTCAGCCCTCTTTAATGCTAGGATTAAAGCATTAATTTGGCATGCCCTTTCAGCAAGCGGAAGCTGTCCACAGAAGAAAGTTAATGGTGTGAGCGTGTGGCACTATGCCTCCCTATGCTACACCAGTGGTGTGACTCGACCTCTTTAAGCCTAGCTTTGTAATCTGTCAGACAGAAAGCCTAATGCCCACCTGTGGGATGGTTGGACAGATGAAGAGGGACATGGCAATCACGTAGTTAAGCCAGTGGTCAGCACAAGGATGGACTCTCTAACCAGGAGCTGATATTAATTTTGCCATCAGAAAGTTTTCAACCACTTGGAGATTTGAGGCTCTAGGGACATAAACCTGATCCACATCTTTTGCGCCTGCCTTTCTGGGCTCAGAAACAGGGTCATACCTTCCGTTCCAAATGCTTATCCAGGCGGGCCAGAGCTTCTGTCTCTCCTCCTTGCCAGACAGCTGGGCCAAGTCCTTCCGTGGGGAACCCTACAAAAGGAGCAGCAGGCCAGAGCATTGCAGGTCAGGTCATCTGATTTACAATTATGAAAATGATAATTGGCACTATTCATACTGATCTGTTCTTTAGATGAAACCACAGACCTTGGACTTGATGCTACTGGGACTGAGAAAGCCCTTAAAGTGAAGAAGGCCAGCTTTATTCAGACTAGAAGATGGAAGAAAGGTGGAGAAGACCAATGACCAGCACCAGACAGTACCTCTACTGTTGGAGAAAGGGAACTACACAAAGAAGCTCCAGCTAGAAAAAGCAGTCTGGCAGGGCATAAATGAGTCTTGGAGGTCAAACAATGGTCTTAGGGGGTCGAGATAGTTAATAGCAACTTTTTCTGTTTTTTGTTTGTTTGTTTGTTTTTTAGGCAAGTTCTCCAGCGGCCCAGGCTGGTCTGTCTCTTCTGTCTCTGTCTCCCAGGTTCTGAGATTACAGGCATGTGCCAGTAGACCAGTATTTTCTAACTTTGACAGAAACAGGAAAGCTGTATCCCACACAGGAAGCAGCAGCATGTACCCAGTTCCTCCAGGGAAGGCACGCCATAGGTATCATCGTGGTTCTCCCGGATCTCGGCTCTACAGCTCTCCATCTGCTGGCTGCTCACAGCGCCGACGGGCTTCTTGGGCAGCTCCATGCGGCTGATGATGGCCTGAAAGCGCTTGTAGGTAAGGGGTGGTTTCTGGCCATTCAGGTCGATGATTCTGGGGAGTCCAAAGCACATCTAAAGTCACTCCTGAGGTCTTTTATTTTGGGGTCCCTGACCACCCAAAAAAGAGCCCAAACTCAGAAGCTCTGAGGTTTGCTCTCTTGTACAAAGGGGGGCAGGGGAGGCTGCATCTCCATTTTACCGAGAGGGAAAATGAAGCCCAGAGAGCTGGAGCAGGTGCCTCAGGGAATGGAGCAAAGCAGGGTCAAAGCTGGGACTCAGTTCCAGGTTCCCTGGTGTCCACGCAGCGCCGCCTAGAGACAGAGACTGACCACACCTCTCTAATCAAAAAGAAAGTCCCCCATGGGCCTTCCGGGCACATACGTGACCACACCAAGGGCCTCTCTCTACCCAGTTTTGAACACGTATGATGAGGGCTGTGACATACTCCTTGCCTGGAGGATCATCCTCCTGTAAGCCCTGCTTACTAGAGCAGAGATGTAGAGGCCAGCCAAGGCTCTCTAAATCAGAGGCTGTGGTAAACAGCAACACAATAAAGAGTTTTGAAGTGTGCCAAGTATTTTTTACAAGCGAGAAGGAACAGCATGAGGGTTGAAGAAAGAACACCACTGCTTCTATAAGCATAGACTTGGATGGTTCTTGCTGCCTGAGAAGGAGCTTATGCAAGACCTGCCTGTGGGTGAGTTCATTTCCCTATTTGCTCTCCCTGTGCTGTCCCCATTAGCCCACATAGAAGCTGGCTGCTACCTTTGCAGCCCCGCCCCTCTTCTGCATGTGGCAGGGGAGGGCTCCACGCCAAGCCTCTCCTTCTGAGGGCTTGGCTCACGTGCACAGCTGTGTGACCCAGACTTCTGGCAGTCAGCCCTGGATTGGGGGAAGAGGGCGGGGAGCAGCAGCAATAACAGAAGGGTGACATCTCCAGTAGGCAGACTGGGGACAGAAGCGGGGGATAGACTCATAGGGGCTGGCCACTGGGGAAGGAGACCTTGCTGTGGTTACCAGCAACCTGCAGGGGTCTCTAGAGTCCTCAAACAGCATCAAATGCATGGCCTGGAAACCCAGATAGGCTGAACAGACCTGGCAATCATCCCAGGGCTGGGAACTAGGTCTGTGGGAGTAGACACCTGTTGGGAGGAGTGACAGATGGGGTCTGTCAAGGTCAGGACACTGCGGAGTGGGAAGCACGACGCACAGGGAGCTAGCTTTAGCTAGATTTACAAAGACTCTGTGTGGAGACTCCCTTCTTCCACAGCTTGGGCCTAACCAAGTCTTTGTAACTGTAAGTGACTTCTTTAACCCCCAATTCTGGCCTATTCTCGTTCAATACCTAGAAAGTACCATACCTTATGAGCCAGGTGGCCCTCTTGCTGAACTGGTCTATTCCACTTAGGAGGGGCCCAATCACCAATCCTCACAGGCAACCTTACCAAGAACCACCATGTCTCACCTGTCCAGGTCATACAGGGTGTGAGAATTCTCAGTCACCACCTCCACACCAGCCTCCTTGGCCATCTTCATAATGGCTGCATCCCGTTCTTTACCAAAGGGTTCAGAGTCATATTCAAAGGTCAAGCGGGTCACCCCCCATTCCTGTGGGGAGAAAATCTGTTATGCTCAGTACTGTTTGAGAAGTGAGACCTAGGCACTCAGCTCCTCTTTGGGAGTGAACAGGGCCAATCTTGGCTATGTTACAAGGGCTACAGAACAAACCAAGGGCACCAGACAATGGTTTAAATTTAAAGCAAAGATCCTAAGGCTCAGAAAGTGTGAAGCAGGCAGTCAGGAGGGTCAGGCCAATAGCACTGCTGTGGCAGAGTCAGTGGGAGGGCTCTGTGCACTCACTGTGCCTTGAAGGGAGAGAATGAAGCTATAAATACAATGCTCCCAGGGAGCCCCTAGCCCACAAAGAGGCACTGACTCACAGTGGAAATGGTGGGAGAGACACACACAGCATCACTACCATCCGACCGCTCTGCAGCTTTTCCCAGACCTCCTCAGTGTCTAACTTGTGGCCTAGTTTTCTTGGCCGACTTGTGCTATGTAAAGTGTCTTAATGGTTTCCACAGCAACACTCCCAAGGCCAGAAGCAAACAGAGCTAATAGCTCTCAGAGCTGGAGAAGAAGGAGCAATCCTTAGTCCAGGAGAAAACAAACTGGAGGGGCTACAAATTGTGAGAGGGGAATTCTTTTCTGAGCTTTCTGTCACTTCTGGTAGAAATAGCCTGGTCTCCCAGCAACACCAGGAGAAAACTGCCCCAGTGGAAGTTATCTAGACAAGTCACAGAAAACCCTACAGCATGTAACTACAAGAAGCAAATAATCTAACCAGTCTGTGGTCACAAGCCTTTAAAGCAAAGGTCCTAATCATTCAATTCTGTCCAGGGGAGTCAGTGAGTGCTTAGCAGGGTGGATACAAGGCTCCTCAAAGCACAAATGCTCTCAACGTTTATTTAGCCCTTACTATACTAAGTGGTTTGCATAGATGACATCATTACATAGTCACAAAACCCTGTGACTAAGGAGACTCATTAAATGATAGCCCCACTCCTTCAGGAGGACTCTCCTGTGTCTCTGTCCTATTTCTACCACAGCATTTGTCACAGGCAATGAAGCTGCCCTTTACCTGCCTGTTTTGCCCATCGTCTGTGAACTCAGAGCAGAAATCGGGCTGTGCTATGCATCCACCACTCTCATCTTACCAGCCAGTATGGGGCCTGAGCTAGCAGCCCAATAAATACCTGATCCGTGACTCAGTGAACAACAGATCTATGCTTCTGTGCAACAGCCTGCCCAGCCTCTGAGCTGCTGGGAGAGAGAGGAGCAATGTGGAGGGATTTAAGAAACAAAGTTTTCTGTTCTTGGTCTTGCTGTACTTTGGGACAGAACCCAGGGCCTCATATTAGGCAAGTGCTCTGGCACTGAGCCGCAGACACAGACTAACAAAAGCATGTGTGTGGTATGGCAGGTAAACACCAGCTCTGTGTCAGAGAGCCTGAGACCACTTCCTGGCCAGGCAGCACGCTCTTTCCTCACCTATGAACCTGTGATAGCAGAACCTACCCATCAGGGCTGCTGTGGGGTAGACATTAGCATGTTAGCAGTTAGAACAGGACTCACAGTCAGCCCTCAGAGAACGCTGGCGACTAGTGTCCAGTGACTCATAGGTGTGTACAAAATTATGGAGGGAGGGGAAACAGATACACTGTGAAGCTATTTTCTTTGACATCAGATTTCTCCTCTGCATAGAGTGCTATTGTGGACGAAGGAGAATGCTCTAGAATGCTCTATCCATGAGAACTTTTGCCTCTGCTTGGACCTTAAAACATGCATTTTAAAGGGGCTGAGAGGAAATAAATGGGCTTGTCTCCAATATGGCTCCCAAATGAAGATTTTATTAATTGCGTACCACAGAGAAACAGTGACGATCTCTCAAACGCTGACTGGCATTTTTCCTAATAAGCAGGACAAGCTGAGGTGGGCAGCACCCCTTGTTAGACAGGAAACCCCACCCTCACAGTCTTGGCAGGGACAAACCCTAATAAATACAGACTTGAGCCAAGGAAACATAAGGAAGCCAGCGACGGTGGGGTGGAAGGGCTTAGCAAACTGCATGTCTGGGCTGAGTGAGGATCCTTCCAATACAACACTGGTTTTAGAGTTTTTTCCCTTACCAGTTTCCACCCTGCTGGCAAACTGACCAGCTGTCTCTGCTTCTGACCTCCCTAGCAGCCATTTTAGTGGCCAGACAGGTACCAACATTTCCACTTTGCCAGCCAGAACAGCATTACACTCTGTGGTGAGATGCCAGGCAGCAGACAGCAGACTCTCCCTCTCGGCCCTACACACTCACCTTGAAGAGCCTTGGGAACACATCAGCTGGCTGGCCCCGGACTACAAACAGACGGGAGTTCAGCTTTCTTAAGCTTGTGTCCAGATCTTCCAGAGACTGCAGTAGGAACCTGCAGAACCCACAAAGGCCTTGTTAGTGACTTGGGGGTGGGGGGAATGGAGGTGGTGAATGACAGGACACAACACACACACACACACACACACACACACACACACATACACCTTCCTAAGAACCCAGCCACTGTTCATGCCAATCAAGTTGGTATTATATCTGTAGGACTGGAGGCCTGGCCTGAGCTCAGAGCAGGAGTGATGGGGTTAACTTCCAGCTTACTTCATAGCCATGTGGTAATGAAGCAGTAGCTTTAACCTTTTTAGCTGTTTTCTCATCTGTGGTTTGGAATTAACAGTAAAGCCTATAGACCTGCTAAGATGTTAGTACTCGTGGAATTAGATAATGCAAGGAAACCCTCAGACACAGGGCCTGGTCATAGAGTCCACATGATCAATGTGAGCTACATGCTAAATACTGAAGCCAGCTCCACAAGCTGGGCTGTCTCTGAGGCTTTGCTTCACTGTCCAGGCCACTCTATGCCCCACAGTCCATTGAGCCTTAAGCACAGTGGACTTGTATTGTCTGTGTGGTTAAGGCTGATCTTGAATTTGCCATCCTCCTGCCTCAGCCTCTCAAGTGTTGGGATTATAGGCATGAGACACTATGCACGGCTTGGGTTGCAGGTATATCTGATACTTCAGGCCTGAACACGGACTAGGTTGTTCTTGGTTCTTTGGCAAACTGCTTACTCTTCTGGTCTCTCCTTACTCTAGAAACTAGGTTCTCATCAAGAGAGGCAAGGGCTTAAAGGTGTCCTGGCTAGATACTGTGGAGTGCTTGGGTATATGACAGGGACACAAAAATCAAAAGCCTGTGTTAGAGTACTGGGTCACTAAGGGACAGGAAAGGAAACGAACCTTTGCTGAGTCCATCAGTGTGTTATTTTAAATTAAATTAACGTTTTAACCAGGTAACTATTGATGTGGTTCACAATCCCAGTGATAAGTGGGTGCAGCCAAGACTAGCAGTCTGATTATGAATCTGGTACGCTTTGTAAGTATTTTCTTAATTTGACCCCTCAGCACATTTTGAAGGAAACTGAACTATCCCCATTTTGCAGACAAACAGACAAGAGAGATTAGGGAATTTACCAAAACTGATAGCTCTTAAGTGACTGAGCTGGCTTAGTTGTAATTATCTGTCCCGTCCCTTTAAGAGACAAGCCATGCCCACCCCTACCCACCTCTGTGGCTGAGGCAAGTTGATCTTCAGCTTCCAGCCTGAGTCTCTCTCCCCAAGAGGCAGCTTCTGCCTCTCCCCACTTCTGCCCTTCCCCTCTCTTTCTATCTCCCTCTGCTTTTCTCCCCTTCTCCCTTTCCCCTCCATAACCCACTAAATAAATATCCAACCTCACTCTGCATCGCATGCCTATCCATCTGTCTCTCGGCCCAGGATGGTTCCCTACCCTGGACCTTCAGAGACCTGCAACCTGGTCTCGTGGCATGCCTATCTGTCTGTCTCTCCTTGTGGCCTGCTACAGCCACTTGGGGACCAAGTCCCTGCCTAGGACTGGCTGCTCTTGGGACCAGCTGCCCACTGCCACCTGGAGACCTGCAAGTGTTTCTGCTGCTGCAGCCTCCGGGATCCAGGGATCCTGCAGCATTTGGACCTGTGCCAATCCCTGCCTAAGACTGGCTGCTCTCAAGACCCGCTGCCCACTGCTGCCGGGGAACTTACAGTGTTTCTGTCACTGCAGCTGCTGGGGATCCAGGGATCCTGCAGCATTTTTAATTAATCCATTTCAATAGTGGCCCAGGCTAAACAGACTCTGAAAGCCAATTTTCTTCTCAATGGCCCATTTCTAAACACTTCAGTCAAGCAAGGTCTGCTCCAGGGCAGAAAGTCTCCTGAGCCAGGAATTCCTCTCTCGGACAGACACAAGCCTCACACAGGCAGTCCATCCACGCCTATCTTCCTCCTTAGGACCCAAGCCTGAACAGGCCAGCTTCTATGTCATCGTCCCTCCCAAGAACCTGCTGCAGCTCCCTGACTACTGGAGGTTTACAAAGGCCAGGAGGGTGCCAAAGAGAACTAGGCCCCAGCTGCCTCTGCTGCAATTCCATGGCCAACGCTGCAGACCCGCATTCCAGCAGGAGGGACTGAGACCAGAGAATGACAGCAGAAGCTCCCCTGCTGGGAATTTCTGACTTAAAAATCTGGCACCCTTTGAATGCTAAGTGATCTGCAAGCCTGCTCAATTATTCTCCCTGGGGGCCTTGCTGCTCCCCACTGACACACACACAAAGTAAAAATAAAAATAAGAAAGGTTCAGGGGAGCACCTGAAACAGAAGGTTTTGCTAGGCACAGGGCAGGGCACAATTCCACACCTCAGGAGGGTGGAGGTTCTTCTATCAGAAGCCCCCAAGATGTCCCAGCCATACACTTTAAGGGTCTCTATCTTCACAGCTCACCACACCTCAGAGAATGTCAACCTGCAGCTATTAAGACTGAAATGCACAGGAAATATAGGTTCTAGAGTATGACGCAACCTGTTTCCCATACAGCTTTATTTTTAGGACTCATTTTCTAAAAGAAGAGCTTCCAGCAGCATCTCTACAGCACAGATAGATGAGTACCCTTGTCTTCTCTGACAGGAAGCAGCGGCAAAGTCTACAGCTGGCAACAAAACAATGGTGCAATTCACAACGGCAACAGCTACATTTACAGAGCACTCCCAGAGCAAGGCTCTAATCCCACTTGCTTTATAATGTATTATTTAATTTCAGACAATTCTGGGAGGCAGGTGCTATTATCGTGCCCATTTTGCAGCCGAGAAAACTGGCATTAAAAGATTAAGTAACTGCCCAACACGATATACCTAGTAACTACCAGGTTTCTAGGCCTCAGCAGTGAGCACATCCACTGCTGGGAGCAATGCATTCTGAGATGGGTGGTACTGCCTAGGGCTCAGCCCTTAGGGAGTATGGAGCTCAATTCATGGCTAACACCTTTTCTGCAGATCTTTTCTCCTCAAAGTGTGGTGTGAGGCACCTAGCACTAGCTGTGCATGACCAAACTCGCTAGAACACACACACTCTTGGGCTCCATTGGAGACTGCAACCATCGGAATTTGCCCTTCCATATGATTGTCCTCCCACACTGAATCCCTGAGCAATCACTTCTCCGTGAAAACTGAAGAAGCTCCTCTGTGGAAAGCGCTTCACTTTGACCTTGATGTACTGAGCTCCCCACCCCGACCAGATCACATTTTCCTTTCAGACTATTTGGCCCTTAAGAAATGCTTAACTTGCCGGGCGGTGGTGGCGCACGCCTTTAATCCCAGCACTCAGGAGGCAGAGGCAAGCGGATCTCTGGGAGTTCGAGGCCAGCCTGGTCTACAAGAGCTAGTTCCAGGACAGGCACCAAAGCTACAGAGAAACCCTATCTCGAAAAACCAAAAAAAAAAAAAAAAAGCTTAACTAGCCAGCCGTGGTGAGCTTTAATCCCAGCACTTGGGAAGCAGGCGGATCTCTGTGAATTCGAGGCCAGCCTGGGCTACAAGACCTAGTTTCGGGACAGGCTCCAAAGCTACAGAGAAACCCTGTCTTGAAAAACAAAAACAAAAACAAAAACAAAAAAAAGAAAAAAAAGAAATGCTTAACTACATCCACCATCCCTCCTCCCCAGGATGAACTCAGAACAGTATCCCAGGAGGCACTAGAAAGGAGATACAGGGAGGACTCTGTATAGCTTCCAGCCTTCAGGCAGCCAGGGACAGGCAACCCACCACCATGGTATCACCTTTCGGATCTGCCTGGTGACAACTCTGCAGAGCACCAAAGGAACTGGAGCAAGATGCTCCTGAAGAAAGGCCACCAGACAGGCCTAGGTTTTCTCAACCAGGGAAAACCAGGGCCTTCCCTCCGTGCTCCCTTCAAACCCTCTCTGCACCTGCCCACTTTTTTTTACTTGCAGACGGCCACGCCAAAAACCCACCTGAGTACTGGAATGGGTGGTGTTGGGGGTTGAACATCACCCTTGCTCCAAGTGCCACATGGCCGAGCACACAACCCTTGAGGGTGCATTTTCAATAGATGTGCTCCAGAATTACACAGGTTCCACGAAGCCAGGGCAGACAGAACTGGAGAAAACCAAACTGGGATTTCCAAAAATACAGAGAAAACTATCATCCAGGAACTGCAGGCGGCTACCCCTTCAGAACAGGTCAGTTACACATGTCTACTCAGGGACAATGGCTATGCTGAGAACAGTTTATCTGTTAACACAGAGGACGGGGACAATGAATTCTTCTTTTGGGGTTCAGACCGTCTATGACCAAACTCTTTGGCTTCAAGCAAACTTACCTCACCACAACAAATGATATTATGGGCTGGCAAACTGGAATAGGATAGTAATAGACAGAAATTCACTTCTAAGAAATTAAGAGAGTTTAAACACCACAAAAAAGGGTAATCTAACCCGACAGCCTGTGGCAGAGACTGCTTCCTGAGTCTCATTCAGACAGAAATATAGGTTTTTCTTTTGAGGGGGCTCAATTTTAAAGAGCTTGATCAAAATTTTCAACCCTTTTGGGCAAATGGAAACATTCCCTTGGTTTCCAGAACAGTGAAGTCCCTTGCCAGAGTCGCACTGTGAATAGTTCAAGGCACACAGACTGCTCTGCTAGCAATCACAGCCCCTACCTTCCCAGGCTACCCATTTTACAGCCAGCTGTGCAGCTTCACTCAGCCCCTGCACTCTGGAAGGGGACAGCTCAGAGAGAGCGCATCTCTACAACCCTCTGTTCTGGAAGCTCCTGAGAGGTGCAGAGCAGAGTCAGGTCAAACTTACTTCAACAGAGTGGGAGGAGCACTGTGGCTAGCATCTACGCTGGGGCAGGGAAAGGAAGGTAATTAAAAATGGATCTCGTCTGACCCATTTTTAAAATCTAGAAGCCACTCACAGCTGCCTTTTGTTTTGGTTCTTGCCTGTAGTACCGTCTTCCTAGATATAGCAAATTTGGGGAAGGAAGGACAGAGGAAAATGGCAAATTAGTGCTAGAAAAACATTCCTGGGCCAGGCGATGGTGGCACAAGTCTTTAATCCCAGCACTCAGGAGGCAGAGGCAGGCGGATCTCTGTGTGTCTGAGGCCAACCTGGTCAACGAGAACTAGTTCCAGGACAGCTAAGGTTACAAAGAGAAACCCTGTCAGGAAAAAAGAAAAAAAAGAAAGAAAACCATCCCTGGGCGTCACAGAGCTAGAACGGCTCCCATAGATTTCCTACTATCACCAAGGCAAGGAGTATGGCAGTCTTCTTCTATGCTAGCAGAATATACAGGCATGTATATTGTTGGCATAGAGGAAGCATACACACACACACACACACACACACACACACACTCTTCTGGCTGCCTTTCTCTTTAACTGATGTTATGGCTATTTTAATCCCTCCATCTGCAGGAGGGAAATCAGTCTAAGGACAGATTCTGATCTCCCACTTCTGTCAGATGGACCCCACCCTTGTACAGAGACTTTTCAGAGCAGGGCTGTATGCTGCAGCCACATTCTCTTAGACTACTCCCAAGTTCCAGAAGATTACACACACTGCAGTTATGCAGAGGTGCAGCTGGAGTGGGAGGGGGGCAACTCCTTGCCTCCAACCCTGTGCACCAAACAGCATCCAGCCCTGCTCTTATCAGGAGCAAGGGCAAAGATGGGGCTTCTGGAGTGTGTGTGCCTGCTGGCTCAGGAGCAGTATATTCGATCTGTTTGGTGTTATTTTACCTCATTCTCCTGAAATGCCAAAGCTAATTAGACTTCTGGTCAATGCACTGAAGCAACACACTCCCCGGGCTGCCTGGCCCTCTGTGGTTCTTCAGTGCAGCACTTCTGACGCTTGGCTGCAATGGCTTTAAAAAAAAAAAAAAAGGCAACCCAGGCAGGACAACTGAATCATAAATGGGGGAGGGGAGTCTGGGAAGCTTTCAAAGATCCTTAAGTGATTCCAATATTAAAAATGTATCTGTAGTTTGTCCCCCATCTTATTGTGTTATGGCATTTGGGCTCCTCCACCATGGTTGTTCTCTTGTCTTTCTCTACTCGAATGTAGGTTCTGGACGCTGTGGGAGCTCCCCAGAACCTGCTTGTTCACGGCTGTGCTTAGCAGCAGCCTGCCACCTACAACTCACAAAATAACCTCTCAATTAATATCTGCATTTCCACACGATTTTAAGATTTTACCCAGGCATCTGAGCTGCCTCTTTCTTTCCTGCTTCATTCTCTTGAAAGGGCAACCACAAAAAGGTGACACACAAAAACCCATAAAACCAAGTTCCTAGTACATTAGAGTCCAACCAGTTTTGTGGTTCCTTCATCTCCACTACCACAAAGGAATGGGCAATGCTCCTCAAAATCCCAGTAAAATAAAAAAAAAAAAAACACCTTCATGAAAACATAACAGTCAGATTCTATCGACTGTCTAGATTGGCACACTGTCAAAAGGAAGGGGAGGGCAAAGTCTGAGGCTTGGTTTACTGTCCACAGTAGAGCCGGTCATTTGCCGGTGTCTGTCACACTCAACCTCCTAGCTATGGAAACTGGAGGGATCCAGAGCGGTAGTGCAGCCTGAACCAGTGTGGGCTGGCTCTCCACAGGACTGTCTTTAGTTGTTCCCGCTGCATAAGGGGCATTTGATACATATGCTACTAGGAGCACTTGCTCTCCTAACAGGGCAAACCCCTCTTGGAGCGGGTTCCCGCTGCATAAGGGGCATTTGATACATATGCTACTAGGAGCACTTGCTCTCCTAGCAGGGCAAACCCCTCTTGGAGCGGAAAGAATGGGGTGCTGAGGGCCACTGTCTCTTGGGAATTACCTTGCTCATCTGTGCAACAAGGCCATAAGCAAACATGCAAACAAACCAGGCAACTGCTAGGCGGCATTTAAAGAGTGATGGGTACAGGATGTCTCAGAACTTGCTTTTGAATACTGGCTACAGAGAAATACATCAGCTACTGTGTCACACAATGTGCGAAAGGACCCAACCTCCTGGGAGTTGTCAGGGGCTCCTGACATTGTAGTTGTGTGGCCCCTAAAAGTCTCATCTGTAATGGTCCAACTGTCCTCTAAAAATCATATCATGACAATTGGAGGAAGAGCTGATAGTGACGCCATACTCTCCGAATATTTTTCTAGCGAATTATAACTACAGAAGGGATCCTCTCGGAAACTAGCTCTGCGGGTAAAGGCACCTGCCTCCAGGCCTGACAACCTAAGTTTGATCCCTGGAACCATATGGTGAATGAGAACCTACAAGTTGTCCCCTTAACTCTCTATACACCGCCATAGCAAGTCCTTTCCCAATAAGTGTAAAAAATTATAATTGTAATGGGTTAAGAACTGCTCTGGAGGTCAAGACACAAAGTGGTCTACCCGAAGATGCCCTTGGTGTCTTTTGAATACTGGCTAAGGCTGAGCTTGGGTCCCTAATCACCACCAGGGTAAATGTGCAGGAAGGTTAGCCAGGATGGTGTGTGTGTGGTGGTGGTGGTGGTGGGGGGGGGGCAAATCCGAGGCTTAGGGAAGCCCTGGGGGCGGGGCTCAGCGAGGGTTTTCCCCTGAAGAATGCTTTTCGTCACCCCCCTCACGGCACAGCCCTAAAAGCCCAAGACCAGAACGTCCCCATTCTGTCAGGAACTGGCTGCAGGTAGACCACGCGTTTCTGATGAGAGTTTCGTCAGCACAGAGGGGTCATGACCTCTGTCCCCCAGCTTGCCGTGGAGTTCAGTGGGGGCCGCGGGCGAAACCGCTGTGTCAGAGGTGGCCGCAGGCCAGAGTCTGTTCGCTGTTCCCACCCCGCAGTGTAGGGTCCCCTCACCTCCACCGGTTGATGCCCACAGACGACGAGGCCGCAAACCAGGGGTCGAGGATGTAGACGCAGCGTACACAGCGTGCCCCGCGCACGGCCGCTAGCAGCGCGGGGTTGTCGTGGAGCCGCAGCCCTTTGCGGAACCAATGCACCGAGGATGCGCCGTCCGTTCCCGTCGTCGGCGCGGGGACAGTCGCCGCCACCACAGCTGCCGCCGCCATCACTTTCCCGACTGGGCCCCGGGCTGCCGCTCCGCCCCTGACCACACCGCAGGTCCCGCTCAGCGCCCGCCCACCGACCAATGAAACCTTTGATCCCCGATATGGCTCCGCCCCCTGGGGCTGGGGCGCCTCTGTGATTGGATGGGACTCCCCTCCGCTCTATTGGCCGGCACCGCCGGCGCAGGCCCCGCCCCCTCACGTTCCCACCATGTGTGGTCCCCCCGCCCGGTAGCCACTCACCAGTGACGCAGGACGGCGCTGCCGAGGGGCCCGGCGTGGGCTGAGGCTGGAGGGACCCCGGATCTCCTACGCGTTTCGCGTTCTCCGCCTGCTTCTGGGAAGGACAGGGGTTGCAATGACTCCTGCCGGTGGCTGACAGATCAGTCACCAGGCTCTTACTTGCGGTTCATTATACTGTTCATATGCGGAGCTGAACGGTGTTAGCCTTACACAAACTGTCCTACTTTCTATTCTCATCTCATCTCATCCCAGTTACGTTCATTCCACAAACCCCGATGAAACAGATGCTTGTTAGTCTTATTCTGCAGATGAGGCAGGCTTAGGGCGCCCGGTTTGAATGACTTGCGCAATTCCGCGAATCCAGTAAGATTCTGCTCTGAAATTTCCAGTTTCTGCTTTTAACCCACTTCCTCGCAGAGAATCTTGGTATTTGCATGCAGCAAGGCATAAGGATGAAGGACTGAGTCAGCAATTGTGCCCTCAGATGAGTTTATTTTCACTTACTTTCTGCTTAGTAGACACAGTACCGTTATTGTGCACAGCTCTGAACTGAACCCCATGTAAGAATCAGCATGTAGAGGGCACTATCCCCTACCTCTTCTTTGGAAGCCCTATGATTCTTTGCAGTTTTTCCTTTTCCCTTTCCTTACACATACCATGTGTTCCATATGTGACCAAGCGAATGAGACTTTTTTTTAATTAAAAAAAAAACCTCAAAATTACAGCAATCTTGAAAAACGAAGATAAGCCTAACAACTCATCAATTTCTCATGGACACTCTCGGTAAACGTCGGAACCAAGAGGGAGGAACAGTGTGGTCTCAACAGCTAGCGAAGGGCAGTTCTATCTTGCTGTGTCGCTGTCTTTGTTCTGCTTGGCTGTATTCAGGTTGATAAGAATGACTCATCCCACGGAATGGCTGCCTAGTGCTTGGGTCAATTACCCAGGCTACATTCAAGACCAGGAAGTCAATCTGGGCCTAAAAGGATAGGGAGGACCAAGTCCACTTTGGAATTTTCTTCTGTAAAATGACTGTAGAGATACCAGAATGAGGGAAAACAAGCCTGAACATGGCTAAAGAAGCGAACATTGAATTTTATTTCTGCCACCTCAGAGCTCCGCATCTTCCTGTTCCCAAGGGCAAGGAACAGCTGCCCCAGCTCCCACTAAAGACAGGAGAGGAGCGAAGGGAACCTCGGTACTTCAAAGAGGTGACAGGTCAGCCAGAAAGTGTCTTCCCTGGAGATCTTTGAAAAAAAAAAAATCAGTTCTGTTTTATTTGTTTCCTTTGGTCAAAGTCCTCTGTGGAGACGGTGTGTGACAACTTTCTGTTTTGGACCTGCCCTTTGTATAAATATCTGATGATTGGCGAAGAGGTGACCACGCAGAGGGCGGGACATGCTTGGCGACTTTAAGGTGCTCGCGCCCTCTAGTGGTCGGACTTGGAAAGCTCGAGTCCAAGCGGCAGTTTCCAAAACACCCAAACCTAGCGACAAAAACAATCATCCTTTCAACTATTGGATTTGAGAAGCCGCTAAGCTCTCTGAAAGTACGGAGTATGACGTCAGACTCTCTGAGTTCAGTTTGCAGCTCCACCATTAATTAGCAAATGGCGCATTTACTCAGACAAGTTTCTTAATTTCTCCATGCTCCGGTTTCTAGTTGAAAAACAGAGACGAGAATGGCAGGTGCTGTGTAGCATGACAGCAAGGTAAACAGACAAATGGCTCAAAATTGAGAATGCAGAAAAAAATTGAAAGTGCAGAAGCAGAACCATAAGAGGCAGTGGACAGGGGCTGACGAGTTGACTGACTCAGCCGTTAAGAGCAGTTGTTGCTCTTGCAGGGAGCTCAGGTTTAGTCCTCAACACCCACACGGTGGCTCACAGATGTCTGTAACTCCAGTTCCAGAGGATCCATGCCCACTCTGGATTCTGTGGGCACCAGGCACATATGTAGTGCATAAACATACAGGCTGCCAAAACACTCAATCACATAAAATAAAAAATAAAAATGGTTTTTCTTATAGCGGTAATGGGTCAACCAGGTACCCTAATGCAAAATGTCAAAAACCAAAAGGAGAAAGTTGACTGCATCAACACTTACACAAAACGACTCTATACTTAATGAGCAAACCAAAACAGCAAATTTCCTCACCTTTTGGTGTTGCGGATAATAATGTCTTGAACAAGATATGAAAAACATCCATTCAGCCAGGTGGTGGTGGTGTCACACACCTTTAATCCCAATACTTGAGAAGCAGAGGCAGGTAGATCTGATGGAGGAGGGTCATCTTTCTATCTGTTGTTTCATTGGTTAAGTAATAAAGAAACTGGTTGGCCTCTGATAGGGTAGAATTTAGATAGGTGGAGTAAACAGAACAGAATGCTGGGAGAAAGAAGCTGAGTCAGTGAGTCGCCATGATTCTCCCACTCCAGACAGATGCAGGTTAAGATCTTCTCTGGTAAGCCACCTCGTGGGCTACACAGATTATTAGAAATGGGCTAGTCCAGGTGCGAGAGTTAGCCAAGAAAAGGCTAGATATAATGGGCCAAGCGGTGTTTAAAGGAATACAGTTTCCGTGTAATTATTTCGGGTAAGCTAGCCATGTGGGCAGCTGGGTGTCGGGACATAGCCCCGCCGCTCCTATTACAACAGAGTGGCACCCAACATAGATCTCTATGGGTTCAAGGCCAGCCTGGTCTACTAAGGAAATTCCCGGATGTCCAGAGCTGTTACATGGAGAAACCCTCTTGAAAAACCAAATCAAACAAACAACAAATAGAACAACAACAACAAAAAAAATCCCATATCCATCAGGGTAAGCTGGAATTTGAAGCTGCATTAAATTTAAGATCATCTCCTTACCAAAAACAATAAGAAAGTTGGAAAACAAACTACAGACTAGAGGATGATGTGGTGGCCCTAGTAACTCCTAAGGAGCTTAAGTCTAAAGCTGGGAGCTGGAAGCCTAGAGCATGGAGGCCAAGGCAGAAGCACTCCAAGGCCCAGGCTAGCCTGGGCTACATAGCAGAGTCTGTCTCAGAAAGCAAAACTCAAAATGAATGAAAGAGCTCAAATACAGACTATTGACAGAATTCTTCAAACAAAAAAGAGGCGCACAGGGAGCCCCTATGAACTCCTCCTCATTCCAGGGCTGGAACATGTTTCCACACACTACCACCCTGAAGGACATGGGAGCACGGAAAGAGGCTCACCTCTACTCATGCTCTGGGAAACACAAAGAGCTACTGTGACTGGCACACCAGGGAGGGCAAAGCTAAAGAAGTGATAAAGTGAAGTGCTGGGGACAGCGAGGAACTGGTGCACAGTGACGTCACCACAACTCTCCCCAAAGCAGGCGTTACAGTCTGAACTTGAAAACCAAACACCCTACAGTAAGCAACCTCATAACAGGCCCCCAGACCTTAGCACAGCTGACTCCATGATGGAAGTACCATTCAGGCCATGAAAGTCTCACACAGACAATCCCACCATCCAAAACAAGAACAAAGACCTAATCCATCAAAGTCCATAGTTATGGGAAAATCTCTAAATGTGCTAACCTGGCTTTGGGGCTTCTGTAATTCACTTCAGGCTGTTTTTATTAGCTGGTGTTAGTCCTGGATATGGTTTTTATTTTTAAAAACTTGCCCTGAGAAAGGCTTGGGGCCACCCTAGGATTCCAAACACCCAGTGTAGTTACCAGTTGGCTAGTGAAGAATTTCTATTGGCTTAAATCTCTTTTTTGTTTGTTTTTGTTTTGTTTTGTTTTGTTTTTCGAGACAAGGTTTCTCTGTAGCTTTGGAACCTGTCCTGGAACTAGCTCTTGTAGACCAGGGTGACCTTGAACTCACAGAGATCTGCCTGCCTCTGCCTCCTGAGTGCTGGGACTTAAGGCATGTCTATTGGCCTAAATCTCCTCGAGCAGTCTTCTCTTGTGGATGCTCCAAAACAGTGCACACATGTGCACTGAAAGACATGCACGGGTGTCTTCACAAGAGTGTTAGCAATGACAGTTCAAATAGAAAGCAATGCAAATACCCATAGCGAATGAATGGGTAAATACATTTACCATACCCTACCAGATGAATACTACCCAGGAGTAAAACCAATAACCTATAGTTAGAAATGGGGACAAGGATGAACCTCATAAAAGAAAGAAGCCAGATAAAAAAAGAGTTAATTGAAAATGTACATATCCACCATGTGAAGTTCATAATCAAGTAAGTAATTTTTGGTGCTAAATAGTCAAAGAGGAAATAACTCAAATGTCCATCATTCCATTGATGAATAAATAAAATATGTTATATCCATGTAAAGAAATAAAATTAATCTCTAAAAGGGAAGTTCTGACATAAACGACAACATGAATGAATCTTGAAAATATATTATATAGCCAGTACCAGAAGATCATGTGTCAGAATTCCACTTCTGTAGAATGTTCAAAATGGGCAAATCTATATAGAAAGAAAATGTGTTTTCTGGGGTTAGAAGGGCTGGAGATGGAGTATTAGTTACTTAAAAGGCTAAGCCAAGACCATCACAAGTTCAAGGTCTGCCTGAGCTACAGAGTGAGCTCACGGCCCCCTGGGGCAGCCCAGTCTCCAAACAAAAGGCGCTAAGAGGGTTGAGGGTGAATCTGAAGAAGGGAGTGTTCTAAAGCAGGATGTAATGATGGTATAAAAAGCTAAGTCTCTCAAGTGTGTCCTGTGTGTGGCTGTGGTTTATGGAATGGGTACTGCATCTCAACAAATCTGCTGGCAGAAAAATTACAGAGCATTGCCACAGAAAAGTAAAATAAACTTAGCTCAGCACAGGACTCCAGGGGAAAACTTTCCACTCGAATTCTAAAAGCCATTAACACTGTTCCCGTCAATTTTCCTTGTTTGGTTGGTTGTTTTTTCCAAAATTGGTTTTCTGTTGCTGTATGAGGTTCTTTATTTACCTGAATTATGTGTCTGGCTTTAATACTTTTGTTTGTTTTTGAGACAGGGTCTCATTGTGCAGCCCTGGCTGGCGTGGAACTTGCTACATAGATCAGACTGACCCTTCAGCTCATAGAGCCTGCCCGAGGCTAAGGTTAGAGGCCTGTGCTGCTACAACCACCTAGTTTACAAGAATTTTCACTTATTTGTTTGTTTGTTTATTTTTCCAGACAGGTTTTCTCTGTGCTGGGATTAAAGGTATGTACCATCACCGCCCGGCCATGAGAATTTAAACAAGCAAGTCCATTGTGTCCTTACTGAAGTGGCCTAAGTTTGTAAGTTAAAAACAACGGTAAAAAGTCATCTATGATGTTAGTTGTCTCTGGACAGTGGTGGCCACTTACTCAGAGGGTTGGAGGGTGCATCTATGAAAGTTTCCAGAATGGACTAGAGTTCTACATCTAGCTGATGTTCATTCTATCATTCCACTGGAATATATTTGATTTCTATGTATATTTATGATTAATCCCTGTGTTTGTACATGTGGTGGTTTGAATGCAGTACCCCTAATTGGGGTGACACTGTTGGGGTGGTGGTGCAGGACAATTCTGTATTCTGTCAATTACGTTTTAAATAAATGTTGATTGGCCAATCGCCAGGCAGGAAGTATAGGTGGAAAACCAGACAGGAAGTAGAGGTGGGACAATGAGAACAGGAGTATTCTGGGAAGAAGGAAGCTCTTTCCGCAGTCTTGTCCAGACCACCAAAAAAGCAGGATGTGACCTGCCCTGCTGAAAAAGGTACTGAGCCATGTGGCTAACATATACTAGAATAATGGGTTAATATAAGCTACAAGAGCTAATAAGAAGCCTGAGCTAATGGGCCAATCAGTTTATAATCTTATGGAGACCTCTGTGTGATTTTCTCTGGGCCTAAAATGGCTGGGGGACTGGGCTGGACTGAAACCCCAACAAGCAGCCCCTTCTGCTACAGGGTAGGTTTAGGAGGTGTGGCCTTGCTAGAAGACACCCCGTGTCCTGTGTGCTCTCCCTGCTTCCTGCCGTTGGTTTGGGATGTGAACCCTCAGCTTTGGCTGTGAGCGCCAGTCTCCAAGTGTGCCTGCTGCCATATTCCCTGCCAAGCGTAAGCCCCAAACAAACCCGTCCTTCTGGGAGTTGCCTGGTCATGGTGTTTATCACAGCAACAGAAAGGTTACTAAGACAGTATCCATGCTGGGCTTTTGTTCAGAGGCTTAAGAAAAAGTGATGCTGAAGCTGGGACTGGTGTAATGGTTCAGATTCCACCCATCTGTCCCTGTCCTTTTCTTCCTTCCTTCCTTCCTTCCTTTTTTTTTTTTTTTTGAGTTTTTTGGTTTGTGTAGCTCTGGCTGGAACTAGCTCTGTAGACCAGACTGTCCTCGAACTTACAGAGATCTTCCTGCCTCTGCCTCCAAAGTACTGAAATTAAAGGTGTGCACCACCACCTTGTCACCCTAGCTGTACTATCCTTTTGAATTGAAGCAGTGGGCCAGATTGAGCCACATTAAAAAACTGTAACAGCAGGTTTATTTGAGCAAAGCAACTCCCAGGTGAGTTCTTTGGTCACAGAGAGCGAGGCCTTGGAAGCCAGGCTCCAGAGCTAAAGCAGGGAGACTTTAGAGGTTGTAGGTGAGGGGTGATGACATGTGGACCACCAACTGAGTTTGTGTCCAAGTACGGTCAAAAGCTGAGCGGTTATGTGGGGATTTGGGCTGCTGGAGGCAGCAGGGGAGGAAGCTGCAGTAGTTGCTAAGCATGCGCACTGGGCTTTCTGACATCTTTCTTTGGAGGCTCTCTGAGCAGGCAGGATTTGGAGAGAGAGATGGGGCCAGACGGAGGTTCCTACTTAGCACCCCAACCTTTTTGGGCATATGGGCGCTGTCAAATCTGGAAACTTTATATTGCCATGGGAGGATCAACATCTGCCCTCTGCAGCATGCACACTGCAGGTCACACAACACCAAGGAACTCTGCCTGTAACACCTCAGCACTCTATGAATTGAGTACTTTGAGCAAGCAGGTAAAATTTCTGCTCTTCTAAAGCCATAATGGACTGGGCAGTGGTGGCGCACACCTTTAATCCCAGGGAGACAGAGGCAGGCAGATCTCTGAGTTCGAGGCCAGCCTGGTCTGCAAGAACTACTTCCAGGACAGGTTCCAAAGCTACAGAGAAACCTTGTCTTGTCTTGACAATCAAAATCAAAATCAAAACAAAACAAAAAACCCATAATTGTTGATTATAGGAAACAAGGACTTTAATACTTCCCCGTGACTATCCCTCAGCATGCAAGTGCCCCATTAGTGCCGTTTGAACTGTATTATGTTTGAATGTTTCATCTTAAAAACTGTTGTTTAAGCTGCTGGCTTGTGTCTCACAGAAAATCATATTTGGGCTGATGAGATGGCTCACTGGGTATAAAGATTGTGCTAAGAGGCCTGATGACAAGAGCTAAACTCAGGGATCCACTTCTGTAAGTGTACGGAAAGAGAGAGGCAACTTCTGCAGGTCCTCTGACCTCCACCCGTGCACTGTGGTGCCACACCCACAACCACACAAATGAATAAATGAATAAGCAAATAAAATCTAACAGATACTAAAATAATCATATTGATTTTGGCTTGTATTAGAACAGAATTTCAGTTAACTCTGAAAATGCTGAAGATGTTGTACATCCTGCAGTGTCAGATACTCAGTCAAGATCGAATTCTTTCTGTAAAAATAAACAAGCACATCCATCCTTTTATTAGCATGCAAATTTCCTTTCATTGCCAATGAATGGTTAAAATTATGTGTATATAAAAGAATTGTTTTGAATAAATTTCTTTATTATTTATTACTAGTAATATCTGATATGCATATGTATTTTCTTTTTTTTTTTTAAAGACAGGGTTTCTCCGTAGCTTTTTTGGTTCCTGTCCTAGAACTAGCTCTTCTAGACCAGGCTGGCCTCGAACTCACAGAAATCCGCCTGCCTCTGCCTCCTGAGTGCTGGGATTAAAGGTGTGCGCCACCACCGCCGGCTGCATATGTATTTTCAATATTTTATCTATTATTATTGTGTGTGTGTGCACACAAGTGCACTCTAGTATGTGTATGAAGTTCTAACACAGTCCAAAGGGCACTAACGCGTCCTCGCGTGCTGAAGAATAGCCACAGGAAAGTATTACAGTCTTTGTCTCTGTACAAAATTAACCGTTATGGCCTTAGAAGACTGGAAATTTTATCTGCCTGCTAAAAGCATACTTTTCATATTTAAATGAGTCCTGGGGATTGGAATCAGGTCACCAGGTTTGTGTGGCAAGCACCTTTACTGCTGAGCCATTTTATTGGCTCTACATGCCTATTTTATATCGCTAAATAGCCAGCGTTGTGTAAACCTTCTCACTGAACAATGACTCTTGACTGGAAAGGTCTGAGAGCCTGCTGTAGGTTCAGGGTGTCCTGGAGTCTCCCTAGGAACCGGTGAGGACTGCTGTGCCGGCCACAGGAGTTGAGCTTGGCTGCTGGCAGTACCTGGGCTTCTGTAGACAGGATTTCGCCCCAGCAGGAAGTGGCTGGGTGCCTTGTAGTCAGGCCTTCCTAGGTGCTGACCACACTGGCTGTCCTGGGAGGAGGCCACAGTGAGTGAGATTGGCTCTGACTTCTTGCCAGGCAACCTCAGTATTGCTGACCTGAGTTAAGGACAACTTTCTGGTCTTTGCCACACCTAAGATGTGCCCTTCCAGCCTAGGTGTGGCCAGGGAAGGGATGGGAGGCTGTATTCAGAACCCTTGGGACTGAGCCAAGGGTCACCTCTAGCTCTCAGTTCCTGCCCCGGTGACAAGGAGCATGCCAAGACAGTGGACCCTTCATTAACAAAGAGCTAATGCAGCAGAGAAAAACCATGAACTAAAAACAGCCTGTAGCCTTGCTCCTGCTAAACCAGACATTTCATGGCTTGTTGCCAATGAAAGAAGACTAACTTGTGCTTAAGCTCAAGGAAGGAAAGTGTGTGTGTGTGTGTGTGTGTGTGTGTGTGTGTTGCCTTTCCGATTCTGATCCTTGCTGGATGACTTGGGGCAAGGCCCCTAACCCTCCAGCTGCAGCTCCCATAGCTATAAAGCAGAGTTCATGGGGTTGGAGAGATGACTGAGTGGTTCCTCACGTGTGCTGCTCTTCCAGAGGACCCGAGTTCAGTTTCTAGCCCCTCCATTAGTTGGCTCACAGCGGTCTGTACCTCCAGCTCCAGAAGAATCCGCACCTCTGGCCTCTGTGGGCACCACACTCATGTGCACATACCCCTCACAGACACACATGTATCATTCAAAATTAATAAAAGTAAAAAAGAAGGTACTCATAACTTTACCTCCCTCCTAGGCTATTGCAAGGATTGTTAAATTGTGTCGTACACCCTGCCCTGAGTGTTGAGCAGTGAAGTTAGAATTATTATGATAATTGGTTATTAGGACTATTATGTCACCTCAGGTGCGTGGTTTTCCAACACTGGTATTGTTTTATTAATTAATTTTATTTTTATGCCTTTATTATTTCATGTGTATGGTGCTTTGCCTGCATATATGTCTGTAAACCATGTGCGTGCCTGGTTCCCAGTGAGACCAAAGGAAGGCACTGGATCCCGTGGACCTGGAGTTCTAGGTGTTGGGTCCTGAGAACTGAACCAGGTCTTTTGGAAGAGCAGCCAGTGCTCTTAACTGCTGAGCCATCTTTTTAGCCCTAATTAAATCATTTTTGAGAGAACACTTCTCTATCTAGCTCAGGCTAGATTTGAACTTGCAGAATCCTCCTGCCTCAGCCTCCTAAGGGCTAGGATTATAGATGTTTACCATCACACCTAGCACAAACTCTCTACTTTGGATCAGGTAGTTCTTTGTCATTTGGGGGATATTTTGACTACTGTGTTTAGCAGAATTTCTACCCCTACTCAGCAGATATCATAACAACCTCTCACGCTGTGACAATTAATGCTTCTAATTGAGAACTGAGCTAGAAGGTAAAGGCTGGAGAGACCGAGGGAGCAGCCACAGACACGGGAGCCAAGGAAAAGGACATGCTAGGGCTAGGGGGCAAAATGAACAGAGACTCCAGGAGGGCAGAGACCAGTGACCCCTGAGCACTGGCTGACGAACCTCGGAGATGGTAGGGCTAGTTACTAAAACTGACTGATGTTTGTCTGTGTTTTTCTTTTGTTTTTGAGGCATGGCCT
Source organism: Microtus oregoni (assembly GCF_018167655.1). Taxonomy (NCBI): domain Eukaryota; kingdom Metazoa; phylum Chordata; class Mammalia; order Rodentia; family Cricetidae; genus Microtus; species Microtus oregoni. Next base: position 89,241 of record NW_024543975.1, read on the forward strand.
TACCATGGAGCCTAGGTTGGCTCTAACCTGAGATCCTTTTGCCCCGGGCTCCCAAATGCTGGGATTATAAGCAGGTGTCACCTGTTTCTTTGTTTAATGGGATTTTGCTTCAGTGAGTAAAATAGCATAGGTCGTGGGATGCAGCTCAGTTGATAGAGTGCTTGTTTGTAGTCACACAATGCTGGTCCCATCTGTACTATAGAAACCAGTATATACCTCTAATCCTAGCACAGGGGAGATAGAAGCGGGAGTTTCAGTCAGCCTGGGCCACAAGAGACCTTATTTCAAAATAAATAAGTGAAAGTGTAAACTCATTTTAGACAATCTAGGATTTTTAATGAAGTACCATCAGAAAATAAAGTGTTTTTATACTAAATGTTAATGTGACAGCGCTGGGCTAAGCGCACGGGCCCCAAATGTAGAGAAATAGTGAACAGGAACCCACACTAGAGTTCAGCGGATCCATCCGTGCTGTCTGCTTACCAGACATTGCTTGCATGTTCACCGTGTGCAGGCTCTGTGCAGGTGCCTGGGGCTCTCTGGAGTCTATGTGAGTAGGGGGCTATGGGGGGGGATGGGGAACTGGGGAGCAGTTCACATATTCCACACTCTGGGCCTAAGTGAGCAGCTTCAGTCACAGGCTAGCACAGGATGTGTGGTGTTGTGCAGACAGCAGCTCCTATCCTAGGGCCACCTAGGGTCACTGATGGCATTTTGCCCTCTGCTGCCAATCTCCTCTGAGGCTCTTGTGCAGCTGTCTCTTGACCTCGTTTTCTGCACGCTGGCCACTCTTGTGCGTGCCCCATCCAATCTCACTTTCTTTTCTTTTCTTTTTCTAGTTATTGGCTTGTTGAGTTTTTGAGAAAGTCTCATATAGCCTAGAGACTGATCTTGTTTAAATAAAAACCACTTACTATTATTTTTATGCGTATGTGTATGCGCCTGTGTAAGACTGTATATACCACATGCAATCAGGAGCCTACAGAAGCCAGAAGAGGGCGTCAGATTCTCTGGAACTGGAGTTAGTGTGGGCTGCCATTTGGGTCTTGGGTACTGAACCTGGGTCCTCTGCAAGAGCTGAGCAATTTCTCCAGCTCTAGTCTGATCTTGAACCAATAAGCTTTGGATGATGACTTCCAATCCTCCTGCCTCCACCTCCCTAATGCTGGGTTTACAGGTGTGCACCACCACATCCAGTTTTTTTAAAACACAATTTTGGGGTAGAACTCAGGGCTTTGTGCACGCCAGGCAAGCACTCTACCACCGAGCTGTGTCCCCAGCCCCTCCCCATTTTTGTGTATGAGTTATTTTACTGTTGTAAAGTACCCACAACACAAATGAACCATTCTATCTGTGTTGCATCATCCCACACAGAATCCCCCTCAAACAGCACCCCACCATTCTTCCCTTCCAATGCCTTAGTTACCTCTGCTCTGGTGCCAGCCCCTGAAAACCCAACCCCCATCTCATAAATGTCCCTTTGTGTCTGGTTTCTCCCACTTAGAATATTTCCAAGTCTCTTTTGTAGGTGGACAGATAATACAGCCCCATGCCACACAAAGAAGGATGGACTAACCTCGTTCTCACCGTGGTCATCCCAGGAGATTATAATGAAGTTCCTGTCAGCCAGTGAGCTGTGATGTACCTCACACAGAAGCACAAGGCATTTGGTGCTGCTGATTTGAGCAAACCACCCTGCCCCAGTCACTAAAGTATAGTGTGTGACATGGGCTAATGATGGTGAAGGACCGCGATGGTCTCTGTGTCTTCTATACTATGCTTTGGACTGTGGCTTTGGGCAAATAATCACCTTCCATACAGAAGGGGCCTTGGCCTCACACACCTGCTGCATCAGGAGACCTTCAGCTTTCTATAAGTGGTGAGATTACCCAATGGGGTTGTTCTTTTCTAGAACGAACTATCGTCAAGCACTGCATGAGTGGGGTCTGCTGTACGTGCACATCACGTGAGCGTGATGTTTGAAGTTTGGCTCCATCAGTCATCTGCTCACAGACACCGTGTTCTGTCCACTTTGGGATTTTGTGTGTAGCGCCTCTGTGAATACGAGCACCCTCCTTTCCAGGCCATTCTATTGAGACATAGCATCTATGTCAAAAAGCACACCCACTTAAATGTACAAGTCAATGCTTCTATTACAGCCCGAGCTGTGCAGCCGCCTCCACCATAATTTTAGAGCATCTTGTCTCCCTCCCACCTCAGAGGGGGCGGTGCTGACTGAGGCAGTCACCCATCTAATTCCGGTCTCTAGAGGTTTGCCAATTCTAGGCATGCACCATAGACACAACCATATGCCCTGACCAAGCTCTTTCATGGCTGTCATTTATTTTTTGAGACAGGGTCTCGTATAGCCTAAGGTGGCATCAACCTTGCTGTGTAGCTCAGGATGACCTTGGACTTCTGCTTCCTGAGAGTGATAACTGCAGATGTGGACCACAACATGACTTTATGCAATGAGAACCCCGAGCTTCCTACATGCTAGAAGAGCATTTTACCAATTGAGCCACATACCCAGCCCCCACCATCTTTATTTATCACAACATCTGAAGGCTGATATATTGCTTCTTCTTTATGTTCTGGTCAACTGGCTCAATGTGGGGACAGGATTTTCCCAGGTTCTCAGCAAACTCTGGCAGGCCAGAGTTCTGTTTGTGGTTTGTGTGGCTGCATTCTTCAAAATAAAACAAAACAAAAACACTTACTAAGAGCCTCCCACACTAGCCACTTAACCAGTACTGGCTAAGTGATGAAACACACTGGATATGGCAACATACACTTGTAGTCCCAGCAGTCAGGAGGTGGAGACAGGAGGGTCAGAAGTTCAAAGTCATGCTCAGCTACACAGGAAATTTGAGGCCAACCTTAGATCCATGAGACCCTGTGCAAGGTCACAGAACTGGCAGGTGGCGGACCTGAGATTCAATCCCAGGCAGTCTGGCCACAGAGGCAGAGCTGCAGAGAGAGGTTTTCTCTGAGAGTGTGCTGTTGACCAGTGTGCACAGTGACCTCTTCTTATGCTCGGCTTTGCTTGAACAAACCTGGCTCTGGCTTCTGTCCTCGCTGCAGGTCTGGGATTCACTTACTCAGGGTTGAGCAAGTGTAGGAGAACAAAAGCTGCCTCTCCTTACCAGCTGTCTGTCTGGCCACCCAACAACAGACACCACTCATTTCTGCGGGCCTTTCTATTGCCTGTCAAAGAAAATTCATTTCCATTTTAAGGCCAGGGCAGCCTTCTTATTGTCCTTACTCACCTTCCTTCCTTTTGTGGCTTTATTGAGTTATAATTGGCAAATAAAAATTTTATATTTTGACGGCATATAAAGAAATATTCTGATGTCTGAATATGGTGTGAGATGATTGCTGTAATCAAATTAATTAACCTATATATCACCTCAGGTATTAATCCTTTTATTAGTGGTATGGATATTTAAAATTTACTCTTAGCAAATTACAGCATACAGTGTTATATTTTTAATTATAGTCACCATTTCAAAGTCTTTATTTCTGATCAAATTCTCTCCCTCACTAGGTCTATGTTTATTTTTATTTGACAGTTTGATCTGAGATCAGAAAGGACAGTGGGTACTAAATAGATGCAGAAAGGAGAAATACCACAGATAGAGGGTGTAGTAGGAGGTCGCTTGTTTGTTTCCCGGCTGCCCAGACTCCCGAAATAACCACACAGAAACTGTATTAATTAATATACTGCTTGGCCAATTACTTAAACATATTGTTAGCTAGCTCTTGTAGTAATAATGGCGGTGGGGCTGCGTCCCCAGCACCCCGGCTGCCCGGCTAGCTCAGTCGGTAGAGCATGAGACTCTTAATCTCAGGGTTGTGGGTTCGAGCCCCACGTTGGGCGCCATTCTGTTGTATGAGGAGCGGCGGGGCTGCGTCCCCGGCACCCGGCCGCCCACACAGCTAGCTTTACCGGAAATAATTACACACAAACTGTATTCATTTAATCACTGCTTGGCCCATTTCTATCTAGCCTCTTCTAGGCTAATTCTCACATATTAATTTAGCCCATTTCTAATCATCTGTGTAGCGCCCCTAGGTGCGCTTACCGGGAAGATTCTAGCCTATGCCCATCCTGGGTCGGAGCTTCATCGCGTGCATCTGCCTGGGAGCCGGGAGCATGGCGTCTCTCTGAGGCGTCTGCTCCCTAGAGGAGAGCTGTGGAGTCTGAGCTCACTTCCTCTTCCTCCCAGCGTTCTGTTCTGTTTACTCCTCCCACCTATCTTCTAACCAATGAGGGCCAAGCAGTTTCTTTTTATTTAACCAATGACCTTCCTCCATCAAGCTCTTATATCTAGAGTTAACCCATATCCATTATTTTATATTTTACCACAAGGCTTGTGGCCTACTGGCAAGGTTTCAGTGTGTCTATCACCATAGCTTCTCTTTGACTCTGCCTTCTTCCTCCCAGCATTCAGTTTAGTTTTCCCTGCCTAGCTAAGTTCTGTCCAAAGCAGTTTCTTTATTCACCAGTGGTATCCACAGCATACAGAGGGGAATCCCACATTAAGAGCGAGTAGCATGGACCAAGGTTATGAGGTAGGTGGGAAAATTGAGAACATGGATGCCAGAAGGCTAGAGTGCCTAATGAAATAAGTATGAAATAAGTACCGGTAAAGCCCCCAGTTTCCTCCTGCCTCTTTGTGTATCCATTTTCAATGGAGCTGCCACTTTTACAGCAGCAAAATGACCAATCGGATGCCTCTCGGCCATGTTGCCTCCCCTCAGCTCACTTTGACCTGAGCCGCATGCTTGCCACTACCCAGACCAATATGCAGGGGTTACTGATGCGATCCAGACCAACTGGGCTGGTGCAGGCCCGGTTGCAGGGAGGTGTGAGAGGTACTTTCTCAGCAGGAAGATGGAATTGTGGGTAGACTGCAGTGCAGAGTCTCTTCACTCGCATGCCCCCTGCTAGTGTTCTTCAGGACAACAGCCAGCCTTGCTCCCCCTGCTAGAGGTCTTCAGGACAACAGCCAGCCTTGCTGTTCCTGCTATTGGTCTTCAGGTCAACAGCCAGCCTTGCTCCCCCTGTTAGTGGTCTTCAGGACAACAGCCAGCCTTGCTGTCCCTGCTAGCGTTATTCAGGACAACAGTCAACCTTGCTGCCAGTCCTCCGTTCACTCTGTTGTCATCACAGTCGCAATACCAACCATAGAACTGGTCTCCTGTCAAGGAGCAAGAAGACAGTAAGGAAGGCCGTGGAACATCCTAGCCCCCTAAACACCCCCCCACCAGACACATACAGACACACACACACAGAGACACCCACACCCCACACACAAACAGGCACACACCTACACACACACACACACACCTACATACACAGCCACTTACACCCCAACACACGGACACACACCTACACAGACACACACACACCTACACAGACAGCCACTTACACCCCAACACACAGACACACACCTACACAGACACACACACACCTACACAGACAGCCACTTACACCCCAACACACACACACCTACATAGACACACACCTACACAGACACACCTACACAGACACACACCTACATAGACACACACCTACACAGACACACCTACACACACACCTACATACACACCTGCACAGACACACACACACCTACACAGACAGCCACTTACACCCCAACACACAGACACACACCCACACCCACACACACCTACACAGACACACACCTATACAGATAGCCACTTACACCCCAACACACAGACACACACCTACATAGACACACGCCTACACAGACACACCCACACCCACACACACCTACACAGACACACACCTACACAGACAGCCACTTACACCCCAACACACAGACACACACCTACACAGACACACCCACACCCACACCCACCTACACAGACACCTACCTCCCCACTCCCTCACACATGCCCACACATAGACACAGACACACAGACACACACACCTACACAGACACCCACCTACCCACCCCCACACCTACACAGACACCTCCCCCACCCCCACACCCCTCTACACATAGACATACACCTACTTAGACACACACAGACACACACTTTACAGACACACACTTTACAGACACACACACACACACACACGCACAGTCCAGTGTTGCAGGATATTTGGACAGATGTGTAAAGATGTGTCACTGTTTTACCTTGCCTGCCCAAGGCACCTGATTGGTTTAATAAAGAGCTGGATGGCCAATAGCTAGGTAGGAGAGGATAGGTGGGATTACAGCAGAAACAGGAAGAGGGGAGAAATCTGAGATATATGGAGAGATGTCAGCAAGATATGGAGAGAGTCTGACATACAGAATGGAGGAGAGGTTAAAAAAAAAAAACCCACATGGCCGAACATAGATTAATAGAAGCAGGCTAATTTAATGTTGGGGGTTGTGGACCCCCAGAGCCTGAATTTCCTGTAAACAACTTGCTTGCAGCTGCTCTAAGCAAAACAACTTGTTTTCCTGAATTTGCAGCTGCTCTGAACACGAGACAGGCAAGTGGGTTCTGGTGTCTGCAGCTGAAAGATCCCGAGAGCTGGGGCGTGGCTAGAGCACTATATAAGCTGCCCCTGAACACAATAAAGTTGGCATTCTTGTTTCAAGGATGACCCATGTCCCTGTGTCTCTGTCTGTCTGTGTGCATATGTGTTTAAATCTCCAGGCCCCTTTCCTGGCTCACGTCCAGTCCCATATTACAGGCGGAGGCTACAATTTAAGTTATAAGATCTAGTTGGGAACATGCCTAAGCTAAAGGCCAAGATTTCATAATTAAAACTACATCTTTGTGTCATTATTTGGGGCTGAAGGACCCCAAGAAAGTCTGACAAGAAAGGCTCACTACAGTCCCGAGTTGTTTAGTGCCGTGGAAAGTGGTGGGAGTAGCCAGAAAGATCTTTCTGAAAGCTGTCTATCATGGAGGTGGAGAAAGAAGGGCATTTAGGTCAGGCCATGGCAGCCCGCAGTTATAAAACCTGATGCCATCTTTGCTCCATGGGTCCTGTGTGATGCTCACCTTCTCACAGATGTGGCAAGCTTTCAAAGAATTGAAATGCCAAGAAAGCTGCACATAGGGGCTCTGGGCTGCAGCCAGCATGCATGTTTGCCACCTAGCCCACAGAGTATCTTACAACCTGAATTTCCTTTCAAGACCAAGAGGCTGAATATAACGTTTCAGATTTCTGGTTTCTCTTGCAAAGAAGTTCTAGAAATTTATGCCTGCCATAGCTTGGAGATGGTTACACCACAAGTCCCCAGTGGGAGGATCTGGACAAAGGGGTGACATTTTTTAAGAGGCGGGACCTACTGGGAGGTGATTAGTGGTGGGACTAAAGTTGGTCTTGGGAGTGGATTAGCTCCCACAAGAGTGGGTTGATACTGCTGAGTGAGTGGGCCAGACCAGAGACCACTGTGGGTCTGGCTGTGAATCTGGGACCTTCGAGGGAGTAGACCTGAGCCAGGACCCCTGTGGGTCTGGGCGTGATTCTAGGACCTCTGATGAAGTAGGCAGGAACCAGAGATCTCTGTGAGTCCAGGTGTGAGTCTGGGACCTCTGAGGGAGGTCCCCTGCAGGTCTGGGAGCACTTGAGTCTGGGACTTCCAAGGGAGTAGATCAGAGCCAGAGACCTTTGCAGGACCAACCCAAAGCCAGGGACCTCTGAAAGAGCAGGTCCAGACCAGGAACGTTTACAGAAACATGTCTGAGCCAGGAACCTAGACCAGAGAAGAACTGAGACAGCAAACTCCATGGGAGTGGAGCAAAGCCCAGTAGTGTTGAGTGGCCTCCAGGAACACAGAGTGACCAATGGGATAACTAGAACTGTGGCACTGACTGTACCATAAGGAACAACCATCTGAGCCTTGGATCCACTGGCACCTAGAAGATTAATCAGCAGAATCACAAACAGCCCCAACCACACCTATTAGAGGAAGAGATGAGTAGAAAAGGTAAGAACACACACAACACCACAAAGAACAACATGACATAAGTAAACTCTAGAGAACCTACAACAGCAAGACTTGAACAACCAAATATAGATGAAGCAGAAGAAAATAACCTAAAAAATAACTTCAGGAGAAACTCTTAAAGAGGAAATGAGAAATTCCCTCAAAGAAATGGATAAAAAGACAAACAAAAAATTGGATTGGAAGACATCAGCAAATCCCTTAAAGGAAACCAAGAAAAAGCAATCAAACATATGAAAGAAACTATTCAAGACTTCAAAACTGAAATAGAGACAATAAAGAAAACATAAGCCAAGGGAATTATAGAAACAGAAATCATGAGAAAACAATCAGGACCCACAAACACAAGCATAAACAGCAGAATACAAGAGATGGAAGAGAGAATCTCAAGCGCTGAAGATAGAATAGAGGAAATTGACTCATCAGTCAAAGAAAACATTAAATCTAACAAAAGCTTAACCCAAAATATCCAGGAAATATGGAACACAATGAAAATGTCAAATCTAAGAATAATAAGTATAGAAGAAGAAGTTCAACTCAAAAGCACAGAAAATATATTTAACAAAATCATAGAAGATAATGTTCCCAATCTAAAGAAAGATATGCCTATGAAGATACAAGAAGCTTACAGAACACCAAATAGACTGGATCAACTCTTATAATGTATATTAGCCCATTATTCTGGTCTATGTTAGCCACATGGCTCAGTACCTAGTGTAGGAGGGTCTTCTGTCTAGGTGTTGCTTTCATTGGTTAATTAATAAAGAAACTGCTTGGCCTGATAGGGCAGAACATAGGTAGGTGGGGTAGACAGAACTGAATGCTGGGAAGGACAGAGTGGCAGACACCATGGTTCTCCTGCCCAAGATGGATGCTGGTTAGACTCATGCCAGTAAGCCACAGTCTAGTGGTGATACCCATTAATGGAAATGGGTTAGATCAGGATGTGAGTGTTGGCCAAGAAGAGGCTAGATAAAATAGGCCAGGCAGTAAATTAATTAAAACAATTTCTGTGTGATTATTTCGGGTGTAAGCTAGCCAGGTGGGACTGAACAAGGGACCCCGCTCCTCCTACAACAAGTACCGTTTTCAGCAAGGCAGTCACATCTTGCTTATTCTGTGGCTGGTCAGGACTCCAGAGGAATGGGCTTCCCCCTTCCCAGAATTCTCCCGCTCTCACCTCTACTTCCTGTCTGGTTGTCCTGCCTATACTTCCTGCCTGGCTACTGGCCAATCAGCATTTATTTAAAATATAATTGACAGAATATAGACAGTTGTCCCATACAATTTCCCCCCTCTCTTTTTTTAAACAAAGGAAAATACCCATAGTCCATTTTTTGGAAATGTGGGTATAATTTTCCAGGCTACTTCCTGCTGGTTGGAGGCACCGATAATCTTATGGGGGCCTAAATAAAATTTAGAATTATGATCAAGTCCTGACTGAAGTATCCTGTGAGGCTTGATCATCTCAGGCAGCATCTTGAATCTGTTCTGGATGTAGAACTCTGACATCTGGGTCACCTGTTCCTACCGGAGATTTCTCAGGTGGCCGTCCTTGATCAAACCTGATTTTTCTTAACTCAGAATGAGTCCAAAGCTTCTCATTTCCTGTGGAAACAAAGGTAAATCCTCTTCTCCAAAGTAACATACCTGTTGACTTCAATTTTGAAGTCAAGGTATTTTCAAAATACATAAATATCTTTTAGCAGCTGTTTCTTCTTCCTTGGCATTCAAACAATTCAAAGAGAGCATAATAAACATACGGTATCCAGACTCTCTGTGTATTTTTCATCTTTATGTGTCTTTATCTTTTATCTTACTTTTAATTTTTAATTTTGGCTTTTTGAGACAGGTTCTCTGTGTATCTTTGGCTGTCCTGGAACTCCCTCTGTAGACTAGGCTGTCCTTGAACTCACAGAGATCTGCCTGCCTATACCTCCCAAGTGCTGGGATTAAAGGCGTGCACCACCATACCTTGAATTCACAGAGATCTGTCTGCATCTGTCTCCCAAGTGTTGGGATTAAAGGTGTGTACCACCCACACCCAACTACTCTCTTTCTTTTTTATTTTAAGGACTTTAACTTTTTTATTTTCTCTCCCAAGCCTGCATATACTTTTAACACACTATAAACCATTTAGAGGTTTTCTTCATCTTTGAATCTCTCTTTTGTATCTTTCTCTCTTTTTCTGACCACATGAATCTTTAATTTGCTAAGGAATATGGGTAGGATTAAAGCCGTGGCTTTGACAGCTGGATCCAGCCCATTCCTTAGCTTTCTCAGATTCCAGCCTCAAGGCAGAAGTACCAGCAAGAGCCATGTTTATTGCCACAAATCTATGGTGTTTCAAAGGTCCCTGCCACCACCAAAAAGCATGTGGTCAGCTTATCATCCACACCATTTAAGTGTTTCCTGGCAGGACCTCTTAAAAGAGCTGCAAGGTTTTGCAGATAAAGCTGAAACAGGAAGCCTCTCTTAAATGAGTGTGCTTGCCTCTAGCAAGCAGAACCCATCTGAGAAAATGCTGTTATCAATAAGCCATGCTCAACTCTATTCTTTTCTGTCTAGAATTACTTCCCAACCTCTGTCAGGCTTTATGTGGATGCAGTCATCCACAAGTTGGGCACCATTTGCTGTCGGGGTTTCTGTCCTGCACAGTTCCTGCAGTCATTAAGTCCCAAAGAAATCACACAGAGGTCTATACTAACTATAAACTGATTGGCCCATTAGCTCAGGCTTCATATTAACTCTTATAATGTGTATTAGCCCATTATTCTTGTCTATGTTAGCCTCATGGCTCAGTACCTTTTTCAGCAGTGTAGTCACATCTTGCTTCTTCTGTGGCTGGTCAGGACTCCAGAGGAATGGGCTTCCCCCTTCCCAGAATTCTCCTGTTCTCATTGACCCACCTCTACTTCCTGTCTGGTTGACCCGCCTATACTTTCTGCCTGGCTACTGGCCAATCAGCATTTATTTAAAATATAAGTGACAGAATATAGACAATTGTCCCACACTATACATATGTTAAATAAAAATACATTTTTTAAAATGTATTATCTATGTGATATAATAACCCATAAGGTAAGTACAGGCAGGGGTCTCTTAAGATGACAAGGGTTTGTTTTCATATGAAAAGATCCAGGCTCCTGGGATCTTTTAGGCAAGTCACTGACCTTCTGTGATGGATGCCTGGGGGATTAGTAATTCTGGCTGTGGCTCTGAGGGTGTTTCTAGACAAAACTAACTAAAGGTGGAAGGCCTACCTGAGTGTAGGTGCTGCTAACCCTTGAGATGGACAAAAGGGGAAAGGAGAAAACCGGTGGTGAAGGCATTTTCTGCTGTGTCCTTGTCACCAGACGCTAGCTCCTCTGCTTTGTATGCCCTTCATGCCATAATGGGGATTCCGCAGAAATACTTCCTGGGCGGAGGAGGTAAGAGTGTGTTGTAATAAGGAGTGCAGGCCCCTTATTCCGTCCTGCCTGGCTAGTTTATGCCCGAAATAATCACACGGAAACTGTATTCATTTAAGCACTGCCTGACCCATTAGTTCTAGCCTCTTATTGGCTAATTCTCATATCTTGGTTAACTCATTTCTAATAATCTGTGTAGCACCACGAGGTGGTGGCTTACCGGGAAGATTCTAACCAGTGTCCATCTCAAGAGAGGAGAATCATGGCATCTTCCTGACTCTGCTTTCTTTCTCCCAGCATTCTGTTCTGTCTTCCCTGCCTACCTATGTTCTGACCCATAAGGCCAAGCAGTTTTCTTTATTAATTAACTAATGAAACAACAGATAGATAGAAGATGCTCCTACATCATTTCCCCTTTTTCTGTTTAAACAAAAAGGAAGGCTTTAACTTTAACATAGTAAAATTACATATAACAAAACAACTATCAAGCAAGAATTATAGTTACGATATTTATATCTATTTTATCTTTTATCATAACAATGGAAAACTATAACTATAACTAACCATTCTTCAACTCCATCAAAGACTCCAGAAGGATATAATATTACCTAAGTAAACAAGAAGTAAGTAACTTCCAAAACTCTAGAAATGACAGAGATATCTCATTGCCTGTACAGTCACCCAAAGTTCTTTTGTACCATTGGGGCATCCATCTTCAGCCTACAGGCCCATAGTATCCAGCAGACATTTTTGTGAAGCAGGAAATTTCAAAGACAGTTCAGTCACTTTCTTTTGTGTCCTGCAGAATGTCTTACAGACTCTTTCATGAAACAGGAACCCCGAAAGACCATCTCACCTTTAGGCAACTTCAGCAGTCCTCTCTCTGTGGGTTCTTTGTGTCCAGTTTATGCAACAGTCCAGGCAAGAGCAGTTTCTTGCCCAAATGGCTAACCAACTCCATAAGGAGCCTCTTCGATGCCCATCTTCCTCTTGAAGTAGATTGGTGCTGCTAAGAGCAGACGTGTCTTATTGTCATGAAAAGCCCTAAATTTTTAAAACATTAAATGCCATATTCTGTAGTTTTTGAAAGATATGAAGAATGCCTATTTGAAATATATCTATGCACATCTAGAAAGTCTAATTAACATGACTACAAGCCTAACTATTACTGATGATTATCCATTAACAACCTATATTTCCTAATTAAACATTACAGTTTTATTTATTTATTTTTGGTTTTTTGAGACAGGGTTTCTCTGTGGTTTTGGAGCCTGTCCTGGAACTAGCTCTTGTAGACCAGGCTGGTCTCAAACTCACAGAGATCCGCCTGCCTCTACCTCCCGAGTGCTGGGATTAAAGGCATGAGCCATCACCGCCCGGCAAACATTACATTTTTAAATGAACTACACAATCACAATACCTTAATCAAGAGCAGAAATACATATACATATAACAAGATTGACCTTAAAATCCATACCAATGCAAATTATTCATATCTATATCATATTCCCCTTTAAATGTAAAAGAACATTTATAAACAATATTTGGGAATATGGACACAGTTATTTCTCTCCAAACTGCTTCCTGCTGTATAGGGGCCCTGTTAATCAGGTCTTTCATGGTGTAACCTGTATGCCAGGTTCATCTCAGTCGGCAGTTGAGCAAAGTAATTTTTTGAGGGTGTTCACAACAAACTTTCAGGAGGGCGTGGTCTATCATGCCATATTGGGATAGAAGCAATCCACAGGGTCTCATCCTCTGTGAAAACAAAAGAAGAACATCTTTTCCAAAGCATCATGTTCTTAGATCCAAATTCTGAAGTCAGGATAGCTTTATAATATACGTCCTGGTTTATCTTAGCAGCCCACACAATGAGACGTGCCTCTGTACTTCTTTACAGTCAAAAAATTCAAAGAAAACACAATATACAGAATCCAAACTCTTTGTGAATTTTCCATTTTTATGTGGCTTATTTTCTTTATTTCTTTTAATCTATATCTGTACTCTGTCTCTTTAAAGATTTTACCCATTTTTTAACATTAACTTTGTTTATGACTCTCTATACTCTTTTTCTTTCTCTCCCAAGCCTACGTTTATCTAACAGTATGACCCATTTAGAGGTCTTTTATGTCTGAATCTGTCCTTTTGTGAATCTGGAACTTTTTACTATCCATGAGCATTTTTGCTTTGTAGTTTTAAATTACTAAGCACTTAAGAATCTAAACTGTGACATTCCTAGGTAAAAAACAGGTACTGCGGGCTTGCCCCACCCAGTCCAACATGGTGGAGCTAGCTTAGTAGGTAGAGCATGAGACACTTAATCTCAGGGTCATGGGTTCGTGCCCCATGTTGGGCGCTGATCCATAGCCTCTCATTTCCTGAGGAAACAAAAGAAAAATCTCTTCTCCAAAGTAACATGCCTTTTGACTTTAATTTTGAAGTCAAGGTGTTTTTAAAATATCTATCTTGGAATTAGTTCAACAGCATTTATAAGCAAATATCTTTTAGCAGCTGTTGCTCCTTCCTCAGTATTCAAACATCAAAGAGAGCATGGCAGCATACAGTACCAAGATTCTCTGTGTATTTTCCATCTTTATGCAGCTTTATTTTAACCTCTATTTCTTTTATTTTTACTTTTACTTTTTGAGACAGGTTCTCTGTATATCTTTGTCCTGGAATAACTCTGTAGACCAGGCTGTCCTTGAACTCACAGAGGTCCACCTGTCTCTGCCTCACCAGTGTTGGGAGTAAAGGTGTGTGCTACAACACCTTGAACTCACAGAAATCTATCTATCTCTGCCTCCCAGGCATTGGGATTAAAGGTGTGTGCTACCACACCTTGAAGTCACAGAGGTCAATTTACCTCTTCCCCTTGAAGTCACAGAGGTCAATCTACCTCTGCCTCCCAAGTGTTGGGATTAAAGGTGTGTACCACCACACCCAACTACTCTCTTTCTTTCTTTTTTATTTTTAAGGACTTTAACCTTTAGCCTCCATATATTTTGAACACACTGTAAACTATTAAGAGGTTTTCTTCGTCTTTGAATCTCTCTTTACTGTATATCTCTCTTTTTCTGACTACATGAGTCTTAATGGAGAGGATTAAAGCCATGGCTTTGCCGGCTAGATCCAGCTCATTCCTTAACTTTCTAGCCCCATGGCAGAGGTACCAGCTGTAGTCATGTTTATTGCCACAACTCTACGGCATTTCAAGGTCCCTGCCAGCTAGCAAGCTGCAACAGTATGTCCACAGACAACACTCAAGTCTTCTCTCTGTAGCCAGCCCTCCTGCCTCAAAGAGTCAGGGTTCACAGAACATCATGAGGATGTGCATTTAGATGTCCACCACCCAGATAAAAAGCCAGACATGGCCACATGACGTGGGACGCCTTTCTGTATGTTGTGAATATGTTTTAATACTATTGGTTAATAAAGAATCCGCTTTGGTCTAGGGCAGAGCAGAATACAGCTAGGCAGGAAATCCAAACAGATGTAGGGAGAAAGAAGGCAGTCAAGGGAGACACTAGTAGCTGCTGGGGAAGCAAGATGTGAGGAAACAAGCCATGAGCCTCATGGTAAAATATATTTTTTTAATACTAAAAAAAAAAAAAAACATGGTTTATGGCTGAGATAGGGACTACCAGGTTTGACTCCCAATTCTGTCCCTTACTAGCCATGTGAGCTCAAATCACTCATTCCTGTGTACCTCAGTCTCCCTGTCTTACACAGGGGACAACTGTACCCATGTTGGGTTGCTTTGACGATTAAATGAATATTGTAAAGACTCTTTAAAAAGATTTTTTTCCTTAGTTATTTATCTGTTTGTACACAATTTCTTGCCTTGGTGTGTGTGAATGGTCAGAGTGTGAGTCCTCTTCTATCACGAAGGTGCCTGGGATTGATCTTAGGTCCTCGGCTTGGCAGCAAGTACCTTTCCCTGATAAGCCATCTGTCTGGTCTTGTTGCTGGTGGCCATGTCAGAGGAGTAGCAGTGGAAAGTAACTCACTTCAGGTATCAGCCATCAGGAGGAAAATCAGGTGAATCTCAGGTAGACAAGGTCCTTTGCTTCTGCTGGGCCTTCATGTTTGCTGCTGCCCTCTTCCTCTGGCATCTGATTTGATGTGAGTGGGTGTGGGGAGATCCCACTGCCTGTAATGTGGTGTGTTTGTCTCCTGGAAGCATCCCATTCTACTGGGCATTTCTACCTGTGGATTATATGAAGATGATTTCTTCCTAAGCGGTTCTATCTAATTGATAATAATGTTAGTTTAAGCAGAGTTTTGAAGATAAAAAATAAAACAAGGAAGTGTCACACAGCTAAAACACGAGTTTCTATTGAGGGGCCATAGACTGTGGTTAAAGATTAAAAAAAATAGGGGCTGGAGAGATGGCTCAGAGGTTATGAACACTGACTGTTCTTCCAGAGGTCCTGAGTTCAATTCCCAGCAATCACATGGTGGCTCACAACCAGCTACAATGAGATCTGGTGCCTTCTGGCCTGCAGGCATACATGGAGGCAGAACACTGTGTACATAATAAATAAAAAAAGATTAAGAAAAATAATTGAGTCCCAGTAGCCCAGCTAGTTTAAATTCTTCTAATCTTAGTGTTGGGAGATGTGTTCACAGGTTTTAGAGTGCATCATAGCTGAAACAAAGCTTTGAAAATAACTTAAGGTTAGATTAGATGCTTTTTGTTAAACAGCTTTGAGGTGAAAAGCCCAAGTAAACAATCTAAAGTTTCAGAAAGTCACATAGTTGAATGAGGAACTTGTTAAGGTCAGGGAACAAGAACAAAGCTGGTGTACCTTTCTTGATAGGATTGGCAGATGACCAAAGGTGATGATTAATTCCTTACACCCTTTTCTGCCCTCGATCTCCTGATATACAAAGTATTGATGAGTGCGTATATATTCTAAAGACTTAAAGTAGAGCTGACTGATTGTTTTTCATGCATAAAAGTTTAGGTTTGCGATTCCTCTAAGATTTCTTTCAAGATAGCTTCTCAAGATAAATAATGCAGTGACGAGTCTTTCTTTATAACCGCCATATGCGGCCTGCCCAACAAAAGGATTGGCAGAGAAAAAGTACCCTGTTCGCTGACATTCTGTTACTTAGTTACTTAGACGTGAATGTACATGGGTTCTTAGGATAATTGGTTTTCACCTGTAATATATAAAGTGTGTAATAATGTAAGGGATGTGGAAAACATGCTGTTTCTTACTTGTATTCATTGTAATCATTCACTGGAAAAACATAATGCAAACACACTGCAATTTTTATATTGCCCAATAAAGATTTAGTTGGGGTTTATAAGCTGTAAGGGAAAGACTAAAGATGGAGTTAAAATGAGTGAGAAGGAAGACATCAAGAGAAACAGAAGGGACATTTCTGGATAGGGATTAAAAAGAGACTGGAGAACACAATTCAGAATACAAAGGAATAAAGAAATGGTTTGGAGGAAACCATCAAGAGAGAGTGTGAGTGTCTTTCCCTAGGCCCAAAGACTCTGTGGATTCCTTGCGAGCCCTGTGCTGCTGGAGACTGGTCCTCCAGACAGCGAAACTCAGTGGTGTCTGCAAGTAAAGTGATAAATTAAATGAGTGAAGATGGGCGATAACGCAGTAGGCAGAGTCCTTAGGCAAGCACGAGGACTCAAGTTCAATCCTAGAACCCACACAGAAGCAAGTCTCATAGACATGTGTGGTTATAATCACAGTCAAGTAGCTGAGGACAGGAGAATTCCTGGGACTTGTTCTAGGCAGCCTTGTGGGATCATAGGTCCCAAGTCCCAGGGAGAGACCCTGTCTCATAAAATAAGGAGGATAGGTCCTGAACAGTAACACCTGAAGTTGACCCCTGGCCTATGCATGAGTGAAAACACACACACACACACACCTATCAGCTTCTGACCTGGAGCTAGTGGAAGGCATTTAGATCAGGACCAGGGTAAATCCGTCTATTTCAGGTGAAACCAGTACTTTGCTTTACAAGCTCGGAAACTCCCTTTAACCTTTCTACACCTTATTTTCCTCTACTGCAAAGCAAAGGATTTGGGCAAGTTTAAGGACAAATAGTAGTTTTGAGCGAAGACAGATCAAGCCTGGAAAAGAACTAAAGCAGTTTTTGGCCTCATTTTTTTTACCTGTCAGGGTCTACTGTAGGCTTACTGTCTCATCCTCAACCTGCTGCAGTGTCTCAGCAGGAGCGCCGCCTGGGTGACCCAGTCCCATCCCCAGACACGCAGATGTGAGAATAAAGCACCTTCACAGGGTGCTCTGGCTGGAGACTCAGGAGTAGCCGCTGCTGCTGGCTACAGGATTCTGATGGCTGACCTCTTGTCAGTGTGACTCCTTAGACCCTCTAGTTCTATAAGGAGCCCCAGTTTCCCTCAGACGATACACCCCGTATCCTAGGCTAGTGTGCGAGGACTCTCTTGCTGCATATTAGAGGCTTACAATGACCGGTAGTGCCTCTAGATGTTGAGGGCTGAGTGGTTCTGCTGGCCTTGCAGAAGGGCACAGGGTAGCAGCATTCACCCACTGCCAGGAAGGGCTATTGACTTGCAGGGTGTATCCTCCACAGGGCTTTTCCATTCAAGGTTCAGCGGTAAACATGGGCGCAGAAATGCGTAGCCTACACCACACCTCAGAAAGTCTCCGTTGCCTTCGGCATCTGCCTGCACCACCCCCCAACCCAGCATTCTGGTAGGAGTGACTGAGTCACAAGGACCCAACACAGTTGGATCTCATTCATATGACTTACCGTCGTGAACTGACACTCTGAAGTTGGGTGTCACGGTAATTCTCCCTCCTTCAAGTTGTTGGTCAGGTATGTGGTCAGGCAAGTTAACATAGCTTTGGCCCTCTTCCTCATCCGAGAGAAAGACCTCTTGTCTCTAGGCTGAGGGAGCAAGCATTCTTTTGAGCATCTGCCCTGTGTCAAGCACTGTAGCTGGTGGTAGCCCAAGGCACTGCAGGAGGCCCAGCTCTCCGTCTGAATTCTGCTACTTTTTTCCACACAAGCCTCTCTGAGCCTCAGTGTCCTCATCTGTAAAATGGGAGCATCAGTGATGGCTCACCCCACAGTAGGAATGGCTGTGGAGATGAGTGACAGACCGTCTGCTCTCAGTAAGCACACAGCCAGTAGCAGTTGATGCTAACAGAGACTCGTACTCTGGCCACCCACTTCCCAGGGTAGGTGTATGGAGAATCCTTGTCCCAAGAGATTGCAGGCTCGGGAAGGCTGCCTGCTGTAGCTGGGTCCCTGCAGACTTGGCTTCTAGATCCCACTGAGCCTTGTGTCCCTCACTCAGTCCACACACATGCTAGGTCTTGGTTTTTTCTTTCTTTCTTTTTTTTTAATTAAATCACATACAACTCGGGGCATCAGGCCCCACCAACTTCATTAGAACCTGGGATTGTGGGAAGTAGGAATCACAGGCTGGACACATTCTCCCCATCCTTTTATGACAGGAATAGAAACATCAGAAATTACCCCCAAGGAAACGGGGGCACAAAAGGCCCAAGAGAAGGGATTAGGGGAATGGCAGCTACCCTGAGGTTAGGAGGGTGTGGTGCTGGGGTTATGGTCTGAGTGCTTCTGTCTCCAAATTCATGTTGGAGTCCTTATATTGAAGGCTTTGGGGGTGATCAGGTAACAGGGTAGAACCCTCATGAATGGGGCTGGTGTTCAGCCCGTCTGTGCTTCTATCACAGAAGGAGTTTTCTCTGAACCACTGGGTCTATGAGCTCCTTGATCTGGGCTTTGCTGCCCCAGAACCTACAAACCAACTTCTGTTCTTAGCCACCTGGTCTGGACTATTTTGTGACAGGAGCCAGATGGGCCAACTCTGAGCCAGTCGGCTCCTTTAGCCCCAGCCTCAGAAAACATAAATGTCTCTTACTATCACAGGGACTTGGGGGTCCAAGCACACGGGAACAGACCCCACTTCCTGCATAGAGATGAAGGTGTTGGGGGGGCAGTGATGGAGAAGAGTACAGAAAGGGAGTATGGCCAGGGAGCTGGGCCAAGAGAAGCCAGGCAGATAAAGCCAAGGTTGGGGGTGCAGAGGGGCTCATCACCCTACTTAATCTGCAAAGATGGGTGGCTCCCCCTGTTCTAAAGCTGAAAATAAGGAGTGCAGAGGTGAACACTTCTTAGCAGCCACTCCTGGGTGCAGCTGCCATGGATGGGTCTGCCACACCCATCCATACAGAAGAGGGCAGACCGGCCAAGTTCCCACCTCCCTTCAGAGGCGGGCGGGGTGTTCCTGATGTTAACAGCACCTGAGCGACCGCTCTACCTGCCCTGGGCCCCAGAGATGTGGGGCCATCCATCTCCCTTCAACCAGCCATAGCGGGGTCATAACCCGTTTCCCCTGTGCGGCAGGCAAGACATTATTTCATCAATCCAGCCCCATAAGGTTGCAGCTGGCCCCAACCCCAAAGGCGATATGGAGGTAGACAGGCCCCAGAAGGAGGCAGGAAGGAGTGCCACTCCCAGTAGGGATTCCCCAAAATGCATTGGGGCAGACAGGAGATTTGGCAGCTTTCTGACATTACCAGGAAAGACCCTGGCTCCTCTTAGATCGCATTCCGAGGAGGATGTAAACAACAGTGCTCAGGGCCACAGCAGCTGACCCTGCAGGAGCTCACACCCCAATGGCATTCTTCTCGTCCTCTTTGGAGCTGGGGCTCTCCTGGGTCTTCTGCATCTCCCAGCCCCGGACCCAGGTGTAGGCTGACGAGCCACCCAGCACCATCAGGTTGCTCGCCCACCACAGGAAGCTCTTAGCTTCTTCATAGTAGAGCACGGCCAGCACCGTCTGTGCACAGGCCTTGGCTGTGCCCGACACGTTGTGGGTCAGGGGACTGGTGAATTTGATCTGCAGTCCTGTCACGTAGCCGATGGCGAAGCCGAACAGGCCACCTAGTGTCATCATGACCCAGAAGTGGGCACTGTCCAGATGCGGGAAGTCAAGGAGGGCACGGAGCTCCCCCAGCAGAACCATCAGGGGCAAGAAGAGCACACAGGCATTGACATTGTTGTAGAAGGTCAGGCGCCAGATACTGTTGTCTACTGCCGGGAGCACCTTCTTGGTGTAGATGGCATTGAGGGAGACGCAGAGGCTGGCCAGGACCCCGAAGATGGTGCCCATCAGGGATAGGGTGCCCTCAGCTCCCTCTTGGTCTATACCCAGCCAGAAACCACCTGCAGCAGAGAAAGAAGAGTGGCAAAGTGAAAAGGGATAAGGATAGGAGGCAAGGGACAGGATTCTGAGACCACGGTTCAGACTGTTCCGTGGTCCTTACCTCATTGTCAACACAACCAAAGTCTAATGCTGGCACCAAACAAGGGCTGAGGGAGTAGAACCCAGAACCTGCAGCCCTGCAGCTCCTCCAGGCACAATCTAGCAGGAGGGGACGGTAGAAAGGACAGTGTGACCCTGTCACCTCTCAAATTACAATTGTGATCGCTGTAATGAAGGCTGTAGGACAGACAGGTACCTGATGTCCTATAGGGGTAACGGTTCTATAGGAGGAGGGCCAGTTGGTGGCTAAAGTGACCTTGGGCAAGTGACAGGACTCTAAGCCTTGGCTCTGGCTCCATCAGTTTAAGCTTTAGGTCAGAGTTGCTCCTGGCCAGATGTTGCTTGGAGAGTCACTTGGGGACTCTACTTATTCCTGGGTCATCTTTTGTCCAAAGAGCCTGCTTGGTTCCCCAGGCCACAGCACTGGGCTTCCCACATCTGGCTAGCACTTCCTCAAGCCTCCCTCCCTCTCAGCTCCTCACAATACAAAGCTGTTTAGCTGCATCCAAAACATGCTCCTTCTTCCAGGGACTCTGCCATTCTTTGAAGTCAAAGCCATGCTCTCTGGGGGATCGCTTCTACATCCACCCAGATCATCCAGGCCTCTTCCCACTTTCCTGTTTTCTGCCCTTTAACACATTGCTCTTTGCCTGCCCCTGGTTGGTAGGTGCCTGTTCCTGGCTGGTAGGTGCCTGTCCCTGGCTGGTAGGTGCCTGTCCCTGGCTGGTAGGTGCCTGTCCCTGGCTGGTAGGTGCCTGTCCCTGGCTGGTAGGTGCCTGTCCCTGGCTGGTAGGTGCCTGTCCCTGGCTGGTAGGTGCCTGTCCCTGGCTGGTAGGTGCCTGTCCCTGGTTGGTAGGTGCCTGTCCCTGGTTGGTAAGTGCCTGTTCCTGGATGGTAGGTGCCTGTTCCTGGTTGGTAGGTGCCTGTCCCTGGCTGGTAGGTGCCTGTTCCTGTATGGTAGGTGCCTGTCCCTGGTTGGTAGGTGCCTGCCCCTGGCAGCACTCTGGTCTCTTTATTAGATCCTGCATTCCCACAAGGCAGAGGCTTACTGCTGCCACAGGGATCAGCAACACAGAATGGGAGGACAAGCTCAGACATCAGCGAGATCTGGATTCTGACTGCTCTGAAGTCTTAAAGCTGAGCTACTTGGGTGAAATTACTTAATCTCTATGAATTCCAATTTCCTTCATCTGTAAAAATTGGGGCCATATTCTTGCTTCCATGTTGACCAACCTACTCTTTGTCTTATAACTAAAATGATCTTCCTCCATGGCTCCCGTCCCCTTCAGGAAAACTGTACTCATTCAAATGTGTGTTCCCAGCCTGCACTACTCTGGCAGCCTCTCTGCAAGCCTTGCCTAGATGGCTCCTTCTGCTCCCTGCTCTCTCTGGAAACCCCACAGCCCTTATCAGAGATGGGCCCTCCCTCACAGGAGGAAGGAAGGGAGACCCAACAGAGGAGGCCAGTTCTGGGGGCAGCAGAGTTCCACTTTCCCATGCCACCCAGGCAGACTGTCATGGTTCTCAGCTGCCTCACTATCAGCAACTTGTGACTTCGGGGGCCCTGGGCGCAGGTTCTCTAGTGACTGAACCTTCCTGCACGTAAATTTCCCCCTAGGAGGCCCATTCCTTCCAACCCTGGCAGGGCACCTTGTAGGTCAAAGAGGAAGTAAAGAGGAAGTAAGGAATACTATTCTCTTAGAGTGTTCTAAGTGTGAGGGCAGGCGGGAGTCACCCAGTGCTGACAGCTTTTTACCCGCCCCTCTCTGGCCCAGACCCCTAACTGCCGGATTCAGGGGCTGCTCAGCCTGAGGAACATTTCTAGGGCAGATGTGAGCATCAGCCTGGTCCCCACATCCAGAGCGCCTAGCCTGGGCCTTTGGGACACCAGAGAAGAGAAAGTAGGCCAAACAAGACAAACTAAAGAACCTGAGCAGGTACAAATGAAGGTCGGACTCGGAGGGAGCCGATGCCTTGGTCTCTGTAACTAGCAGTCAGAGCCACGCTCCCAGTGCCAGACCCCAACACATGCTGCCAAGCCAGGAGCCCCAGCTACACATGACTACCGGACATGCAAAGACGGTCACAGAACCAGGCTATAACTCCTGCAGCTGAGGAGCTAGATGTTTAAAAGTTCATCTGACTTTAATTTAAAAGCACATTTGGTCTGTAGTTATTGTGTTTGACTGAACCGTGCTAACTTCCAATGGGCGGGAACAAAGCGGACTGGCTTGAAACACAGGCCAGAGAGTGTGGCATCCCAGACTGTCTTAGTTGTGGGGCCTAGCCTCTCCAAGCTTCCGTTTCCTCCATTGTATGCTGGTGACTACAGGGAGGGCTTCTGGGTAAAAAAGGATGCTACATGTACAATGATCATTCGTGTCTGGGAAGATGGGTTAAGGTGTTTGTGCCAATCCTGATGATGGTAGAAAGGACCAGTTCTCAAACTGTCCTGATTTCCACCCATACACTGTGGTGTCCTCCACACACACACATACACACACACACACACACAAAAAGGAAGAAAAAATTTTAAGACATGTATCTACCCACTATTTCAGATGTTACCTCAAGGTAGCAATGTCAGAGGGAGACAGTGAGCTCATTAAAAGTGCGCTGTCCTTGTAAAAGAACACTGGACAGACAATCAGGATCCTGGAGCTCTTGAGAAGGAACAGCGGCATGGTGGTCAAGGTGTGATCTGTGGAGGTAACTGCTTATGTTTAAATCCCAGCTAGGGCAGTGATTAGCTGTGTGATGCTGGTCGAGTTACATAGCCTCTCTGTGCTTTGGTTTTCCTTCTGTAAAATGCAGGTATATTTTACCTTGTCATGGGGATTAGTTGAGAATCCAATCCTTAGATCTGAGTGCCTGGCACACTTTAAGCATGCAGGCAGTGACAGTTGTACTCACTGTAGTTGCTGCTAACATAATTACTTTCACCCTGGCTGTGTCCCTAACTTGCTGAGTGACCACAAGGAAGTTGTTTTCTGCAGGGCTCTTCCTTTGACTGCTGATGCAAGGGATAAAGTAAAGGTGCCCACAGTATTGACCTTTAGGACTTCAGTTCGCCTCCCATCCCGCTCCCCACGGTCCCGGGCCCCACTCACCAATGATGATGCCACACGTGAGCAGGGCATAGAAGGAAGTGGTTTGTTTAAGCAGCAGGTAGGACAGGAGCACATTGAACACTGTGGTGAGCGAGCGCCCCACGTTGTAGAAGGCCACCCCCACGTACTTGAGGCAGAGGTTATTGAAGCTAATCATGCCGATGAAGACCACCGACAGCGGCAGCACACTGCGGGCCACCTTGAGGTCCAAGTTCAGGGTGGGGAAGTCAACCGTGCCAGGGCAGCAGGTGGCCAGAGTGCTGAGGCCCTTGCACAGCAGCGAGGTCACCAGGCACTGGTAGAAAGTGACGAAGATAGGGGTGTCCAGCTTCAGGGAGGGGCTGTCCAGCAGGTACTTGTTGAGGAATACCATGGAGATGGAGATGACCCAGTAGAGAGAGACCACCAGCGCGATCTGCAGCGCCCGCAGCAGAAATGGCTTGTTCCTGTTGTCTGCATCGGCCTCCTCGGAGGCCACAGAGGCTCCAGTCAGCGCCATGCGCAGGATCCTGGACCGCTTCAGGGGGGCCCTGTTCATGGTGGCAGAAGAGCTGGGTCACCCCACGACCAGAAACATTCCCTGGTCTACAGGGCTCCAAGCTGATAGGGTCTGTGGGTGCAGCCTTCAATTGTCACATGGGGTGACCTAACGGTCCCCTCGGTCTTGGAAGAAGTTCTGCTTCCGGATTTGACCAGATGCACCGCTCCACATCGCGCTCGCTCCCAGAGGAGGGGTCATGAGACAAGACCCAGGCAAGGGAGAAGGGACTAGCTAAGGGTGTGGGCCTTGACAGCCATGGCCGGCTGGAAGACAGGGGGCTGGTGTCTAATAGGGACGAGTCACAGGGAGAAAGGAAGGAAAAAGGACAGAGGGCAGGGTGGAGGAGGAGGAAAGAACAGGACGCGGACCGCGTGGAGAGCAGAGGACTGAGAGGGAGGCGTGGGCTACGCGGAGGGCGGGCTGCAGGAGCGCCCGAAAGCGCTCACCGAGCCTACGGGAGAGCGGGCTGCAGGGAGGCCACGGAGTTCAGGGAGGCGACCTGAGGGACACTGACAGAGGTGTGGCGGACGCAAGGCCTCACCGAGGCTGCGAGCCAGTGCGAGTTCCGGCTCAGCTTGGCAGGTCCGGGGCCGCGTCCCGGGAGAGGCGGGCCCAGCGCGCATTTCCTGACACGCCTCCGGGCAGCCTTAAAGGGCCCTGCTCCCCGGGCCTTTCGCCTTTCCCGCGGCCGCCGACAGCGCGCACCAGCGCCAGCCGGAGGGCGCCGGCACGTCTGCACCTGTGTCCGTGGTCCTGCCCTCTTCTTCTGGGAAGCCCCGGAGGAGAGGGAAGGGTTCGCAGGTGCTGGAGCCTCTCCCATTTCCTGGAAGGGCTCTGTCACTCGCCCCGCCACCCTCGCTGTCTGTTCCCCTGGCCTCTTCAGATCGCCTAGACTTGGTCAGTTGCTTCTACACCATCTTCCCAGAAAATAAAATACCATCCCCGCAACAGCCCTTTGCGCCACGACACCCCCCGCTCCTGAAGCCCAGGCTATTTGGGAAGACCTTGTTGCAGCCCTCTCCTTTTTCCCTCCCCCTCCCTCCATTTTCACCCTTTCCAAACGTAGTCGGGAGGGCCCAAGGTCCCAGAGACCCCAGCAGCACTTGCAGAGGCCGGAAGCCACCTCGCCTCCACCAGATGAAGTCCATTCTGGACTCCCAGACCACAGCCTCTGAGGCTCCCAATGCAGCATCCCGCGTCCGGGATTCCTTCCCTTTTCAGAACGTACCGTCGGTCCGCTGGACTCGGCTCTGGCGCCCTGGCGCGCGCTGCTGGCTGGTTCAGGGACCTGACGCTCACCCCGCGGTGCCCTCGGGTGTACCTGGCAGCACCGCCCTCGTCTGCACCTGCAACGCTGTCCAAGCCGCTCCCCCCTACTACTTCCTGCTCGCTGTCCCCAGCGCACGCCACGTCGGGCTCTGGGCGAGGTGGGGCGGTTACCCCGGGAACCCTGCCAGAAGGCCCCTTTCCTCTATCTAAGAACAACCCTGTCTCCCACCTTCCGCCTCAGCCCTACTGGGATCCCTCAGTCCTGTTACCATCGCTGGCGCGCCCCTTGACAAGGCTGCATTCCTGGCTCTGCGGGTTCAAGCTGGTGCTTCCAGAAGGGCGTGGGTGGGGGAACTGCCACCACTACCGGAGGAGGGTACCCCTCCCCGTCCCGCGGACTTGGTCTGAGCAGGCACCAGCTCTAGGTCTTTTACTCCCGAGCTGGGAGGACTGGCTTGTCTGTGCTTTCTTTCTAGCACCAATTTTGGGCGGGCAAGTTTGTCCCAGGCCGAGCTGGCTTCCCTGGGGTTTCAGTCTTGTTCCTTGTGTGGTTGACCATAAAGATGTCGTGTTTAAAATATTTCAAATAATACTCTATTAGCCAGGCCTGATGGTAAAGGGCCTGTAATCCAGCTGCGGTAGGAAGATAAAAAGTCTGGGTTACAGAGAAAATTCAAGGCCACTTAGTGAGACTGTATCTCAAAATAAGAAGCGTTTGTCCCAAAATAAAAGGCAGGTGTGGGCACACACGAGAGACATGGATAAAAGGTTGTAGGTATAGTTCTGTTAGACTGCTTGCCTGCCATGTACAAGGTCTGGGTTCAATCCCAGTACAGCCAGGGAAAGGGTAGGGATCAGTACTATTTGCCAGAATATAAAGTTGAAGCACATTTAGCTTAGATCTGTTGGTTTTTATGGACAGCTACGCTCTCCACTAGGACAGGAGTGGCACTGGTTGCAGTTGTCCAGCCTGAAGGGGCAAGCGCTCCATTAGGAGAGAGAGGTCCCTGTGGCATCTGAGAAGCTGTGCCTGGGAGCCCTGTGTGCCTCACCGGGGGCTGCATGCGGTTTATTGTAACTAAGTTAGGGAATTAGGGGAAGCATTTGTGAGAACATCATCATATCCTCAGAATCCTGCCCTTCAAGAGAGGCTTTTTCAGGGACACTGTCAGGCCCGCAACTGGGGAAGGGCACACTCACAGAAAACATTGCTAAAAGGACTAGTGCTCAGGTCACAAGGAAGTTGAACTCCAGGCTTAGGTTCATCACAAGGAAGTTGAACTCCAGGTTTAGGTTCATTAGCCACTTACTAATCTCATTTGTAGCATTTTCCAGAAAGGAGTTTGTTACAGGTGGCCTAGATAATTATGTTGAAATTTCTGGGTGTCAGCTGAGGAGAAACTAAACCAGCAGAGAGCCGGTGAGGGGAGGCTCTTTCCCTGCTGATGAGCGAGTGTCCCCTCACCGACCTTTCTCGGGAGTTTACACATAGTCACCAACACTGCAGCAGGGGATTGAACAATTGGAGGAAATTGGTTATCAACCATTTGCCTTTTTTGGGCGGACTCTTCTGAGTCAGGCAGGTTGGCCTTGGTCTTCAAGAGAAACTGGTCTGTTTTGAGGTTATGTTTGCTTGCTTCCTTGAAATTGCTGTTCAGTTATGTGGCATTCGGTGCAATTGACACTGTAATTAAATTCCAACTGGTTCATCCTTGGCAAGGGCAAAGTCAGTAAACTCAACCAGGAAATCAAGTGTGAAGATGCCAGGGCATCTAGTGTTGGGAGATTTAGACAGGAGTGTAGCAAATTAATAAAAACATAGAAACAGAAATTGGGGTTCAACCTGCAAGTCAGAAAAGCAAAACAGCCAGCCACTGGTTCTTACCTCTACCTCAGTCCGAACTGGTGATCCTGCCTTGGGGAATCCTCAGACTGAGACTGAGAGCTGGCTCCTCCCATTTTATAATCCTCTCTAGGGCTGGGATTAAAGGTGTGCACCACTACCGCCCTGTTTCTATGGCAAACTAGGTGGCTACTGGGATTAAAGACATGTCTCCACTGCCTGGTCTATGAGGCTGACCAGCGGGGCTGTTTTACTCTCTGAACTTCAGGCAAGCTTTATACATTAAAATACAAATGAACTATCACTACATAGGAGAATGATCAGTTTGAAGGCAGCCTGGGCTACATAGTGAGTCTCAGTCCAGCCTGGGCTACATAATGAGTCTCAGTCCAGCCTGGGCTACATAGTGAGAATCTGTCTCAAAAACCAAAAGCGACAGGGCTATAAAGGCGGCTCAGTAGGTAATGGTGCTTCCTCTGGGAGCATGAGGTATAAGTCTGGATTCTTAGTTTGCCCATAAAACCCAGGCTCTGTGCGTGTCTTCAATCACAGTTTTGGGGGAAAATATACACAACAACGGACCACTGACCTGTCATGCATCGGCTCACGTGTCTTGGGATCATTGGGATGGACGATCTTCATGCATTGGCTCACATGTCTTGGGATCATTGGGATGGATGATCTTCATGCATTGGCTCACATGTCTTGGGATCATTGGGATGGACGATCTTCATGCATTGGCTCACATGTCTTGGGATCATTGGGATGAACGATCTTCGTGCATTGGCTCACGTGTCTTGGGATCATTGGGATGGATGATCTTCATGCATTGGCTCACATGTCTTGGGATCATTGGCACGAACCATCTGTCCTGAAAGCTTTGGTGTGTTCCCCACCGCTTGATGGAGCTCCTACTCACATTGTCAGATTGCTTCAACTCTGAGTTCAGTTTGTGCATTGCCTCGCACGAACCAGCTTTAACGTTGGGCATAAGATATGGGGGGTTATTATAGGAGTTTCCTGGGGCAGGAGAGAAGTCTGCCTTTTGCTAGTACCTGTGCCAGACACTACTGCTTTTCTACTCCAGGAGGGTTTGCAAGTTTTTCTGTAAAGGATCAGAGAGCAAACATTTTAAACTCTAGATACCAAGTAGTTTCTTACCACGAGTCAACACTGAGTATTGAATAAACACTCAATTTCAGTATTAGTAAATTCTTAACAATCTTAGCATTGTAAACAAATGGACACAATTGCATTTCAATAAAACTTTATTTATAAACACAAATAGTGAACTGGTTTTTGTTCATGGGCTACAGTTTTCTTGCTATATTTTATCTTTCTTCCTTACTAATATTACCCATATATTGTAAATCAGTGTATCCATCTAAACTGCTTACTTCCAGATTCTACCGAGAGGTAACCACGTGTCATCCCTCTGTTTAACTGAAGGCAGCTCACAGCAAAAGTACTGTTGTCTTTGTTGGTTCCTTTTCCTTTTTCTGCCCCCAATACAGAACTGAGGTCTGGAAGGGAACCGGCTCTCTTGTGACCTTGAGTCAAAGGATAGCACAAGGAAAGTCAAGAGCAGCAGATTAGAGCCCTCAGATTTCCCCTACACCCTCTTTTGCTGTGTGCTGCCTTCAGTTTATTGTAGGAGATAAATGACTGTCAGTTAAAGCCACCTTGGGATCTCTTTAGTTAAAGAGAGACCTTGTGGAAACAGGTCTCTGGGTAGTTCCTGCACTAACCACTCTGTAGGAGGCTCCAGGAAGGTTTGGGATTGGGTGGTTGCTGGGCCTGGGGCAATAATGCAGATTGTTTAGTTATCAAAGACTGAGCAAAATCCTGAGAGCTGCAAGTAGGTGGAGACTCCAGAGGCTCGGCTGGTGTTCCAGGTCAGCAGAGCTGGTGCTGATGGCCGCCAATGGGAGTTCCAGCTCAAGGAGTTCAAGTGCATCTTTTGGGTAAGATTTGGAAAGATGCAGAGATGAACAGGGAGCCAGTTCCTCTTTTAGTCAAATTTAGTCAAAGAAGACATCATTTTTATTTCCTGAGTTGACTTCAGTTAAGACTTGACTCTTGCATGTTCTGCAAGCCAGTCCGCACAGAATGGTCATCACAGCACCCTGTGAGGTGGAGTCATTATAATTGAAGCCCAGACCTGCAAGTCTAGCTCAAGAGGCCCTTGAGGAGAAGGTTGTGAGATCTGGATTTTAACCCCAGCCTGTTTGCTCCTGAGCTGAAGTCAGCTCACCCTCAATTTTCTGCTTAATCTCTTAGGTCCCTGGATGCTGTGGTTTGGATATCCTTTGTTCCCTAAAGTCAGTGCGTTGGAGACTTGTTTCCTAGTATGAAAATATGGGACTGGGAGGTGGTGGCACACACCTCTAATACCAGTGCTCAGGAGACAAACGCGGGAGAATCTCTGTGAGCTTGAGGACAGCCTGGTCTACAGAGCAAGTTCCAGGACAGCTACATAAAAAAAAAAACCCTCTCAGAAAAAAAAAGAAAGGAAGAAAGGAAGGAAGAAAGAGAGGAAGGAAGGAAGAAAGGAAGGAAGAAAGAAAGAAAGCAAGGAAGAAAGAAAGGAAGGAAGGAAGGAAGAAAGAAAGGAAGAAAGAAAGGAAGGAAGAAAGAAAGGAAGGAAGGAAGGAAGAAAGAAAGAGAGGAAGGAAGGAAGAAAGAAAGAAAGAGGAAGGAAGGAAGAAAGAAAGGAAGGAAGGAAGGAAGAAGGAAGAAAGAAAGGAAGGAAGAAAGAAAGGAAGGAAGAAGGAAGAAATGAAAATATGAGAAGTCGTGGAGCCTTGAAGAAGTGGAGCTTTATGAGTCATTCTTGGGCCCTTAGAAGGGACTGAGGTAGTTTTAATGGGTAGGGTGCAGGCTTTGTGAGAAGAACTTGACCTGGCCCCACCCAGCTCTCCTGCTTACTGTTCCGCACAGGAAACAGAAAAGTCTTTCTGCTTCCACGTGTACATTCTTGCTATGGCCTCTTCGTGATGGATCACCTACTGGAGGGTCCTCTCCAGAACGCAGCAGGTACAGGTGCTACACCTTTGAACTGCTAAGCTGTTGGCTTAAGAAACTTTCTAGGAGGCATTTAATTCATAATCACAACTAACAATTAACATGCCAGGTTTAGGAGTATCCTGGCATTGCTGCTGCTGGCCCTGGGCTCCGACTGGGTACCTGCTATGGGACACCTTGGCAGTCCTACAGTTGGTCCACTGTGGCCTTTCCCTCCAGCTCCACCGTCTGTTGGTTTTGTCTCCCACGGCAGCTAGGAGCTCCCTGGTGATGGAGAATGTGCTGGGGACAGTGGTGATGGGCAGTTACTGCCACAGGCTACCCTGCAGCCTTAACACTACTCACTTGGCACACATTGCCTCACTTCCTAGAAGGTAAACTGAGGGACTAGGGATGTGGATCAGTTGGTAGAGTGCTTGCCTAGTATGTGTGAGGCCCTGGATTTGATCCTCAGCTCTTCACCAAACAGGACATAATGGGATATGCCACCAATCTGAGCACATATGTGAGGTGGAGGCAGGACAATCAGAAGTTTACGGTCATCCTTAGCTATAGTCCATGCCAGCCTGGGTTACACATGACCTTACAGAGAGAGAGAGAGAGAGAGAGAGAGAGAGAGAGAGAGAGAGAGAGAGAGAGAGACCAAACTGAGGTTCAGAGAGGTAAAGTAACCTATGATCTAGGGTCATGAGAGCTTGTAAAGTCAGGGCTGGGATTTGAACCAGGGCAGTGACTTACTAGCTACAGTGCTAATGCTCTTCTACCTCCCCTAGTGTATAGCACTGTGCACCTCACAGCATTTCCTTCCTCCTTCCCTCCTGCTCTCCCATTCCTCCCTCCCTTTTTTCCATCCTTTCTTCTGTGCTGAGGATTGAACTTTGGGCCTCATACATGTTAGGGTGTTCTACCACTATATCTAATATCTACAGCACGCATGCACACACACACACACACCCTGCCATTTTTCTTTTTTTTAAAAGATTTTATTTATTTATTTATTATATATACAGTGTTCTGCCTGTGTGTCTGCCTTCATGCCAGAAGAGGGCACCAGATCTCATTATGGATGGTTGTGAGCCACTATGTGGTTGCTGGGAATTGAACTCAGGACCTCTGGAAGAGCAACTAGTACTCTTAACCCCTGAGCCATCTCTCTAGCCCCCATTTTTTTCTCTTTTAAATTTTGAGACAGGGTTTCACTGTTACCTAGGCTGGCCTTGAGTTCACTCTATAGCATAGATGGCCTTGAACTTGTGATCCTTCTGCCTCTGCTTCCTAGGAGCTGGGATTATACCTCTATCAACAGGCCCAGTCAAAGCATTTTCACATATTGGAAAAACATCAGCGCTTCACAGGACCTTAGGGACTGTCTACATCCTTAAGAAGAGAAAGGCATGGGTTCAGGAGTGAATTTCTCTGGAGCAGTGTCTAAAGATTGCACTCGGCTTGCCCCACTGCTCCCAGGCCAGCCAGCATCCCAGCCTTTGCTCCGAGAGCATGAGGCTGAGTTCCAGAAGTTGTTGTTCTTTGGCGCTTATCATGGTGCCCTGCATACAGCAGACCCACAGGAAATGTGCATTGATGGGAGAGGCTGCTTGTTTGTTTCTCAGCCACCCAGACTCCCGAAATAATCACACAGAAACTATATTATTTGCAATACTGTTTGGCCAGTCACTTAAGCTCTTATATCTAGAATTAAACCACTTCCATTATTTTATATTTTACCACCAGGTCTTTCCCCTCTGGCAGCTACATGGTGTCTCACGACTCGACCTTCTTTCTCCCAGTCTTCAGTTTAGTCCTGCCCATGTCCTCCTCCCCCTTCCTCCCCCCTCCAGCTCTACTCTGCCCTATCACAGGCCAAGCCAGCTTCTTTTTTTTTTTTTTGGTTTTTCGAGACAGGGTTTCTCTGTGGTTTTGGAGCCTGTCCTGAAACTAGCTCTTGTAGACCAGGCTGGTCTCGAACTCACAGAGATCCGCCTGCCTCTGCCTCCCGAGTGCTGGGATTAAAGACGTGCGCCACCACCGCCCGGCCGCCAGCTTCTTTATTAACCAATAAAAGCAACACTTATAAGAAGGACTTCCCACACCATTTCCCCTTTTCTGTTTAAATAAGAGGAAGGATTTAATTTTACACAGTAAAATTACATATAACAAAACAGATATCAAGCAAGAATCACAGTTACAATATTTATATCTACTTTATCTTTTATCATAACTAAGGAATACTATGATTATATCTATTATTCAACTCCATCAAAGACCCCAGAAGGATATAATATTACATAAGTAAACAGGAAGTACATTGTAGGCAACTTCCAAAACTCCAGAATTGACAGAGACATCTCGCTGCCTTCTTCTTTATAATTGGGGCATCCATCTTCAGCCTACAGGCCCACAGTATCCAGCAGACTTTTCCATGAAGCAGGTAATTGCAAAGAGAGTTCCAACTATATTGGTAGTTTGGCCGTCACTTTTTTCTGTGTTCTGCAGAATGTCTGGCAGACTCTTTCATGAAGCAGGAACCTTGAAGGAATGTCTCACCTTCTTCAGGCAACTTCAGAAGTCATTTTTCTGTGGGTCTTGCATGTTCAGTTCATACAGCATAACATCAAGCGGTCCAGGAGAGAGCAGTTTCTTGCCCAAATGGCTGGCAAAGTCTATAAGGAGCCTCTTCAATGCCCATCATCTTTTTGAAGTAGATTGGTGCTGCCAGGAGCAGATGTGTTTCATTGTCATAAAAGTCCTAAATTTCTTTTTTTTTTAAAGATTTATTTATTTATTTATTATGTATACAACATTCTCCCTCTATGTATTCCCATAAGCCAGAGGAGGGCACCAGATCTCATTACAGATGCTTGTGAGCCACCATGTGGTGGCTGGGAATTGAACTCAGGACCTCTGGAAGAGCAGCCAGTGCTTTTAACCTCTGAGCCATCTCTCCAGCCCTAAGTCCTAAATTTCTTAAACACTTTAAATGCCATATTTTGAAGGTCTCTGAAAGATTTGAAGAATACCTGTCTAACTGAAATATATCTCTATATATCTAGAAAACCTAACTAACATGATTATGAGCTTGACTATTATAGATGATTGTCTATTAACCTATATTTCTTAATTATACATTGCATTTTTAAATGAGCTACACAAACACAATAGCTTAATCAAGAGCAGATATATATATATATATATATAACAAAATTGATATTAAATTTGTATCAATAGACCAAGAAACATTTATAAACAATCATTTAGGGAATTTGGGGACATAATTCTCTCCAAACTGCTTTTTGCTTTTGGTTGGGTGAAGTAATTTTTGGGGTGTTAATGGAGATCTTTTGGGTGGTCTTGGTCCATCAAACCACATTAGTCTGGAAGGATCCCAAAGGTTCTCATCCTCTGTGGAAACAAAAGAACCTCTTTTCCAAAGCAACAAATCCTTTGATCCAAATTCTAAAGTTATGATACCTTTAAAATATATATGTTGGTTTAGTTTAGCAGCCCATACAATGAAATGTCTCTCTGTACTTAGTTCCTTTACAGTCAAAAAATTTAAAGAAAACACAATAATATACATAATCCAGTCTCTCTGTGTATATTTCATCTTTATGTGGCTTATTTTTCTTACTCTATTACTTTTTATACAAGTTTAATGTTTATTTTATTATCTTTACTCATTTAATCTATGACTCTCTATTCTTTTATATTAAATCTACTGTCTCTTTCCTCTTTTTTACACATGTACAGAAGGACTTCCCACAGTAGAGCATGCGATGATGTTGAGGTTGTTAAACACACCATTTCAGAGCGACACAGCTTTTGTGTCTCTTACAGCCTGTAGCTTGTTTAACACATTATAGGTGAAGAAGACTGAATAACGTCTACCCCTAGATTCCTACCCACAACCTTAGAAGGAGAGTAGAAAGAGGCTTTCTGCAGCTGTGACTGAATTAAGGTGGACACATGCCAGTTCAGTTTGTCTGCATGAGGTGTGGCAGGTTTGGAGACAAAAGTTCAGAGGTGATGCTCATGCCAGAGGACACATGGAAATGGAGGAGGATGATAAGTGGGTGTAAAGGGAGCCAACTACAAGTTAATAAACTCCAGGGCTCTGCAGGCCAGAGCATATACCGCTCTTGCAGAAGACCCAAGTTGGGTTCCCAGCACCCATATCTGATGACTTACAACAGCCCATAACCCCCGCTCCCAGGGAGCTTCTGGTCTATGTGGACACCTGTATTCATATGCATCCCCCCCACAAACTTAAAAATAAAAGCCTTATACAAATACTCCACTTAATAAACCATCTCTGTTTCTGTTTCTAACCATTGGAAGTTGCAGCAGGTGGCCCGAGACTCAGATTCACATCTTAATAAAGTCTACAGCAGTGCCACCCACCAAGGCAATCTGCTTCTGCAAATGGGTCTCCGGGAGTGACTTGCCTGTTGACTCCTCCCAGCATGCCCTTGTCTTCCCTCCACTGGTGGTTTGTTCCAGTGCTGACAATAGTTTGTTTACTTCCTGTAGTATCTGTGGCTATGAAGAATCTCCCTCTAGGTGTAGACATGCCCTTGCCTCTTCCATTAAGGGTTAACCCAGCGGCATAGGCCAGAGGCCTGGCTAGAAGAGTGCCTCCAAGAAGGCAGGATCATGTGCTTAACTTTTCCAGAAACCCTGTCCCCAAATGCAGTCACTGTTAGCTGTGCCACCACAGAGTTCCACTGAGTCTGCCCACCTTTCTGCGGTCTGACCCAGAAGGGTGTAGCTGTTCCTTTTTCTTTTATTCTGTCTTAAAAAAAAAATTTTTTTTTTTATTTTTCGAGACAGGGTTTCTCCGTAGCTTTTGGTTCCTGTCCTGGAACTAGCTCTTGTAGACCAGGCTGGCCTCGAACTCACAGAGATCCGCCTGCCTCTGCCTCCCGAGTGCTGGGATTAAAGGCGTGCGCCACCACCGCCCGGCAAAATTTTTTTATTCCCTTTATTTTTGAGATTATAATGTGATAACATCATTTCCCCCTTCCCCTTCCTCCTTTCAACTTAGATGCTACCCAGAGCCCAAGTATGCTTTCAAACTCGCTAACATTTGGGTCTCCTTACTCTTCTTATTCTACTGACCAGGGCAATTCCTGAAGGTGACCCAGAATCTGAGTGGGAGGGCAGGACAGTTACATGGCTGAGAGTATGGGCACAGGTTTGTTAATTATGCAGTCGTAGGAGAAGGGCCGGCTTGTTCATCCTGGCCGCCCGGCTAGCTTAGCCCCAAAATAATCACACAGAAATTGTATTCTTTAAAACACTGCTTGGTCTATTAGCTCTAGTTTCTTATTGGCTAATTCTTACATCTTAATTTAACCAATTTCTATTAATCTGTGTATTGCCATGGGGCAGTGGCTTACCAGGTAAAATTCCAAGCATCTGTCTCTGGCGGATCCCTGGCATCTCTCTGACACCGCCCTTCTTCCCCTCATTCAGTTCTGTCTTCTCCACCTACCTATGTTCTGCCCTATCAGGCCAAGGCAGTTTCTTTATTCATTAACCAATACAAGCAACACACAAAGGGGACTCCCACATCACGCAGTCAGATGTGTGCCATGGTCTACAGTGGAATGAGACGCTGTCCTGTTTACCACAGGGTTGCTGGCACCTAGCATAGGGTACTGTAGTGCTCAATGGAGGTTTGGTGACTGACTGGACAAGTGGCGAGGTGGGGTGCATGCTAGAGTAGCCCTGGAACTGGAACAGAGAAATGGAGAGAGCAGGGTTAGGCTTGCTTCCTTGCTTGCAAGGGTTTTACTATGTAACCCTGGTTTCTATGTAGACTAGGTTGACCTGGCATTCACTGTGACCCACCTGCCTCTGTCTCTTTAGTACTGAGATGAGAGGTGTGTGCCAATATACAAGAACTCAAGGCACCTGACAGAAATGACATCCATCTTACAGTGCTCTAAGAACCTACTACCCCCACAAACCCACCATCTCCCATCAGTACTGCCCCCGGGATCCAGGGTCTAATTCCAATGGGCTCTGGGAACACAAGTCATATTCAAATCACAGTGCCTGAGCTTCAGCCTTTGGAAGACCAGATAGTGAATGTCTGTGGTGGTGTCATTTGTAAAATATCTGAAACTGGAAACAGTTGATAATCCTGTGATTGTGAAATGGATGTATCATACACACACACACACATGCACATACACACAAGATGCACACTCACATACACACAGATACACATTGGATACACATACATATGTGTACACACACATATATACACACAAAGATACACACTCACATGCACACACATTCACAACCTCAGATACACACACATGCATACTCAGAAACACACACACACTTTTGATACAGGAACTCTCTATATATCCCAGGCTTGCCCAGAACTCAATGTAGTATAGGCTGTCTTCAAACTCAAGATAATTATTCTGTCTGAGCCCCTTGGGCACGAGGATCACTAGTCTGCATCACCACACCCAGCCCTGATTTTTTAAAATAGGTTTATTGCATGTAACTTGTTGATTTCATATGCACATATGTAGGTGAGCACAGCTCTGGAGTCAGAGGAGCACTTAAGGGAGCTGGTGCTAGCTCCCACTGTATGGAGTGAAGGGACAGAGTGTAGGCAGATGGGATTGATGGCAGCTGTCTTTACTCACTGAGCCATCTTGCCAACCTGGGTTGTTTTTTGTTTGTTTGTTTGACTATTTGTTTTGTTTTGTTTTAGATAGTGTCTCATGATGTAGCCCAGATGGCCTCAAACTCACAAAGACTCTTCTGCCTCAGTCTCCCCAGCTCTGGGGTGACAGAAATGCATTGCCAATGTTCAATTAGGAGACATTATTTGAACAATCTAATTACACCAGGAATACAAACTGGACATTTGGAAGTATTGTTAATAGATGAGCATTTGTTTTTTAAACATAGAAAAGTGTAGAAATCTCCATTCGTGCTTCATATGAGGCAATTATTCCCATTGGCTGGTGGACACACTGATGTTTATTATGCCGGGGTGAACTGAGTCAGTAACTAATGATATTGAAGGCTGTTATTTTCCTTGTGAAATCACTGTTACCTTTCTGCTATTTAAACAAACGTGAGAATGGATCGACAGCTCATGTGAACATTAAACACACCCGTTAGCCAGACAACTTTAGGGGGGATATTTCGCTCTTTCAGAAGCAACAAACTTTTATATAAATTTAAATAAGATGACTAGGGATAATTGAGAGTCAATTACTTTTTATATTTTCTGTCTTTGCAGAATTGCTGGCAGAATAGTATTTTTACATTAAACAAAAGAATTGAATTCCATTTAGATTGCTAATCACTCAAGAAAATGTCTATTTGAGAATTGTTCACATTTTGTGGTATCTACTAAAATAAAAATGTCTGCCTTGCCACCCAAAATTTTTACAAGGAAGAAAAATTCTGATTATTAAAATAGAATAGAATCTATGTGAAGTTAAATCCCAGTCAACCATGATAAAGAACGTAAGAAAAAAAAAACCCAGTTTCATTTCTGTTGATGTGAGAAAATACCCTGATAAATAGCAGCTTAGAGGAGAGGCTTTATTTCAGCTCGGGCTTCGCCTCCCTCCAGGGCAGAGAGAGAAGTGAAGGCTGACACACAGGGATCCAGTCTGAGATGCTAGTCCTACAGTTTCAGCAATGGCTGGAACAACAGACTGAGAACTGCTGAGGACACGGAAGAGGTTACCCCTTACACTAACTAAACCTGTCTGTCTGACTAAGGTGGAAAACTTTGCCCAGCAACTCAAAATAGACATTTTTCTCAGGTGCTCAGGGAACCTCATGAAAGAGCATGTGTTAGGCCATGGGAGTATATTTTCCAACCAATAGAAAGCAAAACTGCAAACAACACCAGAAAGAAAGCCTGAAAACTCACAAGTGCTTGGAGAGTAAGCAAAGGGACAAATACTTGCAGATACAGAAGGTTTGAGGTCATAGAGGATGTAAGAACATTGTGCCAGAGACACCCACAGCCACCAATGGGAGAGAAACCATAGCCCTATTTTAAGAACCAGCCTGGGAATGCCTCAAGAGCAGGGTGTGTAGCATCTGTTTGGCTCTGGTGCTGATGCCACAGATGATGGCATCAGAGCGAGGGGGGATGACAATATGAAGGAACAAGGGAAGATGGGAAGCAACGGCCTCAGAGATGGGGAAGTGATGTGGGATTCCACTCTACATTCTATGAATATTTATTGCCATTAGTTACTAAAGAAGCTGCTTTCAGCCAATGGCTTAACAGAATATAGCCAGGCTGGAAAAGATACATAGAGAGTAGGCAGAGTCATTGAGAAACCATGGAGCTGCTGAAGGAGACAGACGCCAGACACTGCATGGAACCTTACAGGAAGGCCACCATATTATGGGTAAGCAATATACTGTAGGAGGAGGGCCTGCTTGTTCATCCCGGCTGCCAGAACCAAAATAACCACACAGAAAACTGTATTAAATAAAACACTGCTTGGCCCATTAGCTCTAGCTTCTTATTGGCTAACTCCTACATCTTAATTTAACCCATTTCTATTCACCTGTATATCACCATGAGGTCGTAGCCTACCAGCAAAGTTTCAGCACGTCTACCTCTGGCTGCAGATCCATGGCATCTCTCTGACTCTGCCCTTCTTTCTTCCAGCATTCAGTCCAGTCCTCCTGGCCTACCTAAGTTCTGCCCTATCAACAGGCCAAGGCAGTTTCTTTATTCATTAACCAATAAAAGCAACACAAAGGACCTCCCATACCAATACACAGAATAATAGAAATGGGTTAATATATAAGAGCTAGCCAATAAGAAGTGTGGGCAATAGGCCAAGCAGTGTTGTAATAAAACAGTTTCTGTGTGGTTTTTAGCATCTGGGTGGCCAGGAAATGCACAAGCAGTCTCTGCCTACAGGGAAGGAGCAACAATAGCTTTCCCTCCTCTTTTTTTTAAATTAGTTTTCTAAAAATCACCTTTCTGTCTCCGTAGACCATACTGGTCTTGAACTTACAGAGATCCACCTTCCTCTGCCTCCCAAATTTTGGGATTAAAGGCATGTACCACAACTGCCCATCTTTTTTTTAAAGTTTATTTATTTATGGATTTTTTTGTCTGTGTGGACATCTGCACATCAGAAGAGGGCATCAGAGTCCATGATAAACAGTTGTGGGCCACTATGTAAATGCTGGGAATTGAACTCAAGATTACTGTTCTTATAACAACCCACTCTCAAGGAAATTAAGCACAATCCAATGAGACCATCATTATTCTATTCTAAGGACAGTGTCTTTAGGGATCTAACCACTTCTACTAGGCCCAGCTTGTTCAACATCTTGCCACCAACACTCTAGGGAGACAAACTCAAACAACATCCTGCTGTAGCATCTAGAACAGAGCAATCTAGGCAAACAGAAGGTACACAAGCTTTTGCTTTGGAGCTAGGTTGGGAGAAATGACCTAAGGGACCGAGATGAAGGTCTTTTACTGGGTGGCGAAGTATTCTAAAGTGGCTGATGTTAGCAGATGTCTGACAATATACTAAAAGTCATTGACTCAAATACTCTTAGTGGGCAGATGGTACATAAAGGCTTTTTGCTGGGATGATGAAAACATTCTAAAACCATTGTGGTGTCGTGCTCAGAGCTCTGAGGACACTAAAAGTCACCAAACAGCGGACTCTAAGTGGGGAGGCAATATGGTATGTGATTTATATCTTAATAATACTGTTTTAAAAAGTCATGGGAGTTTATAAGTGAGTTAAGCAAGGCTGCAGAATATAAGATCAATACAAAAATCAATTGTATTTTTATATGTAGAAATAAACAACTGAAAATTGAGGCTTTTAAAAATGTACCACTTAAAATAGCAAGCAATAATGAAAAGAAACAAAACACCAGGAAAAAAAAAACCCACCCTGAAATGTTACGGAGAACTCTAACAAAATATGTTCAAAATCTACTGCTGAACTCTTTCAACGAGACTATATAAATATAAGATGTTCATGGGTAAAAAGATCATAAATAGTAAAGATTCCAGCCCCCTCGGTTTAATGAATAGATGAATATAATGTATCTCTCTCAGTTCTATTTTTCTTTATGTCTCTTAAGGCTTTGTTGTCAGTACATGCATGTTTATAACTTTGTATTCATCTTTACTCAGTCATGTGGATGTAAGCGTTGTGAATTGGTGTGGAGAGGTACAATTCAATGATATTCCATTCTCGGATAGGACTTTCCACACCTCCTCTATCCTCTCGTCTTGAAGGACATTTTGATTGCTTCCAGTTTGGAGCAACTGAGAATAATGCTATTGGAAACATTTCTGTAGAAGTTATTTTTCCTCCAGATAATGTGTTTTCAAGTCATTTGGATATAAATACTTAGGGGTTCGATTGCTGGCTTGCATGGCAAGATTGTTTATCTGTTTTCCAAAACGACTCTCTAATTTGCACGCTCGCTCACTTGCGTGAAGAGTTCTGCATGCCTTTAATCC
Source organism: Microtus oregoni (assembly GCF_018167655.1). NCBI lineage: Eukaryota > Metazoa > Chordata > Mammalia > Rodentia > Cricetidae > Microtus > Microtus oregoni. The sequence goes on from NW_024543975.1 coordinate 130,237, forward strand.
CAGCACTTGAAAGTGGAGGCAGGAAGATCTCTGTGAGTTCAAGGCCAGATCTGGTTTACAGAGCGATGGAGTTTCAGAACAGCCAGGACTACACAGAGAAACCCTGTCTTGAAAATAAAAAAAAGAAAAAAGAAAGAAAGAAAAGAAAAAGTTCCTGCTGCCTTGAGTCCTCATTAGCATTTGATGTTGTCAGGCTTCAGGTGACATGTCCTGGTGTCCCAGTTACTTTTGAATTGCTGTGACAAAACACCATGAACAAGAATTTAATTTGGGGCTCACAGTTCCAGCGGGTTAGAGTTCATGACCATGGCAAGGAGCATGGCAGCAGGTAGGTGCAGTAGCTGAGACCTCACATCTGATCAACAAGTACAAGGCAGAGGGAGAGAGAGAGAGAGAGAGAGAGAGAGAGAGAGAGAGAGAGAGACTGACAAATGGCACGGGCCCACCCCCACACCTCCTCCAGCAAAGTCACAGCTCCTAACCCTTCATGGGCAGTTCCACCAACTGTGGTCCAAGCTTCACTATGAGTACATGGAAGCCATTCTCACTCCAACAGCCACACCTGGACTCTTTTGTTGCTGTTCCACACAAATCTCTTTAGTGATGCCGAGTGTGGACATCAGGCTGTTCCTTGCCAAGAGAGATTCTATTCAACTTCATTTTGAGGATAAAGGATGGTTGTGCACCTAGGTGGGCATGTCAAGGTTACAACTGGTCCGGCACTACCTTGTGGCACAGACCAATAACTAGCTTATCCCTAAAAATAGAAAGGAATGGTATAAATCTATTGAGCACATTAGAGCTAGTGGGCACATTAAAATCTTATCAGGAAAATGAAGTCTGAGAATCTATGAGACACCCCAAACTAAGGTAAGAGTGTACCCCATAAAGAGGTGAGCACTCACCACTGCAGTGTGACAGCCCCCCCCCCCAGATACATCATCTGATTATCTAGTGTTTTGTTCTAAACAGAAACTATGGAGACAATCCTGGTCCCCTGAGAAGCAGGCGTGCCAGCACACCGTGGTGTGTTCCTATGATGGGGTGCCATTGGCTGCTATGACCACTGACACCCGTGAATACACCAGAAATGCTGTTCTTCAAACAGACAGGTGGGTGGTGTAGGGTAAAAGGGCCAGCCAAAGAAACCCACCCTGGCTCTGAAACCACAGACAGTGAAAGAAATACATCCTGGGTCTGAGACCTGAGCCAGTGAAAGAAATGCTTTAGCCCTGAACCCAGAACCAAAGAGATGCACCCTGACTCTGAAACCAGTGCCAATAAAACACACTGTGTCCCTTAGAATCAGAGTCAGTGAAAAGAAATATGCCCTGGCACCAACCCTAGAGCCAAAAAGTTTAAAAAGGCCAATGAAAGAAACACAGTTTGACTCTGAAATTAGCCACCTCTGCCCCCTGACCAATTAAACTAACCAATCTCTGAGCAGGGAAAAGCTAACCAATCCCTCTTCTCCCTGGGAAAACTCCACCTCTAAGAAGCCCTACCTAAGCCCTGTGCTGTTCAGTTTGGGGCTGCTCTTCTTCCTCCCTGGCAGAGGCAGCCACTCTCCTGGACTCTTCCCTCCCAATAAAGCTCTTGAACCAGGTTTTGAGGAAGACCTTCTTTCACTGGAGCAGAGACTGAGCAGAGTGGGATGTAACACTTTTGCTGGGGAAACCTTCCCCTAGCAGAGCAGAGTTGCTTCACTCAGGAGGGGCACAGGCACGAGCTGTCACTTTGGGGAAACCTTCCCTAGAGCAGGGCTGCAAGCTGCTACACTTTCAGTGGCCTGCGCTATTTCCTTGCTTCCGACTGCCAGAGCACTCTTCACCTGAGCTGCAACACCCAGTATCCCCTAGCTCCCGACTGCCAGGATCTCTTTCCTTCCACTTGCAGGTGGAACTCAAAAATATTTCACTGGGTCTGGAGAGACACCTTCATGGTTAAAAGCCCTGGCTGCTCTTCCAGAGGTCAGAGCACTGCATACATACAGGCAAAGTAGCCATACACATAAAATACAGCAAAACATTTTACTGAGGGAAAGGAAACAAGACACCAAAAAGTGCACATTTATCCAAACTTCTCGAATAGATAAAAGCAACCTTGGGTTGACCAGAGTGGCTAAGGTTGATTACCGAAAGTGTCACGGAACATCCTGGAGTGATGAGAGGTTTTCTGTCTCATCAATTCCATGTCAGTCACTGTCTTGGTTGTGTTGCTATCGCATGGATAAACAAAAATTTCAGAACTTCAGTCCTACAGTTATGAACCTGTATGTAGTTATGTTTCAATAAAATTCACACTTAAGAAAGGGGGTAGAGAAAAGACTCAGTGGTTAAGGCTGATTCCTGTTCCTTCAGAGGACCAGAGTTTAGTTCCCAGGGCCTAAGCCGGGCAGCTCAGGGGAATGCAGATCCTCTGGACTCCTTGGGGACCTGCACTCACGTGGACATACCCCCACCCACAGAAACACACATGTGTGTAATTAAAAATTAAGTACATAGTTTTTTAAAAAGTTGGTTGGGGGCTACATAACTGGCTCAATTGGCAAAGTATTTATCCCGCAAGAACGAAGGCTCAGATTTGACCCCTTAGAACCCATGTACAAGTGCCATGCATGGCTTGTAATTCCAACCTTGGGGACACACAGATAGAGGGGACCCTGGTTCTCACTGGTTGGCTGGCAAGGCGTCCTGTTTCTAAGACACAAGGCAGATGGTTACTGAGGAAGCCATGACATTGACCTTTGGCCTCCAAGATGAATGCACACATATGCATGCTAGAGTGCTCTTGCACACACACACGCATACACAGACACACACACACAAACACACTTTTGTATTCACACACATATACTATTCAAATTTGGCTCCATTGTTCATTGTGTATACAGTGTTCTGTCTGCATGTATACCTGCAGGTGAGAAGAGGGCACCAGATCTCATTGTAGATGGTTGTGAGCTACCAGGTGGTTGCTGGGATTTGAACTCAGGACCTCTGGAAGAGCAGCCAGTGCTCTTAACCTCTGAGTCATCGCTCCAGTCAGGCCTCCTATTCTTTTTTTTTTTTTTTTGGTTTTTCGAGACAGGGTTTCTCTGTGGTTTTGGAGCCTGTCCTGGAACTAGCTCTTGTAGACCAGGCTGGTCTCGAACTCACAGAGATCCGCCTGCCTCTGCCTCCCGAGTGCTGGGATTAAAGGCGTGCGCCACCACCGCCCGGCTCGGCCTCCTATTCTTTATATATCATTATCATCTGTGAACTATCAAAGCAGCCTCCAAAGTGCGCATTTTAGGTTTTACTTCTTTCTGTACTTCCGGTCTTTCCGTCAGGCGTTTGGACTTTTGATTTAGAAATAGTTTCCTGGCAATTACGCATTTATCAGGCCAAGCTGTTGCAAGCTTTCCTACATTCCGCATGCGCAAGCAGAAAGGAATCCGTCTGGAAAAGCACGTTCACAGCCAGCAGTCCAAGGCTTGATAAGTTCGGCATCCCTGGGGAGGGCTCCCCATTTCCCTCGTATCTTGAAAGCAATTTTGTCTGCTTTCTCAGTTGTTTCATTTTAGAAATTCGTTTTCCAGTCATCCATGCCCACTCTACCTATTTAGCTACGTTTTCACAAACTCCACTGATATTTATTTCTACTCTCTCACAGGGAGGAGAGAATTGACTGTTCCCAGCCTTGCTAAACAAACAGAGCAGGCAGGAAAGACAGAAAAGAGATTAGGTCATTCAATCAAAACAACAAAACCCCAGAGCCAGAGAGAAGACCATATAAATAATAATAATAATAAATTACGGCACAAATGCCACACAGAATGATCTCATAAAGTCTCCAGATTCTGTCACCATGTCACCATGGGACCCTAGAGTTCAGGTTCAATCCTGTTAGGTAGTCCAGGCTAGCCCCCAAATCACCGTGTAACTGAGGAAAACCTTGAATGTTAGCCTCCACCTCCTGAGCTGAGCTCTGAGACTGCAGGTGTGTACCACCCTTCTGGGCAAACTGCTTTACCCTCATTTCCAGGCCTGAAGAATGAGGGCTGACAATAGAGACACCTACCTCACTGGTTAGCACGGGGCTTAAATGAAGCTGTGAGGAAAGAATTTGAGTCCAGCAACATGTGTGAGTTCCAAAGGCTTAAGAAATACGTTAGATGCTGTTTTTTATTAGTATTCAATTTTAAAATTTTACTATTATTAATTATACTACCTTATTCTTACCTCCACGGTATACAATTATTACACAGAACAAAAACATCAGTAACTTTAAAAAGCATTGACTTTTATGTGTTGTGTGGTGTGTGCATGCACACACAGGTGCTCAGGTGCCCACAGAGGCCAGAAGAGGCTGTCAGATCTCCTGGAACTAGAATGATAGATAGTTGGGAGCAATTGTGTGGGTGCTGGGATTTGAACTTGAGTCCTCATTCAAGCACCAACTGCTCTTAACTGGGGAGTCATTCTTCCAGGCCCTGGAATGTTTTGCTTTGTTTTTGTTTGATTTTTATCTTTTCCCCCAGTCTGTGTTGAGGAAATGCTAGCTGGCTGGTGGTTTGGGGGAGGGGTTGGAGGTGAGGGGTGGGGAGTGGGGGTAGTGGTAGGTGGGGGGGGGTAGGGTGTGGGAAGTGGTGTTGTATGAAATAGAACGAGTGGTGGCTGGGCTGAGGAGGTTCAGGACTTAACTTCTAGGAGACTTTAAATGTGTTTGTTGGGTAAAGAATCTTGCTCAATAGGCCTCAATTTATGATCCTCCTGCCTCAGCCTCTTTACTGCTGGCCTCTTTACAGCCTCTTTACTGTGCCTATGCCACAATGCCTAGCTCATTTTTAGATCTTGGTGTTCTGGGCTCTGATTTCCTCCATTTGGCCACTGAGTAAATATACCAGTTCCTCCATGTCTTGTGAGTAAGTCTACGTTGTGCTCATTGACCTGTGGAAGCTGATGCCAGGCAGTGGGGGGGGGGGGAGGGCGTTGGCTATGTAGTCCCAGGGTTCATGTGTATACATAGTTAAAGAGAAGGCTGCAGGTGACCCAGAAGACAATTGGGCATAGTCAGGGCTGGCATGCCATCCACCCCTTGATTGAGCAATGGTCTCCAGCACCTGTGGCCATAGCCCAAGGGAGGGGGCACTTGGGACCCTCCAGGGGTGATTGATTTCCCCAGAGAAATGATGTACTTGGTTTGGACTGGCACATGGGCATCACCTCAGTGAGGACGGGCTGTTCAGGAGATGCTGGGAAGTCTCTAAGGCTGTCTTAGGTCTCATAGGGTTTCCTAGTCCAGAAGGGCTTCCTGGAGGAGGCTTTTGCCTATGGTCTGTGAATATGGGGTGAGTGTTTCCAAGGACTCATGCAGGGACTGAAAGTTTCACACAGATTGGAAAGCAACGGGGAAACTATTCCAGGTGGAGTCCATGGTACAGGTTAGACAGAAACAAACCGTGAGGATTGGCAGCGTGAATGAGGACACTGGAGAGCCACAGTCACTGTCTGGGGTTTCCATTTATGGGTGCAAGAGAAGGAGGAGTTTGGCTGCTAGGGCTGTGGTTTGGGTGGTTCTCTACTCTGACAGGCTTGGATCAAGTGAGCCTTTCCCTACTGCTCATGCCCCTTCCCATAATGCACCTGAATTTAAGCCTACGTCTGCTCAATTGTGCATAGACATAGCTTATAAATAGGGAGGTCTCCTGAAAAGTTCACAGGGGACATGGTTTTCCTTATTGGGCACGCATCCCGTCTTAGTCACTGTGAGAAGATTCCGAGAACTTATAAGCACTAAATGGGAGGCTTGCTTATTGTTTTAGGTGATAGGTCCATGAATATCACAGTGGAGAGCCTGGTACCTGATGGCACCATTGGAGCAGTAACTAAGAGCTCGCATCTGATCCCCACGGAGCACACAGGGAGAGGGCGAGGCAGCCTGGCGTGGACTTTTGAAACCTCAAAGCCTACCCCAGTGCCACACTTCTTCCAACAAGGCCACCTATTCTAACTCTTCTCACCCAGCTGCACCGACTGGCAATCGACAGTCAAACAAAGGAGCCCGTGCAGGCTGTTCTCATTCAAATCACCACATACCCGAAACCAGTGCAGCCTGAATTGGCCCAAGTCCTTGATAACGAAAAGGAACAGATGCTATCAAGGCATGGCCACAGGAATAATCTATTTCCATTGTTTGAAGCAGGACACAGCCCCTCAATACAGGTGGGGGCTGAGGTCGCTAATAGGTCGCTGATTCATTGTTTAGAGAGGGCTGTGTGCACAGCCTAAAGCTGGGCAGAGTCCCAGGGGGCTCAGCTATTCCCCATGCTTGCCTTCTTCAGAAGGCTTGGGGCTGGTGTTGGAAAATGGGATTCCAGTACCTGAACTTTTCTCAGTTTCTGGGACAGTGTTTGTTTCTCTTCTCTGGATACCTGTCTCCTCCCCACGGACCCCTTTTCAGAACCAATGTGTCCTACAACTCTAGCGATGAAAGTCTTCAGAAACGCAACACAGGAAGAACATGGACCCTTGTCAGATAATCACGTGAAGTCATAGGTGTGCAAATTTCACTGAGGAGAAACTCCCATTGGATTTTTGTTTATTTTCTTTTTAATTAAAAAAAATTTTGATCTGTCTGGATGTTTTGCCTGTCTGTGCACTGCATAAACTCTTGGTGACTTTGGAGGCTGGAAGAGGATGGAGAATCCCCTCTGGCTACAGATGGTTGTGAGCCACCATGTGGTTGTTGGGAATTGAGCCCTGGGTCCTCTGAAAGGGCAGTAAGTCACACAGCCATCTCGCCAGGCTTCCTTAGCGGTTTTTTAGGTACTTCCTGGAAGCCTGACCACCGTGGTGGAGTTGCCACTTCCTTCCCTTCATTCTTCCCACCCAAAGCTCCTGTTCCTCATTGCTGTCCCCAGGCCGAGTAAGAAATGGCTGGTTCTTCAGGTCAAGGATGGAGTCAAGCTCAAGCGTCTGGGAGCTGTGAGGAGGGAACTGAGACGAGAGAGCCTTTAGGGCAGTCCTTTCTCAGAGAACTTCCAGACTGGATCTAACAGGCAGCCGAGAAACTTGGCAGTGGCTCCTGCCCCACTATCAGGAAAGAAGAGCTGGGTGCAGGCAGAGTGAGCAGGTATCCCTGTCCTTGGGACCCTTCTCCTCAGGGGTCAGAGGTTAGAGGGTAGGATTGACCGAGGCGGCCCGGGGTCAGCGAGTCTGGGCTTCCGCGTATCTGAGCTAACCCACCCCATTCTTTCTCCTGTCTCATAGGGTCCTTCTTGGTTCTGGAGGCCAAGAGAAAACGGCTGTGTTTCTCTCGGCCCGAGCAGCAGAGGACCGTGAGGCCTAGGTCATTCTGCAAATCTCCCATTAGCTTGTTTTTCTCGAGGCCTGCTCTTTCTGTCCTCAGCTTTGATTCTGTAGTATGGGCCTCAGGAGCCCCTCTCCCAGCCCAGCAATCAGAGGCAAACTGACTGAGAGCATTTACTACAGACTGCCTATCAGTCATGTGATTCATAGGCACCCTCCTTCCCAGTGGATGAGAAGGGAACTTCATTGGGCCCTGTGGCCCTAATCGCTCCCCAGAGCTGTCTGGCTACAGCATCAGTAACTCTTTCAATAAATCACTTATCCAAATGGCAATTTGCCTCAGTGTCCTCTTGAATCCCAGACCTGAACTTTCTTCCCTTTCTTTTGGTTTTTGAAGACAGGGTTTCTCTGTAGCTTTGGAGCCTGTCCTGGAACTAGCTCTTGTAGCCCAGGCTGGCCTCAAGCTCAGAGATCCACCTGCTTCTGCGCCACCACCACCACCACCACTACCACTGGGCTAAACCTGAACCTTTCAAATTGGTGCTGAAACCTGGAAGTAGGGATGGATCCGAGTAAGGAGGAGGGGCCACCAGAACCTGAGGCTGGCGGGAGAAAGGGGGATGTGAGGGTAGCGAGAGTCACAGCTGTAGGCCGCAGGACCTGAATGGCTCTCAGCAGTAGGTGAACAGATGGCTCATGAAAGAACAGGCAAGAAAGGGGGGGGGGTCAGGAGGAGTGGAAGCCCAAGTTCTGCCATCTGAGGCCTTATAAACTGGAGCATCCAAGGCGCTCCATTTTTCAGAGGGGAAAGCCGAGGTCTAGGGGACAGGGCTTGTCCTTGTCCGCAGTGTGATTTGGGGACTATCTTGAAGCCCTGAGGGAGCTGTGGTCCTCTCCTCCAGGCAGCAGGTCCTAGCTCTCTGGCCATGGCCTTTGCTTTAGCTGATGCTTTGGGCTAATGAGGGACCAGACAAGTGTGGTCCCCGGTGTCCCCCCCACCCCTCTAAACTCACCAAGTCCACCTGCTTATCTACTGCATTGAGCAGGGCAGCTTGAAGGAGCAGGTTTGGGGTGGGGCAGCTGAGAGTAAAGAGGCCTCAGGAGCTGGTCCACCTCCCCTTCAGGCAAGATCCAGCTCAGAGCCAGAGGGCGAAAAGTCCGAAGTAGGTTCAGGCCCTCCCTCCTTAAAGCCGCACTTGTGATTCACCTGACTTTACTCTGGGGAGCAGAAGGTACCACCGTCCCTGTTCTATAGATGTGGGAACTGAGGCTCAGGGACTCTCCAGAGGGGCTTGCTCAAGGTTATGTGCAAACAAAACCACTTGGTTTAGAGTTCCACTTAGCTGCCCCTCCTCTCTCATTCCTTGGGTTGGGGAGGGGCCCTACCTGTTTTCAGAACTAGGTGAGGGAGCTTTCTGGAAGCAATATTAGGCTAGGGAAGGACAAAAGGACAAACCATGGGGAGACTGGACTGAGAAGACCCTTTTGGCAACATGGAAATGTAGATAACCTTACACAAACTTCAAAATCAGACGATTCCCCATCCTATGTATGGTCTATTTCTATCCTCCCCCACCCACCGCGTATCTAAAGCCCCCTTCTGGCTCCACACGGGGTGGTGGACCCCTTTCTCCAGCTTTCAGCAGCCCCAGTTGTCCTGGCAGAGCTGGGCCAGCCAAATTCAGTAGCAGCCAGCCCCCATGTGGCTGGCATCTGCTGGGATTTGCTCGTTTCCTCTTCTGTTGCTGAGTGTGCTTCTATATCCCACGTTCTTGGCACAGGTGGTGGTGGTTCTGGTAAGCATACAGAGAGACCTTCTGAGAATGGCAAGGTGTGAGTTGCTTGTGTGAAGTTGACCACAATGCACACCCCCACCCCGTTAAAAAAAACAAAACCACTGAAAACACTCGCCCAAGCCTTGCCCAAGTTCCTAGAGCTTAGCTGAAGACTGCAAGCCAACCACAGGTACAGTGACGGAGGGTCTTTAACCTGGACAACTGTCTTCTTCAGCGCATTTGCGCGTTGCAGTTTGTACATGCTGTGGGCGAATCTGGCCACTAGCTTGCCACGGTCACTCTTATTTGTTTCTTAAGGATGTCATTCGATCGCTCTGTCAGTGGCGGTACTGAAGCAGGAACCCCCCAAAAATCAATTGAAAGACCCTCAGAGTGGTCCTTCCCTCAGGAGGAGACCCCTAACCCAAGGAACAGTTGAGACCACTGGCTGCAATTAGCAAGAGGTTTATTGGGTGGGCACAGGTACCTGTGGGCAGCAAAGTCCTTTCGGAGGACTTGCGCACCTGCAGGCTGGGAGAAAGTCTTTTTGTAGGAAAAGGGTGGCAAAAGCGGGCATACAGAAGCAATGCATGGTTACACAGATCTCATTGGTCAGTTCGAATGAGGCCATGGGTTCATTTAGGGGACAAGTTTCCCGGAGACATGAAGGTCTGATAATAATAGCAGACTTGGCCCTATCTAGGGTACATGTAGTTTTTCCCAGAACTGTTCGTTCCCCTCCTAGGCCTGGTGTCTGACCACAGATATCCTGTTTTGGCTGCCTAGGAGTACCGACTTTACCTTGAACTTACATTTGTTTGTGTGAAAGCCTTGCAAAATGGCATTACAGAAGCTAAGCTGGGGTCTTTCACAATAACTCCTGAAAGGAAGCAAGATGCAACCAGACGCTATGAAGACTGCCCCCTTGGCCCAGGGAACCCAGCTGCTAATTTCCAGCAGGGCATCAGCGAAATATTAGTGACAATGGCAGGAAAAGAAAAAGTAGTGTCAGAGCAGAAACATACCACTCCAGGAGTGGGTTTATGGGGCTAGGTTTTTCATTTGCAAGCACTCATTTTGCAATGTGCCACTCCCCTATACTTGGGCAGAGTGAAGGATGAAGTAGCAGGTTTTAAGGTACCTTGGGCTTGGCAATTAAAATATTTTTATTTCCGTGTATGCCATGTGTGTGTGAGTGTTTGTAGAGGCCAGAAGAGGGCGTTGGATCCCCTGGAGCTGGAATTACAGGCCATTGTTGTAAAGTGTTTGCTGCCCAACAAACCTCTCCTCTAACGCAATAATCCAAATCAGACCAGATCAAACCTAAGTAGAAAAAGCCCAAGCTTAATGGAAGCCATTGCTCCCAGGTGGCCCTTCAGGACCCCAGAGAGGAAGACCTGGAAACCTTGGAGAGAGGAAAGGAGAACCAGGAAGACCATATGTTTGTTCTCTGAGAGGCAGTTTAAATAGCCCGTGGGAGTGGTCTTGACCCTCTCTGGGGAGGGCCACCATTTGGGCTTTCTCAGAGGTGGAGTCTGGACTGGGGCAACTCCCAGGAGAGGGGGTTTGGGATGGATACCAGGGGCTGGGGTGATGCTTCCAACCAAACATCCCAGACTTCTGGGATATAGGGGTGTCAGGGGGCTGGGTTCTCACTTCCAACCAAACAGGTGTGTGAGCAGTCTGTTGTAAATGCTGAGAACCGAATTTAAATCATCTGCAAGAAGAGCAAGTACTCTTTTTTTAAAAAAAATATTCTATGGTTTATTTAACTTTATTTTATGTGCATTGGTGTGAAGGTGTCAGATCCCCTGCAACTGGATCTTCAGACAGGTGTGAACTGCCATGTGGGTGCTGGGAATTGAACCCGGGTCCTCTGGAAGAGCAGTCAGTGCTCTTAACCACTGAGCCATCTCTCCAGCTCCAAGAGCAAGTACTCTTAACTGCTGGGCTATCTCTCCTGTCCCAGGCTGATGTGGATTCCCCTCTGTATGCTATAAATGCCATTGGTTAATAAAGAAACTGTCTTGGGCCTGCCCAGGGAATAGAGGTAGGTGGGAAAAACTAAATTGATTGCTGGGAGAAAGAAGGGCAGAGTCAGGGAGAAGCCATGTAGCCCCCGCTGGAGACAGATGCCAGAACTTTACCTGGTAAGCCACAGACACGTGGCGATACACAGATCAATGTAGATAAGTTAAATTAATATGTAAGAGTTATCCAATAAGAAGCTAGAGCTAATGGGCCAAGCAGTGTTTTAAATAATATAGTTTCTGTGTGATCATTTTGGGTCTGAACTGCCAGACTGCTGGGAAATTAACAAGTGCCCTCATCACAACAAATTGATGCCCAATGTGGCCAACTAAATCCACTTAAAACCTGAGAGAGCTTGAAAAGGAAGCCTAGGCACAAAAGAACAGAGTTAAGCTTGGTTTGGTAGTGGCATTGCTAGAAGCAAACAGAGGCATGGCTCCTTTCAGTGAGGTTTTCCTGATTCAGCTGTAGCAGAAAAAAAGCCGTGGTTTTGAAATGCTGGCTTTCATGGCTGTGCTGCCAACATGAACTCTAACTCCTTCTGGAGGTCCCGTTATGGAGCATTTAAATGGGGTTTGTGAATAGAGTGCTACAACTTGTTTAATGGAAGCATAGACTGGCTCTGAGCCTAAAAATGGGCCTGTGAGTATGGCTCTCAGAGGCAGCAAATAGCTCTGTCATGCTGGACTGATGGGGCAAGCAGGTAGTGCCATATTTCCCCTAGCAATGGTGCCACTTAAGTTTATAAGAAGGGCGTAGCATTTTAAGAAGCACTCCTGGACAGAAAATAATTACAGATATACACTAAAGACAGATTCAGACAGATACAGACCTCTAAATGGGTCACAGTGTTGGATAAATGTATGTAGGTTTGGGAGAGAAAAGAAAAAGAAAAAAAGAAGTAAATAATTTTTAAAAAATGGTAAAGTTTTTAAAGAGACAGAGTACAGACAGTCATAGATTAAAGGAGTAAAGATAATAAAATAAATATTAAAAAGTAATAGATAAAAATAAGACACATAAAGATGAAATACACACAAAGAGTCTGGATTTTGTATATTATTGTGTTTTCTTTGAATTTTTTGACTTTGAAGGAGCTAAGTACAGAGAGACATGGGTTGCTAAACTAAACCAACTATATACTTGAAAGCTATTTTGATTTCAAAAGTTGAGTCTAAGGATATGTTGCTTTGGAAAAGAAGTTCTTTTTTTTTCCACAGAGGATGAGAACCTGTGGAATCCTTCCAGACTAATGTGGTTTGATGGATCAACACCCCTTGAAAGGTTGCCTTGAACACCCCTCAAAAAAATTACTTCGCCCAATAAACAGCAGGAAGCAGTTTGGAGAGAACTATGCCCATATTCCCAAATACTGTTTTTAAATATTTGTTTGCATTTAAAGGGGGATATGCTATAGAGATTTTCATTGGTATGGATCTTGGTTTATTGATCCAAATTTAGGTCAATTTTGTTATATGTATACTTCTGCTCTTGATTAAGGTATTGTGTTTGTGCAGCTCATTTAAAAATACAAAGTATAACTAAGAAATATTGGTTAATATATAATCAATTATAATAGTCAAGCTTGTAGTCATGGAAGTTAGAGTTTCTAAATGTACAGAGATATATTTCAGATGGATAGGTATTCTTCAAATCTTTCAGAGACCTTTGGAATATGGTATTTAACATGTTTTAAGAAGTTAGAACTTTTCATGACAATGAGACATATATCCTCGTGGCAGCACCAATTACTTCAAGAGGAAAATGGGCACTGAAGAGGCTCCTCATGGAATTTGTAGCCATCTGGGAAAGAAACTCCTCTTGCCTGGACTGCTTGATGGTATGCTGTGTGAACTGGACATGCAGGACCCACAGAGAAATGACTGCTGAACTTGCCTAAAGGTGAGACTGTCCTTCAGGGCTCTTGCTTTATTGAAGAGTCTGCTAGATATTCTGCAGGACACAGAATAAAGTGACTGACAAACTGCCAGTATAGTTGGAACTCTCTTTGAAATTTCCTGCTTCATGGAAAAATCTGCCAGATACTATGGGCCTGTAGGCTGAAAATGCATGCCCCAATGGTACAGAAGAACTTTGGGTGACTGTCCAGGCAGCAAGATGTCTCTGTCATTTCTAGAATTTTAGAAGTTGCTTACAATGTACTTCCTGCTTACTTAGGTAATACTATATCCTTCTGGAATCTTTGATGAGTTTAAGACTAGATAGATAGTTATAGTTTTCCTTAGTTATGATAAAAGATAAAGTAGATATAAATATTGTAATTGTAATACTTACTTGATACCTGTTTTGTTATATGTAATTTAGTATGTTAAAGTTAAAACCTTCCTTTTTATTTGTCAGAAAAGGGGATGTGATGTGGGAGTCCCCTTTGTATGCTGTAAATGCCATTGGGTAATAAAGAAACTGTCTTGGGCCTGTCCAGGGAATGATGGGAAAAACTAAACTGAATGCTGGGAGAAAGAAGGACGGAGTCAGGGAGAAGCCATGTAGCCCCCGCTGGAGATAGACACTGGAACTTTACCCAGTAAACCACAGATATGTGGCAATACACAGATTAATGTAGATGGGTTAAATTAATATGTAAGAGTTAGCCAATAAAAAGCTAGGGCTAATGGGCCAAGCAGTGTTTTAAATAATATAGTTTCTGTGTGATCATTTCAGGTCTCAGCTGCCGGGTGGCAGGGAAACGAACAAGGGGCCTCATCACAATACTTGGCCAGACAATTTTACCTTTTGTGGGGCTGGGTCTCAGTGGTTTCATCAATAAAATAGAGTCAGACTGGCTTGTCCCCAGCCTGGAACCTTGGTTAGACTGACATCATAACATATCCAGTAACTTCTGATATTAAGCTTGTTTTTCTTTCAGGGGTTGATCATTTAAACCAAGGTGGAATAAAATAAAGTTCTTCCTCCTCCACCATGTTGCACAGAGGTGTGTCCTAGGGACAGACAGTGGTAGAAGGCCTACAGGAGGTGGGAAGGTTATACTTGGGCACCAGAAAAAGCAACTGCCATGATCCTAGTGCCACTGGAGGGCAGCACCAGCACAGAGCTGAGGTCGTCGGCGTCCAGCTGGGAGAGATTATCTGGGTCTGGGCTGTGGGTTCCACCAGGCATGATGCTTGCTGTCCTAAAACGGGGAGAAGGACATCCAGGTCTTGCTTTCCTTAAGACTGCATCATCCAGGAGACTAAACAACACACTAATAAAACTGGAAACAATGTGGCAGTTTCAAGCTGCAAGAGGTATCAGCAGGGACAGAGAGGCCTTGTTGGATGTGTATGGATGCAAGTGTGTGTATGTGTTTGTGTGCGTGTGTGCATGCGTGTATGTGTGTGTGTGTGTATGTGTGTGTGTGTAGTGCCGCTAAGATGAGTCCTGGATTGGAAGAGCAGTCAGTGATCTGAATATATAGATATCCACATGTGGATGTGGAAGTGGGTTTGCTTAGGAACTGGGAGGCCTGACGTGAGGAAACAGCAGAACAGAGAAGCCAAGTAACACACGCATGGTTACAGAGACACTTAGGGAACTTAGGGAACTCACTTTTCATAAGCTGAGCTTCTTTTGTCTAAACACCCTCTAAACAGGATGGTGATCACCACGCTCCCCATTTCAGACCATAATACCCCGTGAGTGTCTTTCCCTGCCTGCCACTTCACTTGTTTATAGGCGTGTGCTCATATGTGTTGCTGCGGGACTGTGCTCTAATGCATGTCTGTGTGAGAATGAAGTGCCCATGTCCAGGGAGGTGTGTGCTTCAGAGATCATGAGATTCCCAGTCGCCAAGGTTCCCCCATTCCTCTGGAAGCTCACCTCCACCCATCTCTCATTCCTGGGGTCCCCATTGAACCACTTCACTAACAGTATGGGTCCAAGGCATATTTAGAAATTAATTTTTCTTTCTCCAATCCACATCTTTCTCCACACAGCTGTAAACTTCTCTCTTCAGGGTGGATGAGCACCCTGTAGTACAGAGGTCTCCCAGGGACAGGGATCTGGGACTTGTAGAGTGGCCCCCTGAGGGTGCAGCAGAAAAATAGGTACACCATCATTAGAACATGGCACCGTCCACAGCAAGCTCCAGAATCTCCTCCACAGGGTCTCTTGCCTAGCTCACAGGCTGGCCATGACTTACTATCCTTGTTTTATAGCCGGGGACACAGGGTCAGACAGAAGCCCCTGGAGACCCAGTGAGACAGCACACAAACTCCCCAGCTTCCTAACAGCCTGAATGGCAGGAGGAGGCTCTCTTTCTCTTTAAAAGGCGACGGTATCCGCCAGGGGGTGGTGGCCACACCTTTAATCCCAGCACTTGGGAGGCAGAGACAGGGGAATTTCTGTCAGCTGGAGGCCAGCCTGGCCTACAGAGCTAGTTCCAGGACAGGCTCTAAAACAACACAGAGAAACCGTGTCTTGGTAAAACCAAAGGGGGAAGAGGCAGTGACATCAGCCTTCAGCAGCACTGATCGCTGCCCAGCACAGTGTAGCCAAGTGCGATTCCAATTTTCCTGCAAGACTTTAACTTCTGGGCACCTGCTCTGCAGGCTCCAGGCTGCTCAGGACTCTATAGGTAGTGAGTCAGCCTCCCCTCCTCCTGTGGCTCCAGGGTCCTCTCCCAAGAACATTCTTTTCAGAGCCCCAGGGGAGGTCAGCTGCTATTTGTTTCCCAGATGTGGGTGGTGGAGTCACATCCTTGAGAGAATCCAAAAGCGCTGGAAGGGGCCAGCATTAATTTTGCAATCACCTCACTGTGGTGCACCTAATTGCCTGATAACTGTAATTGAGTCTTGAGAATCACATCAATGGTATTACAGGGAGCATTTTAGGGCAGTTAGTGGGATGTGCAGTGATACTCGGTTCTGACTCCAGGCTGGCCCAGACTGAGCTCTTTCTTGGAGGTAGAGAGTTGGGGGAGCATAGGGTGAGTGAAGGGTAACAGCTAGGATGTTTTCACCTGCATCCCATATCTGGGCCCTGCCAAGTAAGTCTGCTTGGCAGGTGCAATAGCGATTTTGCAAATGCAAATGTAGTTGTTTGAAAGCTGAGAGACTCAGGTGCTGTAGTAGGTCTTTCGGCCACCCAGTGGGTTCTTGTAGAAATGGCTTCTGGGCTCTGCCTGCGCCCATCAAAATGAAATCTGTGCTTTTCAGAAAATTCCCAGGAGATGGACACGCGTGTTGAGAGCCACTGAATGCTGGTCTAAGCAGTTCACCTGTTCAGGGACTGACTGGTTACCTACAAAGGCCTCGTGTGTAGCCTTGATGACAGTTACAGTGGCCCATGAGCCTCCCTACCGCTCCCCCAGGACACAACGGCAAGGGCACCACCCTGAGTCAGGCAAGGGACTCAGTTCAAGAAGGTTCCCTAGAGGAAGATCAAGTTATCTGTTGACAAAGGTCCCTGTCCTGCCATTCTTGCTATGGGAGAATAGTCATTCTCTCTGATCCACCATGGGTTCAGCTACCTGTCTGTCTTCTGTCTATGGAAGCTGTCCAGCAGTGGCAAGTCACCATTTCCAAGCCAGACCTGAAGGAAGCGTGAGGTGTGTTTGCCCCCAACTGCCACTTTGAGGAAGATTTTCCAGTTGGTCATGGAAGCTTCCTCTGGGGAGTCCATCTTCCATCTTCCAGGATGGAGGGTTCACTAAAACCTGGTGTCCAGCATAGCCCCATGACCACATTATTTATGAATATTAAAAAAAGATTGTGGTAAGTGACTGAGCTTTCTGGAAATGCTTGTTATACAGCATTGCTGTGACAGACGCTGACTGATAAAGAACTGTGTTTTTCACATGGAAGCCGCTAAGCTGAATTCGGATTTTTAGGAGATATCTCCGGACAGGAATGCAGAGTATGTCTAAGAGTGAAAGCAACATAGAGAAAGTTGCGATACGGTGAGGGTGGCGAGCTGAAGTCTGTTGATGGTTTTTGTTTCTGGGCATCCAGCTTTACCCGAGTCAGGTAGGGCTCTCCTGGTCTCAGGGAACAGGAGGCAGAATCACCCCTGACTTGACCCAGAAAACTCACACAAACCCAGAAGTAATGAAAGTTTCAGGTGTGGCTGGATCTAGAAGCTCCATGATTTTCCTTCAGGTTTAAAACTATTTTGAAACCTAAGAAACAAATCAACAGACCCAATGAAAAATCACCAAATCTATGACATCCATTTTGCGTTTTTTAAGAAGGGATTCTTGCAATCTGTTGGGTACAGGCTGTTGATCAGTCTGAGACTGAGCTGTTGGTGTCCCTGAGGGTCATGTCCCTCTGCAGCCTCAGCATGTAGCCGGGTCTGGAAAAGGAAAGCGAATCTTCTCAGGTGTTATTAAGATCAAACTACAGAGAGAGGGGCCTGATGACAGGTGTCTTTACAGGAAGGCCTCTGAGCACACGAGCACAAACCCAGAGACCCTGTGACAATGAACAGAGATCTAAGTGATACATCTTCAGACGAAGACTCAGTGTCTCCAGCAGCCCACAGATGTTAGGGAGAGGCACTGACAAGTTCCTGCTGAGAACCTGCAATGGAAGAAGCCCCTCACCTGAATATCGTAGTTCTGGCTTCCAGACTGTACTTACTTCAGCTGTCTCCAGCATTCAGATTGTGTTACAGTATCCTGTCTTACCCATGGTTTTGCTGTCCAAGGTATCAGTTATCTATAGCCAATGCAATCCAGAAATACCACTGTGAGCTATCCTAGAAATATCCAATCATAGGTTTCAAGCATCATGAGATTCTAAGTAGCAGTATGAAATCTCACAGTGTCCCACTCTCTCCTACCTAAGACATGAATTCATCTTTTGTCCAGCATATCCACACTGTATACACTACCCACCCTTTAGATACATAGCTGTTTCCATCATGAGATTGGTTATCATAGTATCACCGGGCTTATTCCATGTTCAATGTGTCCATACTAACTGCCCATTAGTTCCTTAGCCAGGTCTGTTATTAAACTGACTGTCATAGTCAGGGTGTATGTTTTGCTCACCATATTGACCCCGGATACACTATACTCCCGTTAGTCCTCAGATTGACTATCATAGTGTTACAGGGTTTATGTTTTGTTCGATGGATCCACACTGTATGCACCACCTCCTGTGGGAAACTTAACTGTCTGTTACCAAATAAATTATTATAGTATCACAGAGATATGTTTACATAATCCTTGCTTTAATTAGTACACCAATTTTGGTTTATTATTCGCTATTGTCTCTTTCTGTGTCTAATTTGTTAGACTTTACCATAGCTATGTGTCTAGGGAAGAGTGTAGCTTGTATATAGTTTAACATCATCTGTGGTTGCAGGCATTCTGGGGTCTGGAATCCACCCCTCCAGGATACAAGAGAATCCCTGTCCTGTGTTACATCAGTCCTAGCAATCCTCCTCCTCACAGCCTAGCAGGCTGAGGGAATCCATCACATTCCCCATTGCAACCTCTCAGGTGGGATCCTCCCCATTGGCTCTGCCGGGGGTGGAGAGGTGGGGGGAGATATTTACCGCCACCTGCGGACTCCAGAAGACACTGTGCCATTAGACTGATGGGGAAGCCATTATGCCCCAGGAGAGGAGTCAGTCTCTGGACAAAGGCACGAGTCCAGCAATGAGTTTGTGCACGTGCGCAAAGACACCTGTCATCAGGCCCCTCTCTCTGCAGTTTGCTCTGAGAAGATCCACTTTCCTTTTCCAGACCCGGCTACATGCTGAGGCTGCAGAGGGACATGACCCTCAGGGACACCAACAGCTCAGTCTCAGACTGATCAACAGCCTGTGCCCAACGGATTGCAAGAATCCCTTCTTAAAGAACGCAAAACAGATGTCATAGATTTGGTGATTTTTCATTGGGTCTGTTGATTTTTTCTTAATTTTAAAATAGATTTAGATGTGAAGGAAGGTCATTGAGGTTCCACAGAGAGTTCTCAATGGTTCTCCCTTCATCTTCTCTAACATCTTGTGTAATAGGACACAGTGGCTATACCAAGGAAGTCGCCTGAGTATGATGCTATTCATGAACACACAGACTTCAGGTCGCACCAGCTTTTTTTTATATTTTTTTAGAAGAAAAGAACTTTTATTGTACAAGGGTCTAAATGGATGGGAAAGTATAGATGTAGCAGGCAATCATCGTATGCCCATTCCATTCCGATGGCCATGAATGTCCCAAAGGTGCCGCCACTCTGCATCATGGTTTTCGCAATGCTGCCCATCAGTTCCCGACCCCGCATTCCGATCCTGAGACAGGAGAAGGTGTTGAACAGCGCCCCAGCCTCCATGCAGAACAGCGCCCCTGCTGCCAAGCGGAACAATGCCCCGGGCCGCCATGCCCACGGCGGAACCCAGGACAAAGCCCATCTTCACACGGTCGAAGCAGCTGGGCTGGGACTGACTGTAGGGACCCATGGCCACCAGCAACTCGTTTGGCGCTGCGTTCACTCTGCCCTACGTCTCACACCGAAAGCTCACCAGCTTTTTTATTAATGACTTTCCCCTCTTCTGGGATCCAGGCTAGGATTCAGGCAGTGGGCAGTCCTTAGGACTCCTATCTGCTCAGGCAAGGCCGTGGCTCTTCTTGTTCATGACCTTGACCCTCCAGAAGGACACTGGCCATTTATTTTATGAAGGACTCCTGTGTGGGTTGGCAATCGTTTCTTCGCCATCAGGTTGAGGTCTCGTGTGTTAGGTGTAGATGCTGATCTCTGAAGTGACATGCTTTCTGTGAGACATTTGGGTGGGGAGCATCTTCTGGGCCGCAGGAGCGGCTGACTATCTTTCCCTGTGCGGTGAACACAGACATCAGGGTGCAGCCTCAGTACCATGTAAGAGAGTGGGTGGGGGACTCAGAATGTTCCAGTGTGTCACTTGAAAGTCTTGTCCTCACAAAGTTAAGTGTCCCCACTTCATGTGGTCTTTACAGCTCCCCACCCCCACTAAGTACAAGATACCTCACTCTGTCCTGTTTTCCCACTGTGACCTTATCATGACTATACTATGACATAACACTTCCCAGCTGCTGTGTGTTGCCATTTTCTTTGTTACTCTTTATCTGATTTTACCTTGTGTGTCCCTATGTGTGTGTGTGGTGTCCACGTAGGGCGTGCGTCTCTGTATGCATGGGGGTAATGGGGTAAGGTTATGTGTCCTGCTCTGTGTCTCTCGACCTTTTTACTCCTTTGAGACAGTCTCACTGAGCCTGGAGCTAGACTGGCAGCCAGTCCCCTGCCTTAGTTAGGGTTTCTATGGCTGTGAAGAGACATCATGATCGTAACTACTTTTATAAGGAAAACATTTAACTGGGGACGCCTCACAGTTTCAGACGTTCAGCCTGTTATCATCATGGTGGTCATGGCGGCATGCATACAGACATGGTGCAGGAGAAGGAGTTGAGAGTTCCACAACCTGATCTGTAGGTAGCAGAAGGGGACTGAGAACTGGACAAACCTTGAGCGTGCACGAGACCTCAGAGAGACTCCCTCAAAGTGACGCATTTCCTCTCACAAGGCCACACCTCCTAACAGTGCCTCTCCCTATGGGCCAAGCATTCAAGCACTTGAGTCTATGGGAGCCCTCCCTATCTAAACAACCACACCTGTCCTTCTTACAGAGATGCTGAACGCAGGCCCTCCTGCTTACCAGATGTGCTGTCTCCCCAGGCTCCTAGTTATCTGCTTTCCCTAGTTATAGACAACATAGCAAGGACTATGCCTGCATTTACTGTCTTCTGGGAGGTTATTTTATTTTATTTATTTACTTTCTTTTTAGACCAGGTCTTACGTACCACAAGCTAACCTTGAACTCTTTACTTAGCTGAGGATGACCTTGAACTCAGGCCCCTCCTATCTCCATCTGCAAAGTGCTAGGATCACAAATGCGCACCACCATACCTGCTGATGTGTTACTGAGGGTGGAACCCAATGCTCTGTGCAAGCTGAGTGAGCCCTCCATTCAGCCAATCCCCAGAGTCATGGGACTGTGGGCCTCAGAATGGAAAGTCAGAGGCAAGAGATATGAACATTGATTTCTTCTCCAATAACCCAGGCAACAGCCAAGTCTATAGTACATGAACATCCACACATTCCTCCCATTTGCCTGCCGCAGCTGAGCCTGGAGAGCAGACTGCTGGGCCGCAGAGAGCAGACCCCCAGGGAGTGGTGAGTGACCCCTGGGGGCGGAGACCAGTTCTTCACCTCTCTAGCTCTTAGCTCTCCCCTTCTGAGTGTCTTTCTTTCTTACCTCGTCTTTTCTAGCATGTATACACTCCACTGGCTAAGACACTGAGAATGGTCTATTTTTAATATAATCCACATGCAGTAGACAGCATAGAATTTAGTATATTTCAAGCTTGCAAAGTCATCACCATATCTGGCTCCATAATGCTTTTATTACAAGAACCCTCGCCCCTACCAGCAGCCATTCATTTTTGTCTCCTTCTCTGGCCATTCTGGAAATGTCAGCAGACGGAGTCACATGCCCCAGTGAGTGGCTTCTTTCTTGTATGTACCTTTAAAAACCAAGGTTCATCTATACGGTTGCACAAATTACTTCCCCTCGTTCTTTTTTAAAAGCCACATGTAACCCAATGTCTGTGCCACTGTTTCTCTGTCACCCTTCAGGTACCACTTCTTTGTGTGGACACATCTAAATTTCTCATAGACTTTACATGATTCTGGCTCCTAGAGACCCTCTGCCACACGAGTTTCAAAATTACTGAAGTATAGATTTCTGGGGCTGGAGAGATGACTTAGTGATTAAGAGCACTGGCTGCTCTTCTAGCGGACCTGGATTCAGTTCCAGCATCCTCTTAGCCTCTGGAACTTCAGTCCCAGAGTATCTGATGTCCTCTTCTGGCCACTGTGGGAACTGCATGTACATGCACAGACATATGCAGGCAAAACCTCCACACACACATAAAAATAATAAGTATAGATTTCTAATCTCTATCTGCTAAGATTCTGGCTCTTTGGGGCTGGAGTCCAGTACAGGAAACATGATTTTTTTTTTGAGCCTTTGTAGCCTATCCTGGTCTCTGATTTGCTAGGTAGCCCAGGATGGCTATAAACCCTCCATCCTCCTGTTAATGCTTTGTTATATGATAGGTGTGAGATTCTCGGTGTGCTTGAGCATGCCTGTTGGGAAGCTGCAGTGTGTGTGTCCATGGAACCTGGAGCCCCTCTCTGTTCATCTAGGTTAGCTGGCCACTGAGCTTCAGGGTCCTGTGGCCATACAGATAAGACTACACCTAGTTGCTGGTCCTCACGCTTGCACAGCAAGCGGTTTGCTAGCTGGCCGTCTCTTCAGCCCTGGAAACTGTAACCGGCACCATAAGTAAGCTTATGGGCGGGTTGGGATACAGAAGCAGGAGCCAGGGTCCAAGCTTGCTGTCTGGGAACCAGCTTCCATTCCCATGTTCCTAAAGTCTGACAATACACGTCTGTGCCAGCCCTGGCGCCATCACACATGGAAATATGGGCAGTCTTGGAGCTGGGAGCTCACGCTCTAGGGAGCTCCTATGAGCTGATGGGCTTGGCTTGTTAGAGCTTGTGGCTGTGGCCAGGGGGCCAGCCAGGGAGCAGTGACATTCTGTTTGTCTGAATGTTTGTACTCTTTCATAAATGCTGAGCCAACATGTACTAAAAGGGAGATTCTGTGCAGTAATTTGGTTTCTGGAATCCCGGAAAGGGCAGGAGATCTGGTACTCTGGGCATGAGACACTACACAGTCACGACAGGCTCGTCCTGAGCTGGGACCAGACTCACTCAATTGGCCCTAGTTCATCCCATCCCTTCAGTGTGGTCCTCTGGTCCACTGTGTCTGAGGCCATCCCTGTGCTGCTTGTGAGACAACGGCTTTTCCATTCCTGCATGTGACCTCCCGTCACCCTGATCCTTCACCCGCACGCTCACTTTGTCCCTTCTCTTGGCCGAGGGTAACTGTGGGCATGGGAAGCCAGTGTGGACTCTGGAGAGAGGGAGCCCAGGGCTCAGTGTCAACTTCTGGCATTTTCTGGTTATGAACTTAGGGGAGTCAGGTGACTCCCAGGGAAGGGATATCATCCACATAAGGGAAACATCGACTATAAGCACACCCTCTATTTTTATTAATTTATGTTTTTGAGATACTGTTTCTCCGTGTAGCCCTGGATATCCTGGAATTTACTCTGTAGATCAGGCTGGCCTTGAACACAGAGATCTGCCTGCCTCTGCCTCCTGAGGTACACTCTTGGCCTGCTATTTTCCAGGGTCCAGAATGACATGCAGCTGGCAAGCCTGGGGCTAAGTTACTTCTCCATATGTGCTCTACCTGAGACATAGCCCATGGCCAGGACCCCATGGCCTTGTGACCAGATGGTGAGCACTTCATTGAGCCGATTTGCAGCCACCTCTCCGGTATCTCTGAGCCCAATATCAGCAGCTGAGGCTGGATTGGAACAGGATATCCAGCGGCCTGGAGATGATGGGTTTCTAAGGCTCAGGATCAGAAACCACGGATCCCAACAGTCTCATCAGTGACGTATTTAAAATGGGAGATTCATCCCTGTGAGCCCCATTCAATCTTCCCCCTGGGCTTTCTCCCCCTTAGAATGAAAGGCGCCTGCCTGCCTTGTCCTAGTTCCTTTCAAACACTCACCCCTTTGGAGTTACTGTGCAGGGCCTGGAACACAGTAGGTACTCAAGAAATGGCATTGATTAACTTTTAAAGTCTTTCTCCTCTCTGCAATGAGTCAACAAGGCCAGGGCCAGGAGGCTTCAAAGGCACACAAAAGACCACCAGATAAGCAGCCTCAGCTAGGGATTTAACTAAATCAGGCCTCCCAGGTCTTTAGGTATGTATGCAAATTACATGCAAATCACACTTTCTTTGCAGTCCTCCTGAGGAAGTCGGACTGGACGCAACCGTGTGTGTGTGTGTGTGTGTGTGTGTGTGTGTGTGTGTGTGTGAGAGAGAGAGAGAGAGAGAGAGAGAGAGAGAGAGAGAGAGAGATGGGTGGAGGTCGCTGTGAGCCAGGGAGGATGGGTGTCTGGGATGCTGAGGAGTGGGAAGAGTGGGCTGGGTAGGGCAGGAGGTTTGAGAGGAGAGTGGGTTCAGGGAAGGGGCCTCTGGGAGCCTGGAGGAGCAGCCTGCCCCAGCGCCATGTGCCCCCACCACCAGGCTCTAGAGCTGGCCTCTCCTGGTTGTCCTGTAGCTTGGATGGCATGGGGCCAGCTTGGCTCTGCCCTTTCTTTTAGTCCTGTGCTAGTTCCATGGGCTAACTCTTGAGCCTCAGTGTCGTCCTGTAAAATGGGTCCCCCCTGGAAGGACTGTCTGATAGGTATACCAAGGGCCTGGACGGGTTCAGTCCTGTTTAATGGTCCCACACCTTTCCTGCCCCACTTAGAGCCTGGAGAACCCTGTTCTTCCTGCTTTCCTGTGGAGTGTTATCCACCGCTCTGTGCCTAGCTGCCATTGAGACACTGGGGCTAGTGCTTCTGGGACCTAGTTGCTTCCTCCCAATGGCTAGAGATGGTGGTGGTGGAGGTCAGAGAGGTTGGGAGACTTACTTAAGGCCACAGCACCATCTAGAGGCAAAATTGGAGGCAGAGATCCAGGCGTCTGGACTTGGGGGTGGGGTCCCACTACTTTTCCTATAGATTGCACAACTTGTGTCCTCTAATTTGATCCCTGTGGGGGAGTCTCTGGGTCCCCTTTTCTGGGCATGTGGAACACAGCATGTCTATGACTAGTGTCACTGGACCCACAGATCTCTCCCTCTGGGGATACTTGGGGAGTCTAACAGGAAGTGCTTCCTGTCTCTGGCCCGTGCCTTCTCCCTCTTTCCCTCCCCCCTTCAGGTTTCTGTGTGCCCTCTTTCCTGTCCCTTCCCCTTTCCCAGCCTCAGGGCTGCAGTGTTTGGGGAGATTATGCAGTGTTGACATTGGAATATGAATTAGGCAAGAGAAGCAGCCAAATATTGGAATTAGGGCGAGCTGGAGGCAGGCAGCGATCCAAGGGAGGCTGGGACATCTGTGTGGCAGTTGCTCCAGATGCCTGACCCCGCCGCCCACCTGGAAGCCGCTGGTCCCCGAGCCAAGCCGGCTCTGCTACAGCCAAGCTTTGGCTCCGCGTCTGCGAAAGCCTCATCAGCTGACTGAGCCAGGCCTGGGAGCTAGCGGTTGCTTCTGCCATGATCCGAGAGGGCAGCTGTGTCCGAGGAGGGCCGCTTAAAGTCCTGACTTCCTTTCTCTTCTTTCATTCCTTCCTTTCCCTTCCACCTGTCCCTTCCCCATTCTCTCTTCCTTTACCTTCCTTTCCCCTCTGCCATGCTAGAGATGAGCCCAGGGCTTTGTGCAAGCCAGGTAAGCATTTTATCACCAGCTAAATCCCTAGCCTTAGCTTTCTGTTCCTATGAGTCAAGTCAGTTCTTGCCAGGTATGTTCCACGGGCCCACTTTCTGCTGACTGCTACCAAGCTCTCTGGGGAGGGGCAAGGGTTAGGGTTAGGGTTAGGGTTAGGGTTAGTGTGTGTGTGTGTGTGTGTATTTGGGAAGTGCAGCAGACAGCAGCACAAACAGGGCTTCTTACAAGCCTTTAACGAGAAAATTGGTAAGGTTAGCCTTCTAAGAGGAAGAAGAGCTGGTCCAATAGATAACTTGTCCCCACTGGAGTCTCTTTCAGATCAGTAGTGCCCACACCAGCTGTCCTTGAACTTACCTGATAGAAGCCGACAGCAGGCAGAATGGCTGGCCCTCGCTCCCCATGCCCAGGTTCTTTCTTTTGTAGGAAGATCCAGTGTGCCATGCGGTACTTTCCCCATGTCCTAGGGCTCCTGGGCCCATGGCACAGATGACTACTGACAAATTCAAGGTGAGCTCATGGAGCTGCAGGACAAGAAGACACCAGGGTTCCAACTCTTGTGCCCAGGACCTCTGATTGTCCCAGTGCTGCCTGGGTAGCTGGTGTGGTGTTGGGTACCAGGACACCTCCAACCGACTCTCTCCGTGCCCGGCTCTGTCCCCAGCTTCTGTGAGGAGTTTGTGCCTGCAGTGATTGCCTTAAGTAGGCAGTGAGTTCTGAGAGTGGCCTTGCTTTCCAGTCACCAAAGGACACCTCCTTTTCTCCCCTCTCTTCTTCTCACGGAGCTCCAAACAGCCACCTCGGCTTTGCCTCTAACTCAGTTGGGACTGTTGAATCAGGAAGCAAAAAGGTCCATGTCCTGGAAGAATAGAGCAGAGTCCCCTAAGATCCAGAGGAACGTAAAAACCTGATAGACCCCCATCACCCACAGCTCCGTCCTCATCTCAACGCTAAGGAAATCCCTCTAGTCAGCAGTGGTACCTCTGCCCATTTCTCTCCTCACACTCACTTAAGCTGGAGTCTCTTTGCCCCACTCCCCCTACACTCCAGCTGCTCACTAAGGCATACTCCACCCCCAGAGCTTTCCCGCCCACTCAGACAGATCTTTTAGGTCTTTGCCTCTTTCTGTCTTTCTCTGCATTGAGCCTGGGGCTGTCTCTGTCATACAGGCCCTCCAGGCTTCCCAGTCTCTGTTCTTGCTGTGTGTCCAGGCTTTCTGCCTTCTCTTTGGGATAAACAATCCGGCTTCTGCCTCTTAGAGGTCCTGGCCCATGCTTTGTCTGCTGAATTAGTCTGCATTAAAACCACCCAGGCAGGCGTGCCACCCTGACATCCCCTACTTGTCATTAGTCTACCTATCTCCCAATTTTAAAAACAAATGGAAG
This sequence comes from Microtus oregoni, assembly GCF_018167655.1. Classification (NCBI taxonomy): domain Eukaryota; kingdom Metazoa; phylum Chordata; class Mammalia; order Rodentia; family Cricetidae; genus Microtus; species Microtus oregoni. The sequence continues at coordinate 157,065 of NW_024543975.1, forward strand.
CCCTTCTGTGATCTGTCTGAACATTTCAGAAGCAACCATGCTCATGTCCTTGACTCCATTGGCCAATACCATGGTCCCTGGGGGTCTGCCACCACCTGGCCTTCCTCAACCCACATGCGTTTGCTTGATTAATGTCCTGTTACACTGATATTTGGTTTTTTTGTTTTGTTTTGTTTTGTTTTTGTTTTTTGAGTCAGGGTTTCTCTGTGGTTTTGGAGCCTGTCCTGGAACTAGCTCTTGTAGACCAGGCTGGTCTCGAACTCACAGAGATCCGCCTGCCTCTGCCTCCCAAGTGCTGGGATTAAAGGCGTGTGCCACCACCACCCGGCTTACACTGATATTTGTTTGCCTGACACTGGTATTTGTTTGCCTGGTTTCCACGTGGGACATACAATTTCTCTCTCTTCCTCCCCCGCACCCCCTCTCTGTGTGTGTGTGTGTTGGGATGGGGGAGGTATATGCATGAGTGTGTAGGCTCAAGCTCCCGAGTGGAGACCAGAGGAGGAGGTTGGGTTTCTATTCTACCCGTCTCTCCTTATGCCTCTGAGTGTCTCATGGAATCTAGAGCTAGACTGGCAGCCAGCAAACCAGCAATCCTTCTCTCTGCCCCTCCCCTAATCACATCCAACCTTTTCACTTGGGTTCTGGGGATTCAAATTCAGTCCCTCATTCTTACCCAGCAATCACCCTCACCCACAGAACCATCTCAGCAGGCCTGGCATGTAAGCTTTATCTCATCCTTTACTGCAGTAAAGAACACAGTGAGGACCCCAGTCCTGGGAGCGCAGGTGCAGGCCCACAGTGAGGACCCCAGTCCTGGGAGCGCAGGTGCAGGTGCACAGTGAGGACCCCAGCTCCGGGAGCGCAGGTGCAGGCGCACAGTGAGTACCCCAGTCCCTGGAGCGCAGGTGCAGGCGCACAGTGAGTACCCCAGCTCCGGGAGCGCAGGTGCAGGCGCACAGTGAGTACCCCAGTCCCTGGAGCGCAGGTGCAGGCGCACAGTGAGGACCCCAGTCCCGGGAGCGCTGCTGCAGGTGCACAGTGAGGACCCCAGCTCCGGGAGCGCAGGTGCAGGCGCACAGTGAGGACCCCAGTCCCTGGAGCGCAGGTGCAGGCGCACAGTGAGTACCCCAGCTCCGGGAGCGCAGGTGCAGGCGCACAGTGAGTACCCCAGTCCCTGGAGCGCTGCTGCAGGTGCACAGTGAGGACCCCAGCTCCGGGAGCGCAGGTGCAGGCGCACAGTGAGGACCCCAGTCCCTGGGAGCGCTGCTGCAGGCAGGATCTGAGGAATGGGATTGCTGCATCATCACTCATAGCCAGATGGTACTTAGGAAACACTGGACTGTTTCCACCTCCCGGCAGTCCTGCCTAATGTGAGAACACGACAGAAGTCTTACCATCGTGTTCTGCACACATAGTAGGCTCAGTAAAATGCTTGCTTAGTATGTCTATGGCCTCTAAAACCCTGGTTATTTTCCCAGAAAAGCAGACCGTTGTAAGACCTTGGCATGAGATGCTTCCCGGCCTCTGTTGTTCTCTGGGCCATGAGAAGCCCTGAAAGTCTGGACAATTTCTTTGTTGAATTAAGGTGTGTGTGTGTGTGTGTGTGTGTGTGTGTGTGTGTGTGTGTGGTTTTTGTCTTCAAAGCTGGCCTTGAGGATCCAGGTTGCTATGGCAACACTAGAGCAAGGCCTTCCTTTCCTTCCATCTTGGGAGCCCTTGTTGCCATATCAACCAATGAGTTCACTCTTCTTTTCCCAACTGTGTGGAGGGGAGGAGGCCCAGTCAAAAGAGGCCAGGCCATGCTCTTTCTAAGCCCTCAAGAGTCATTGCTACTTGGTAACCAGCAGATGAAGAAAATTCTCAGGGTTCAGGGAGAAGGTTGATGTAGCTAAGCATTCTTCCTCAGCTCACCCATTTTAGGTGATAGAGCAGGTTCTGACCCGGCCCCTAGAAACAAACAGCTGGGAGGAAGCAGAGGCCTGTGCCAAGAGCAGTGTGGCTGTGTGAGAAATGTGCACACAGTCTCAGGTAGACAACTATTGGTGGCACTGTTGGGGCAGTTTAAGAGGCGTGGCCGGACTGGAGTAAGTGTGTCATTGGGGGTGGGATCTGAGAGTTTAAAGACTTGAAACATTTCTGGTATTTTCTCTTTGCTGCTTGTGGTTCATGTGGTTGCCCTCAGCTTCCTGCTCCTGTGGCCGTGCCTGCTGCTCGCTGACATGCTTCCTCTCCCCACAGTGAGGGACTCCAATGCCTCTGGAACCATAGGCCACATAAGCTTCTATCCTGCTGCCTTGGTTTTATCACAGCAGCAGGAAGAAGGGATGCACTACATAAAGGCAAACAGGATTTGCCCCCCTCAGTCAACCTCCTCAACTCTTGCAAGTTTTTTGCACCAGAGACTCGAGGTTCAGGCTTGGCGCCTTCTTTTTCCCTCAGGCACTGTAAGCCCGCTAGACATAAATCCTGTTGCTCCCACCTCTGACCTTTCACCTGGGTGTCCATTTGCATCCCAATCGTCTGTTCAGTTTACCCCAGCCACCTCTCACGTGGAGACCATTGTCATTTCCCTCTGGGAGTGGAGTTTCTTCCAGGTGCTCCCTGCTCCGGGAAAGTCTGCTGTGGCTGCAGACAGGTGACTCTGGTCATTGTCTGCCCCGTCATGTTCCCCACCGGTTTCAGGATCTAGGCTTCCAGCCATGGAAAACTAAGCAGTTTGGTCATTTCTGCTTTGCCTATATTCATTCACTCACAAGTTCCCAGCCTCCTCATCTAGGTCTATTCCTGTCCTTTTGAACTTTCACTCTTGACCTTCCAAGCTGGTAGAAGACAGGAGTTTCCACGTGGTTCTTCCGCAAACGGTGTGGGTAACACCAAGAATCTCAATAGCATCTTTGATGGAACTCATAGACCTCTCTACCCCTAAATCTCAAGCAGGTGGGGAAGCCCCTGGATTAGTAAGAGGCACCATGGAGAGGAGGGAACTCAGACCTCTGCACTGAAGAGAGCTGAACCACCAAGAATCCTCTGCAAGTTAGGGGTTAGAGGCCCTGGAAGCCACCGGCAGTGAACTCAGATGGGGCCTAAAGGAAGAGACCGTTTGTTAGTCTGGACAAAGAGCAAGTTACACTACTTATTACAGCTAATGGATTAAGGCTGTAAATACACAGTGAGACTCCTAACACCCAGTCCTGACCAACTCCAGAGAACCTGGTCAGGGTATGTGTGGGTGTGGTCAGGGTGTGTGGGTGAGTGTGTGTGTGTGTGTGGGGGTCAGGGTGTGTGGGTGAGTGTGTGTGTGTGGGGGGGTCAGGGAGATAGAAGAAATGAGACAAAAGCATATGAAATCAAGGTATTCAAGAACTTTGGTTCAGCTAATAAAAGTTCCAGAAACAGAGAGAGGAGAGAATGAAGCTGTCAAAGAAGCAATGCAAGAAAACTTTCCAGAATTAAAGAACAGGGGTGCCTGATGGCAAGTTCACTGAGTTTCCAACTCAGTCAAGGAAAAGAACAGTCATACCCAAGGTCATTGCCGCGACACTTCAGTAGTAGGGTCATGAATGGTTCTGCGGTTTCTGGGATGAATGAAATGGAACATGGATGAGGTAAAGGAGTCATTTGCCTTTGTCCAAATTTTAATGGAGCAGGAAAACCTTTAAAATGATTACAAAAGGGGCTGAAGAGATGTCTCAGAGGTTAGGAGCACTGGCTGCTCTTCCAGAGGTCCTGAGTTCAATTCCCAGCAAACACATGATGGCTCACAACCATCTGTAATGAGATTTGGTGCCCTTTTCTGGCCTGCAGGCATGCATGCAGATAGAATACTGTGTACATGATCAATAAATAAATCCTTAAAAAGATTATAAAAACCTAGAAATAATAAAGAAAAATTACAAATGATAAACAGAATAGAAAAACTGTGTCCAGTGGTAAGATTCATTGAGCCTGGGACCAGGAGCTGAGCTGGAGTGGTGCAGCTGCAGTACTAGACTTGAGTCTGTGGATGTAGCTCAGTGAAGTGCTTGCACAGCAAGAACGAGGACCTGAATGGATCTGTGCACCTTCTAAAAAGCCAGGTGTCCTGACTGATGCTTATAGCCCCGGCTTTGGGAAGGTGGAAGGTCTTTGAGTCTTGCTGGCCAGCCCACTTAGCCTGATTGATGAGCTCCAGGCCTCAGAGGAGATGGCTGGCATTCCTGAGAATGACATTTGAAGTTGTCCTCTGACTTCCACCTCCAAGTATGTGTGTGTGTGCACATACATGAACACACACATGTGCACACGCATGAACACACACACACACACGGAGACAAAAAGAAGTTGGGCAAAGAATTCCTTAAATAATGGCTCAGGGAGACCAGGGAGACAGCAGAGTCCCTTGCCCAGGGCAGCTGGAAGCCAGAGGCCCTAAGGGCCAGGGAATTTGTCCCAAGGAAAATAAATGGGCTTGGCAAATGACAGGACAGGTTTGGTCATGTGGAAAATTATGCTGAGGGCTTGGAAGGATGTTGTCAATTGTCTAAAAAAAAAGCAAACAAACCCAAGCTGATGAAAAAATTGACAGTAATAATTTACAAGACAAACAAAAAGAAACAGTGACCTAGCACGCAGCCCGGGAATAAACCGCATTTAGGTTGTGATGAGAGCGAAAGGCGCAGGAACAGTTAGGGTTTAGAAAGCTGAGAAGAGGCCATTTGGGGGAGCCTGTGGGGAGAGGAGCAATGGATGGGCAAAGAGGCCTGTCTCAAGGTGCTCAAGGTGAAGAGGAAGGCATGGGAGGGCCTCAGAACACAGGAGCCTCTCAGAGCCTGGGATGAGCTAGCTGAAGCACAATGTGACGGTGCCTGAGCCTGCTATTTCCAGTCATAAGCCCCTCTGCCCTCCTGGAATCTTGCAAACGCAGATAGGAAATGTAGGTGAGAGAAAAGGAGTGTAAGCATTGAATACGGGCAGGCTTAACAAAACTTATCATCCTTTAAAAAAATACAATATAGGAATTATCTGCATAGCCTTTACATTGTATACATCTGATAAGTAATTTTGAGATGATTTCAAGCACTAGAGGTTGAAGGCTAGATGCAAACACGGCACTGTGTTGCTGGAAGAAGGCGGAGCCTAGGATCAGGGATCCGCTCAGGGAAGGGTACCAAGGGATAACTGTCACTGCTATTCAGATGGGTTTCAGGTAACACTCGGGTGAAAACAAAACCCATTTATGAAAAGTAGATTGGGAAAGCGGTGAGGTGACTTAGTGGGTGCCTGACTATAGGAGTTCGATTCCCAGGACCCACACGGTGAGAGGAGAGAACAGATTCCCGTGACTTCCACATGTGCACTGTGGTGCGCATGCCCCCACACACAAATAGATAAATGGGGGGGGGGAGTAATCATTCTCAATGACTGCTAGAAGCAAAACCTCTGTGAGCTGCTGAAGCCACGTCCCCAGCAAGGACAGAGACATTCTTCTCATGTGACTGGGGTGAGTGAGTAGAGTTGATTACATTTAAAAGTATTAAAAGAGAAAAAACTTAGCCAGGTGTGGTGCAAGCCTGTAATTCTAGCACATGGGAAGTGGAGGCAAGGGGACTAAGAGTTCAAGGTTAGCATCAGCTATGCAGTGAGTTTGAGGCTAGCCTCTGCTACATGAGACCCCATCTCAAAAATCAAGATGAAGCACTCTTAAATTGGCTGAACTGGTAAAGTCAGGATAAGACACAAGGATATTTGTCCTTCATAGGCTGTGAAAGGCAGTAGTGACATTTTCGAGTTGAAGGTTGGTGGGTTTGCTTGAGGTCACTGGCTGTGGGGACAGGGTGGGACTTAGAGACGGCTCACCTACCTGTGCAATGAGGGAGGGAGGGTAGAAAACACTGCCTGCACATGCTGGTCTCAGGATGGCCAGTGTGTAGCCATCGGCTTGATGCAGCAGGTGCTTGTGAAACAGGGAGGTCTCCATTAGGGCACAGGAGATTGAGAAGAGCTTCTCTTCCACTTTCTGACTTTCCATCCTTTGCTTCCCTTCTGGGGACCTTCTGGGAAGCCAAGGTCTGGTCCTGAGATGCTTCTGGGCACTTGGTGTGTGTGGGCATGAGGTCTGCTGTATCTTCTCGTCATTTGTTTCCTTGAAAATACTTTTTCCCCCGCATAGTATGTCCTGACTATGGATCCCCATCCTCTACTTTTCCAAGTTCCTCCCCACCTCCTCTCCCATCCAGAGCCACTCCCTTCCTGTCTCTCTTTAGAAAACAAACAGGCTTCTATGAGATAATAATAAAATAAAATAAAATATAAAAGATAAAATAAAAACTAACACATCAGAATAGGACAAACAAAGAATCAAGCCCAAGAGAAGGTACAAGAAACAGATAAAGATATAGAGACCTACTTGATCTCACACTCAGGGATTCATAAAGACACTAAACTGGAGGTCATAATATTCACACACAGGACACTTTCGACCTCTTCTGCAGGATTCCCTGAGCTCAGAGGGGAGGGATATGAAGGGAACATTCCATTAAGATTGAGTGTTTCAGGGTCTCTCACTCCCTACATAATGTCTGGATGTGGGTCTATTTATTCCCAACTGCTGCAGGGGGAAGCTTCTCTGATGATGGCTGAGCAAGACACTGATCTATGAGTATAGCAGAATGTCATTGGGAGTCATTTCATTGCTAATTTTTTTTTAAAAGAACAGTCGTATTTGGTTTTACCCTGGGTCCCTGTGCTATCTAGTCTCAAGTATGGGTTCCATCTTGAGAAGTGGGCTTTAAGTCAAATCAGATAGTGTCTGGTTGCTTCCACAAGCTCTGTGCGGCCTCTGCACCAGCAGATCTTGCAGGTACTATTGTAGATCCAGGTTTTTTGACTGGTTTGGTTTCTCCTTCAGTGGCAAGCAGAGTGTCTTCCTGTACCAAAGACACTCACACATGGGGTGAAAGCTGTATGCAGGCATGAGCCTGTCTTCTCCATGTTTAATGAGTTGTGAAGGTATTGTCTTTAATAATGGGGTCTCGATGTCAATTTGTGGAGAAAAACCTATAGTTTTGGCAACAGCCTGGGTTGTTTGGAGTTTCCCCTAGGACCTCTTTGAACAAAAACTCACTTAGATGTAATTCAGTACTGGAAGCTCCATTTGGTGATAAAAGATGGCCAGTTGGGGATGTTATTTGGAGATTTAATTTAGATCATCTTCAGACATGTAAATATTTTACAAAGCTTCTGCTGTATTAGGCTTTCAGATGACCCCTCATAGTCCTTAATTTAACCTGTCTTTCCCCACATCCCCTCCCTGTCCCCCTTTCCCTCCTCTTGATCTTCTCATTCCAGTCCCCCTACCATTCATAGCTATCTGGTCTATTTCCCTTTCCTGAGGAGATCCATCTGTGTCCTCCAGTCCCACCCCTTGCTCCACCCAACTTTTGTGGCTTTCTGTTTATATTTATACCTCACTTTTAACTGGGTTACTTGTTTTTTTTTTTTTTTGAGATTTTATGTATTTTGGATATTAGCCTTCTTTTGGCTGTGTAGTTGGTAAAAATCTTTTCCTATTCCCTCCGCTGCTGCTTTGCCCTAATGATGATGTCCTTTGTGTATGAAGCTTTTCAACTTCGTGATGTCCAATTTGTTACTTCTTAATCTTAGTCCTGTGCTGATGGTGCTCTGCTTAGAAAGTCTTTTCCTGTGCCAGTGAGCTCAGGTCTCTTACCTACTTTCTCTTCTGTCAGGTCCAGTGTATCTGTTTTTATGCTGAAGTCTTTGATCCATTTGGAGTTGATTTTGTGCAAGATGATAAATACAAGATAATATTCTACACACAGCCCTTCAGTTTGACCAGCACCATTTGTAGAAGATGCTTTCTTTTTTTGCAGCGTGTATTTCTGGCTTCTTTATAAAAAAAAAAAAAATCAGGTATCCAAAGGTGTGTGGATTTATACCTGGGGCTTCAGTTTGATTTCATTGATTGACATTTCTGGTCTTGTGCCAGTGCCATGCTGTTTTTATTGCTACAGCTCTGCAGGACAATGTGGGGCTGGGGTGGTCAGACCTCCAGCAGTCCTTTATAGTTCAGGATTGATAGGTGTCCTGGGGTTTCTTTGTCTCTCCCCTCCCTCCCTCCCTCCCTCCCTCCCTTCTTTCTTTCTTTCTTTCTTTCTTTCTTTCTTTCTTTTTCTCTGTCTCTCTCTTATTTGCTTCCATATGTAGGTGAATATTGTCCTTTCAAGACTTATAAGGAATTGCGAAGGAATTTTGGTGGGGATTGCTTTGAATCTGTAGATGCTTTTGATAGGATGGCCATTTTCACTATGTTGATCCTACCAACTCTGAGCATTAGAGGTCTTTCCATCTTCTGTTATCTTCTTCAATCTCTTTCATCAATGTCTTACTTTAAAAAAAATTATACAAGTCTTATACTTGCTTGGTTAGAGTTACCCCAAAATATTTTATTTTATTTGAGGCTATTGTGAAAGGTGTAATTTCCCTGATTTCTTTCTCAGTCTGTCATTTGTATATAGGCTGGTTACTGACTTTGTGAGTTAATTTCAATATCCTGCCACTTTGCTGAAGGTGTTTATCAGCTGTAGGAGTTTTCTGGTAGAATTTTTGGAGTCACTTATATATATTATCGTATCATCTGCAAACAAAGGTATTTTGATGTCTTCCTTTCCTTTGTATCCCTGATCTTCAGTTGTCTTATTGCTCCAGCAAAGACTTAGAGTACTATATTGAATAGATGTGGACAGAGTGGACAACCTTGTCTTGTTCCTGGTTTGAGTAGAGCTGCTTTGATTTCTCTCCACTTAAACTGATGTTGGCTATGGATTTGCTGTAAACTGCCCTTATAATGTAGAGGTATGTTCCTTGTATCCCTAGATTCTTAAGGACTTTTTCATGAAAGGTGTTGAATTTTGTCAAAGGCCTTTTTTTGTACCAAATGAAATGGTCATTTTTTTCTTTCTTTTTTTATTTGGTAGAATATTGATTTACATATGTCCATCCATCCTTTCAACTCTAGAATGATGCCTACTTGATCATGGTGTATAATCTTTTTGATGTGTTACTGAATTTGATTTGCAAGTGTTTTGTGGATGATTTTTGCACTATGCTCACAAAGGCAACTGTTACGTAATTCTCTTTCTTTATTGGACCTTTATGTGGTATGGGTATCAGGGTGACCCTGGCCTTGGAAAACAAATTAGGCAATGTTCCTTCTGTTTTTATTCTGTGGAGGAATTTGAGGAGTATTGGCATTAATTCTTTGAAATTTTGGTGAATTCTGCACTAAAACCATATAACCCTGGGCTCTTTTTGATTGGTAGCCTTTTTTGTTTTGTTTTTGTTTTTTTGAGACAGGGTTTCTCTGTGTAACTTTGGTGCCTGTCCAGGAACTAGCTCTTGTAGACCAGGCTGGTCTTGAACTCACAGAGATCTGCCTGCCTCTGCCTCCCAAGTATTGGGATTAAAGACATTTGCTGTTATCGCTCAGTTGGTTGGTAGACTTTTAATCATTGCTTCTATTTAACTAGGGCTAATAGGTCTGCTTAAATTGCTTATTTGATCTTGGTATAACTTTGGCAAGTGATATGTGTTGTCCAGTTTAGTGGAGTACAGATTTTTTAAAGGATAGCTTTATAATTCTTTGGGTTTCCTAACTTTGTTAATTTGAATATTCTCTTTCTGCCTTTTAGATAATTCGGACAAGGATTTATCAATCTTTTTGATTTTCTCAAAGAACCAATTCTTTGTTTCATTGATTTTTTTCTTATCTTATTCACTATTTTATTGATTTCAGCTGTTTGATTCTTTCTTGTTATCTACTCCTTTTGAGTGTGACTTCTTTTTGTTCTAGAGATTTCACGTATGCTGAAAGTTACTATCATGAAGTACTTCAGTGTTTTATGTAGGCCTTAGCACTGAGAACTTGCCTCATAGAACCACCTTTGTTGTGACACATACGTTTGGGTATGTTGTGCATTCATTTTCATTCAATTCTAAAAGGTCTTAATTTTTTTCTTGACCCATTTTTTTTCTCTTTTGTTCGGTAGTGAGTTGTTCAGTTTCCATGAGTTTGTAAGCTTTCTGTTGTTTTGTTCATATCCTGATTTAGTCCATGATGGTCAGATAGGATGCAAAGTGTTATTTCAATTTTCTTGTATCTGCTGAGACTTGTTTTGTGTCTAAGTATGTGGTCAGTTTTGGAGAAAGTTCCACGAGGGACTGAGAGGAAGGTGTATTTGTTGCGGGAGGTCCTCCCACTCCTCCAGCCTATAGCCACTGAGATACCAGCCCATTGGGGCGTGGTCTCTCTCCCGTTAAAAAAAGCGGGCACTTCCCTCTCCTCTCTCTCTCTTCACTTCCTGCTCTGCCGGCGACTAGACTCCCTTCCTGGTTACGTAGAGGGCTGTTGTCTGGAATGGAGATCTGTAAGTTTTTCCCCCTTTAAATAAATACCACACTATTAATCATAATTCCAAACTGGTGTGGCATTGTTTGTGACTTACGCCTTCATGTATTCTTTCATGTTTGGCTGAAGTGTTCTGTAAATGATTATTAGGTCCCTTTGCTTTATGACATCATTTAGCTCCAGCATTTCCTTGTTTAGTTTTTCTTTGGAAGACCTGATTGTGGGTAAAAGTGGGACATTTAAGTCTCCTACTATCATATGTAAGGGTCAGTGTGTGATTTAAGCTGCAGGAGTGTTTCTCTTATGAACTCCAGTGCCTTTGTGTTTGGGACATAGACATTAAGAACTGCAGTGTCCTCCTGGTGGATCTTTCCTTTGATGAGTATGTGGTGTCCTTTCCTATCCTCTTCCCATTAGTATTGCTTTGAGGTCTATTTTTGTCAGATACTAAAATGGCTATACCAGCTTGCTTTTTAGGTCCATCTGCTTGGAATACCTTTTCCATCTTTTACCCTGAGGTGATGCCTGTCCTTGGTGCTAAGGTCTGTTCCTTGGGTGCAGCTGTTTTCACATCCATTCTGTTGTGTTTGTGTATTTATTGGGAGATTTGAGACTACTGATCTTGAGTGATATCCATGACTAATATTCGTTGATTTCTGTATTTTGCTGTGGTGTGTGTATATGTGTGTGTGTGTTTCTCCTCTTGATTTACTGCTCTGGGATTCTTTATTCCGTGTGGTTTCTTGTATGGGGCTAATCTCTTTGGGTTGGATTTTTCCTTCTAATGCTTCCTGCAGGGCTGGATTTGTAGGTAGATATTGCTTAACTTTGATTTTTATCATGAAATGTCTTGTTGTTGCTGTGTATCATGGTCTGGTCTGGCATTTGAGGTCTCTCAGAGTCTGTAGAACATCTATCCGGCCCTCCTGACTTTTAGACTTTCCATCGAGAAGTCAGGTCTTTGACTAGGTCTGCTTTTATATGTTTCTTGGTCTTTTCCCCTTGAAACTTTATTGTTCTACAATTGTTTAGTGTTTTGATTATTACATGCCAAAAGGAATGTATTTTCTGCTCCTGTCTATTTGGTGTTCTGTAAGCTTTTTGTTCCTTGATGTGCATTTACTTCTTTAGGTTAGGAACTTTCTCCTGTGCTTTTGCTGAAAATATTCTATGCCTTGACCTGGGTCTCTTCTCTTTCCTTTATTCCTATTATGTTTAGATTTTGTCTTTTCTTTTTTTGTTGGTTTCTTTGTTTATTTTTAATACATTTTTATTGATATTTATTGAGCTCTACATTTTTCTCTGCTCCCCTCCCTGCCTCTCCCCTCTCCCCTTCAACCCTCCCCCAATTTACTCAGGAGATCTTGTCTTTTTCTACTTCCTATGTAGATTAGATCTATCTAAGTTTCTCTTAGTGTCCTCATTGTTGTTTAAGTTCTCTGGGATTGTGGTTTGTAGGCTGGCTTTCTTTGCTTTATGTTTAAAACCACCTATGAGTGAGTACATGTGATAATTGTCTTTCTGGGTCTGGGTTACCTCACTCAAAGTAATGTTTTCTAGATCCATCCATTTTCCTGCAAAATTAAAGATGTTGTTATTTTTTCTGCTGTGTAGTACGCCATTATGTAAATGTACCACATTTTTCTTATCCATTCTTCGATCGAGGGGCATTTAGGTTGTTTTCAGGTTCTGGCTATGACAAACAAAGCTCCTATGAACATAGTTGAACACATGTCCTTGTGGCACGATTGAGCATCCTTTGGATATATACCCAAAAGTGGTATTGCTGGGTCTTGAGGAAGGTTGTGTCCTAATTTTCTGAGAAATTGCCACACTGACATCCAAAGGGGCTGTACCAGCTTGCACTCCCACCAGCAACGCAGAAGTGTTCCCTTTCCCCCACAACCTCTTCAGCATAAGTTGTCATCAGTGTTTTTGATCTTGGCCATTCTTACAGGTATAAGATGGAATATCAGAGTTGTTTTGATTTGCATTTCACTGATGACTAAGGATGTTGAACATTTCCTTAAGTGCCTTTCAGCCATTTTAGATTCTTCTGTTGAGAGTTCTCTGTTTAGGTCTGTACTCCGTTTTTTTTTTTTTTTTTTGTTTTTGTTTTATGTGATCTTTTGGTGTCCAATTTCTTGAATTCTTTGTATATTTTGGAGATCAGACCTCTGTATGATATGGGGTTAGTGAAGATCTTTTCCCATTCTGTAGGCTGTCGTTTTTTCTTGTTGACCATGTTCTTTTTTTTTTTTTTTGACAGAACATGTTAAATATTTATTTAGGCGGTTATGGAGGGGAAAAGGAGAAGGGAGGGGCAGAGAGAAAGAGGGAGAGAGAGAGAAAGAGAGAGAGATAGAAAGAAGGAGAAGAGAAAGGAGAGAGAGAGGGGGACAGAGACACGTGTGTGCACGCCAGAGGGGACAGTAAGAGCGACCATGTTCTTTGACATCTTTGGATGTCAGTGTGGTAATTTCTCAGAAAATTAGGACACAACCTTCCTCATGACCCAGTAATCCACTTTTGGGTGTATATTCAATACCAGGCTGTTTTCAGTACGGTAGCTCTGTAGTAGAGTTTGAAGTCAGGGACTGTGATGCTTCCAGAAGTTCTTTTACTGCAGGATAGATTTGGTCTTTTCATAGTGCCCCATATTTCCTGGATGTTTTGTGCTAGAATTATATTTATTTATTTAAAAAGAAAACAATTTTTTTCATTTTACGTACCAATCTGAGTTCCCACTGCCTCCTCTCCTCCCCTTCGCTCCACGTAACCCCTTCACCTCACTTCCACCTACTCCTCAGAGAGGGTAAGGCACATTGCTTTGTGGAAGGTCCAAGGCCCTCCCTACTATATCTAGGCTGAGAAAGGTATACATCCATAGAGAACAGGTTCCAAAAAGCCAGTATATGCAGTAGGGATTTCTACTTTGCCAGTGGCCCTGCAGTCTTCCCCAGCCATACAACTGTTACCCACATCCAGAGGGTTTAGTTTGGACCTATGCTGTTTCCTTCCCTGTCCAGCTGGAGTTGGTGAGCTCAGGTAAACTGTTTCAGTGGGTGTACCCATTATGGTCTTGACCTCTTTGCTTGTATTCTTACTTCTCCTTCTCTTCAATTGGATTTAGGAGCTTAGTTCAGTGCTCCGATGTGGGTCTCTGCCTCTGTTTCCATCAGTTGCTGGATGAAGGTTCTATGGCAATGAAGGTTCTATGGCGATATTTAAGATATTCATCAGTCTGACTACAGGGCAAGGCCAGTTCAGGCACCCTCTCCTCTATTGCTTAGGGTCTTAGCTAGGGTCATCCTTGTGGATTCCTGGGAATTTCTTTAGTGCCAGGTTTCTTTCTTTCTTTCCTTCTTTCTTTCTTTCTTTCTTTCTTTCTTTCTTTCTTTTCGAGACAGGGTTTCTCCATAGCTTTTGGTTCCTGTCCTGGAACTAGCTCTTCTAGATCAGGCTGGCCTCAAACTCATAGAGATCCGCCTGCCTCTGCCTCCCGAGTGCTGGGATTAAAGGCGTGTGCCACCACTGCCCGGCTGGTGCCAGGTTTCTTGCTAGCCCCATAATGGCTTCCTCAATCAAAATATCTCTTTCCTTGCTCTTATCTCTGTCCTTCCTCCATCTTGACTATCCGGTTACTCAAGTTCTCCTCTCCCTCCCCTTCTATCCTCCCTACTCCTCCCACGCCCATGCTCCCAATTTTGTCATGGAGAACCTGGAAACAGCCTAGATGTGCCTCAGCTAAAGACTGGATAAAGAAAGTGTGGCACATTTATACATTAGAGTACTACTCAGCGGTAAAAAATGATGACATCTTAAAATTTGCATGCAAATGGATGGAATTAGAAAAAAACCATCCTGAGTGAGGTAACCCAGACCCTGAAAGATGAACATGGTATGCACTCACTCATAAGTGGATACTAGCTGTAAAGCAAAGGATAATGAGCCTGTAGTCCATGACCCTAGAGAAGCTAAGTAACAAGGTGAACCCTAAGACAAACATACATAGATCCACCTGGAAAGGGGAAACAGACAAGATCACGTGCTAAGAGTTTTTTAGATTTAAATTTTCTTTGACCTTTTCTTCTATCATGTCTTCCATACCTGAGATTCTCCCTTCCATTTTTCTTTTCTGTTGGTGAGGCTTGCTCTGAGATTCCTTTTAAAGTTCCTAAATTTTTCATTTCCAGATCTCCCCCAGTTTGGGTTTTCTTTATTAATTCTATTTCTACTTTTGGGTCTTAAATTCTTTTATTCATTTTCTTCCAGGGTTTGCTTGTGTTTTCATAGATTTCCTCTTTAAAGGCCTCTATCATATCGGTAAAGGCTGTTTTAAGATCTCTGTCTTGTGCCTCAGCTGTATTGGGGTACTCTTGGCCTACTGAGACAGATTGTTCTGGTATTTTTTTTTATTGTGTTTTTAGTCTGATGTCTAGGCGTCTGGGTTTGGAAGACTACATTCTAAGTTCTAGTATCTGGTCTTGTCTTTGTTAGGTGGGTGTTTTGTTTCTTGGTTTCTGTTGTCTCTGGTTCTTAGGTGGGTGTGGTGGCTGTGTGTTGCCAGGTTGGGAATTTTTCTGGGATTCTGCTAGCTGTGGCTAATGGGGGTTCCAGGTAAAATGTATTTCTAGGTATTAGGAACTGACATTTAAGAAGGGGTGCTGCTGAGGGGGACCACAGAAGGGAAGAAATCACGGTGTTCCACCAGGAGCCGAGCAGTCCCTTGGGAATGGGGGCAGAGAATGAGGAGAGCTGAAACAGGTGTCTGCTACAGAGCTGTGGATGAGACTGGGGACTGGATATGGAGGAGAGGAAGGGGAGTGGAGACCCCAGGCTCTCCTGTGTACTTCGCTGGCCCATTTGCTTTTCTGGCTAGCTTGTCTGGTAGCTTCCCAGGGAATGTCTGCTGGAATTGGAGATTGGTGTAACAGGATGAGAGAGAAGGAAGACTGGAGGGCAGGATCTGCGTGACCCATGGAAATGGGGCAGACAGGAAGAGGAGGCCATAGCAGATGGTCTGCAGAGCTGGGGGCGCAGTTGGGGGCCTGGATTTCGAGGAGAGGAGAGGGAGGTGGATGTCTGCAGTTAGGCTACCTGCTTCCCTAGTTGGAGTGGCCGTGGCTTCTGAGGGGACGCCTGCTGAAGCTGGGGGCTGGGGTTAAGTGAAGAGTTGGTGGAAGGAAGTTTGGAGGGAAAGGTCTTTGTGACCCACTGGAGATGGCGGTGGGAGGCGTGGCGGGGTGGGGTGGCGGGGCGGGGTGGGTCGGGGAGAGCTGCAGCAGGGGGTGTGCCACATTGCTGGGCATGAGGCTGGGGCCATAGATCTGGAGAGGAGGAAGAGGGGAAACCTGCAGTCAGCTCCCTGCTCCCCCAGTTGACTGGGGTTTCCCAAGGAATGCTGCATCTGCACATTTTCAAGGGTCGCATGAGCAGCTGCACTTTGGGGTCTGCATGGAGAGGGGCTCAGTGCCTTGCCTGGTTTCCACACAAACGTTATTTAGGTGGGAACAGATTGAACTTGAGGGTTCCAGGATTTTCACACGACCTTTAAATACTCCAGATTTGCAGTTTCCTTCTCTCTTTAATTCACAACTGGATGGTCTTGGAAAGAAAACATTGAATTGGATGCTGTTGCCCTGCAAATCTGCCTCTTCCTGCCTCCCTCTGCCCCAGCCTTCCCTGCCTCCTGGATGCTTCACCCACTCACTACCCAGCAGGCATCATCTGGCCTCTGTCCACATCCCTCTATGGGAACCTGCTTGCTTAGAATTCACCAGCCCCCAGAGGCCTCAGCTGGGGGCCTGATGCTATTTCCTTCTTCAAGCCAGATTTACGCCTCCTTGCAAAGTCCTCCTGCCTTGGCTTCAGGACATAAAAGAGCCCCATTTCATTGTTACTAAAAAACAAAACAAAACCACTCCCTGGGGAGATGGCTTAGTGAGTGAAGAGCTTACCTTGCAAGAATGAGGACCAGCATTTGCTCCCCAGCTCACGCAGAAAAAAGGCTGGCCTGGTGGTATGCCCTTGGGATTCCACTGTTGAGGAAGCAGAGACAGGAAGACCCTGAGGCTCACTGGACAGGTGGCCTAGACTCACTGAGAGGGCTCAGGACAGTGAGGGACCCTGTCTCAAAGAATAAGGTGCACAGCTCCCGAGGAACAAATGACACTTGTGGTTGACTTTTGTCCTCTACACACATGCAAATACTTGTGTGTGTGTGTGTGTGTGTGTGTGTGTGTGTGTATCTACAGATCTATGGATTCACACAGATACACATAGACACATAAAGATACACATACATGCCTCTTTTGACACATAACATCACCCAGCCCAGCCTGTCTGGGCACTCGGTCAGAATCCTCAGGGCACCCAAGCTGGCGGGAGTTCCTTTGTTTCTATAGCCTGCCTGCACCAAGCAAGGTAGGTGCTTTGTTTGCAAGCTACCCAACCAGCACGGAGACCTGATCTCTCGGCACCAGGAGAGCTAACATTGGGGAGAGTTTCTGACCCCGCGGCGCCAGCCCCGGACAGGGAACTCAGAAGTTCCTCAACCCTCTATCCTTCTTGGGCTCTCTGCAGGGCCTCTACTCCCTGCATACTGCCTCTTTCTTCCTATCCCACCCAGCTTGCATCCAGAACCCTCCCCACTTCGGCCCCACTGCCCTCTTTTGACACATAACATCACCCAGCCCAGCCTGTCTGGGCACTCGGTCCGAATCCTCAGGGCACCCAAGCGGGCGGGAGTTCCTTTGTTTCTATAGCCTGCCTGCACCAAGCAAGGTAGGCGCTTTGTTTGCGAGCTACCCAACCAGCACGGAGACCTGATCTCTCGGCGCCAGGAGAGCTAACATTGGGGAGAGCCGTCACTGGGAAGGTACATCAGTAGGCAAGGAGACCTGATCCGGTAAAAGAAGATCCATAAGGGAGCATTTGGAAGAAGAGATGGGCAGACGCCAATGCAAGAATTCACCCAACAAGCTGAAAAGCAACATGAAGCCACCAGAAACCAGCGACCTCACAACGGGAGGACATGAACACCTTAATCAAAAAGAAGTAGAAAAGATTGACTTCATGAAAGTGATTGACACCCTTAAATAGCATGTAAAAAACGCCCTTATAGAAATGAATGAGAAATATAACAGAAAGTTTGAAGAATTGAATAAATCAGTGAATGATACCCTAGAAAACCAAGGAAAAACAATCAAACAGATAATGGAAACAGTTCAAGACTTGAAAACTGAAATGGAGGCAAGGAAGAAAACACAAACAGAGGGCCGGCTGGACATGGAAAATTTAAGTAAACAAACAGAGTCTACAGAAACAAGCATAACCAACAGAATACAAGAGTTAGAAGAAAGAATCTCAGATTCTGAAGATACCATAGAGAAAATAAACACACTGATCAAAGAAAACAACAATTCCAACAAACTCTCATCCCAAAACATTCAGGAAATCTGGGACACAATAAAAAGACCAAACCTAAGAATAATAGGAGTAGAAGAAGGAGAAGAAGTGTATCTCAATGGTCCAGAAAATATATTTAATAAAATTCTAGAAGAAAACTTTCCCAACCTAAAGAAAGCTATACCTATGAAGGTTCAAGAAGCATACAGAACACCGAATAGGCTGGATCAAAAAAAAAAAATCCCCTTGCCATATAATAATCAAAGCACAAAGCATACAGAATAAGGAAAGAATTTTAAGAGCTGCAAAGGAAAAAGGCCAAGTCACTTATAAAGGTAAACCTATCAGACTTACACCTGACTTCTCCATGGAAACTACGAAAGCCAGAAGGTCCTGGATAGATGTACTGCAGAAACTGAGAGACCATGGATGCAAGCCCAGACTACTATACCCAGCCAAGCTTTCGTTCACTATAAATGGAGAAAATAAAATTTTCCAGGATAAAAACAAATTTAAACAATACGCAGCCACAAATCCAGCCTTACAGAAAGTAATAGAAGGAAAATCACTAACCAAGGAGTCCAACAATGACCACAATAACTCAGACATCTAGAGACCCTTCACCAACACAACTCAAAGAAGGCGGACACACAAACTTTATGACTAAAAAAGTGACCGGAGTTAACAACCACTGGTCATTAATATCACTTAATGTCAATGGACTCAACTCACCTATAAAAAGACACAGGCTAAGAGATTGGATAAGACAACAGGATCCAACATTCTGCTGTTCACAAGAAACACACCTCAACCACAAAGACAGGCACCTACTCAGAGTAAAGGGCTGGGAAAAGGCTTATCAAGCAAATGGACCTAAGAAACAAGCAGGTGTGGCCATACTAATTTCTAACAAAGTTGACTTCAAACTTAAATCAATCAGAAGAGATGGAGAGGGGCATTTTATACTCATAACAGGAACAGTTCATCAGGATGAAGTCTCAATCCTGAACATCTATGCCCCTAATATAAAAGCACCCACGTACATAAAAGAAACATTACTAAAACTCAAGGCAGCCATCAAACCGCACACACTAATAGTAGGAGACTTCAACACTCCTCTCTCACCAATGGACAGGTCAACCAGACAGAAACCTAACAGAGAAACAAGAGAATTAATGGAGGTAATGAAGCAAATGGACTTAACAGACATCTATAGAACATTCCACCCAAATAGGAAAGAATATACCTTCTTCTCTGCAGCTCATGGAACCTTCTCGAAAATCGACCACATAGTCGGTAACAAAGCAAACATCCACCGTTACAAAAAAATATTAGTAACCACCTGTGTCTTATCAGATCACCATGGATTAAAGTTATAATTCAACAACAATGCTACCCCCAGAAAGCCTACAAATTCATGGAAACTGAACAGTCAACTACTGAACCATATCTGGATTAAGGAAGAAATAAAGAAAGAAATTAAAGTCTTCCTGGAATTCAATGAAAATAAAGAAACAACATACTCAAACTTATGGGACACTATGAAAGCAGTCCTAAGAGGAAAGTTCATAGCACTAAGTGCCCACTTAAAGAAAACAGAGAAAGCTCACATTGGAGACTTAACAGCCCACCTGAAAGCTCTAGAAAAAAAAGAAGCAGATTCACCTAGGAGGAGTAGAAGACTGGAAATAATCAAACTGAGGGCTGAAATCAACAAAATAGAAACACAGAAAACAATCCAAAGAATCAATGAAACAAAAAGCTGGTTCCTGGAGAAAATCAACAAGATTGACAAACCCCTATCCAAACTAGTCAAACGGCAGAGAGAGAATTTGCAAATTAATAAGATCAGAAATGAAAAGGGGGACATAACCACAGACACAGAGGAAATTCAGAGAATCATTAGATCTTACTACAAAAGCCTATATGCCACAAAACTGGAAAATGTAAAGGAAATGGACACTTTTTTAGATATATACCATATACCAAAGTTAAACCAGGACCAGGTGAACAATCTAAATAGGCCTGTTAGTCGCGAAGAATTAGAAGCGGTTATCAAAAACCTCCCTACCAAAAAAAAGGCCCAGGACCAGATGGTTTCAATGCGGAATTCTACCAGAACTTCCAAGAAGACCTAATACCTATACTCCTTAATGTATTTCACAATATAGAAACAGAAGAGGCATTGCCAAATTCCTTTTATGAAGCTACAGTTACTCTGATACCAAAACCGCACAAAGACTCAACCAAGAAAGAGAATTATAGGCCAATCTCACTCATGAACATCGACGCAAAAATCCTCAACAAAATACTGGCAAACCGAATCCAAGAACACACTAGAAAAATTATCCATTATGATCAAGTAGGCTTCATCCCAGAGATGCAGGGCTGGTTCAACATACGCAAATCTATCAATGTAATCCATCATATAAATAAACTGAAAGAAAAAAACCATATGATCATTTCATTAGATGCTGAAAAAGCATTTGACAAAATTCAACATCCCTTTATGATAAAAGTATTGGAGAGATTAGGGATACAAGGGTCATACCTAAATATAATAAAAGCTATATACAGCAAGCCGACAGCTAACATCAAATTAAACGGAGAGAAACTCAAAGCCATCCCACTAAACTCAGGAACACGACAAGGCTGTCCACTCTCGCCATACCTCTTCAATATAGTGCTTGAAGTTCTAGCAATAGCAATAAGACAACATAAGGGGATCAAGGGGATTCGAATTGGAAAGGAAGAAGTGAAACTTTTGTTATTTGCAGATGATATGATAGTGTACATAAGCGACCCCCAAAACTCCACCAAAGAACTTTTACAGCTGATAAACACCTTTAGTAATGTGGCAGGATACAAGATCAACTCCAAAAAAATCAGTCGCCCTCTTATACACAAAGGATATGGAAGCAGAGAGGGAAATCAGAGAAGCTTCACCTTTCACGATAGCCACAAACAGCATAAAATATCTTGGGGTAACTCTAACCAAGGAAGTGAAAGATCTATTTGACAAGAACTTTAAGGCATTGAAGAAAGAAATTGAGGAGGATACCAGAAAATGGAAGGACCTCCCTTGTTCTTGGATTGGGAGGATCAACATAGTAAAAATGGCAATTCTACCAAAGGCAATTTATAGATTCAATGCAAACCCCATCAAGGTCCCATCAAAATTCTTCACATATCTTGAGAGGACGATAATCAACTTTATATGGAAAAACAAAAAACTCAGGATAGCCAAAACAATCCTATACAATAAAGGATCTTCTGGAGGCATTACCATCCCTGACTTCAAACTCTATTACAGAGCTACAGTGATGAAAACAGTGTGGTACTGGCATAAAAACAGAGAAGTCGACCAATGGAATCATATAGAAGACCCGAATTTTAACCCACAAACCTATGAACACCTCATTTTCGATAAAGGAGCTAAAAGTATACAATGGAAGAAAGAAAGCATCTTCAACAAATGGTGCTGGCATAACTGGATGTCATATCTATCACCATGCACAAAACTCAAGTCCAAATGGATTAAAGACCTCAATACCAGTCAGAACACATTGAACCTGATAGAAGAGAAAGTGGGAAGTACCCTACAACAGATGGGCACAGGAGATTGCTTCCTATGTGTAACCCCAGCAGCACAGACATTAAGGGCAACATTGAATAAATGGGACCTACTAAAACTGAGAAGCTTCTGTAAAGCAAAGGACACTGTCACTAAGACAAAAAGGCAACCTACTGACTGGGAGAAGATCTTCACCAACCCTGCAACAGACAAAGGTTGATCTCCAAAATATATAGAGAACTCAGGAAACTAGACTTTAAAATGCTAATTAACCCAAATAAAAAATGGGGCACTGAACTGAACAGAGAATTCTCAACAGAAGAAGTTCAAATGGCCAAAAGACACTTAAGGTCATGCTCAACCTCCTTAGCGATCAGGATCAGGGAAATGCAAATCAAAACAACTTTGAGATATCATCTTACACCTGTCAGAATGGCTAAAATAAAAAACTCCAATGATAGCCTTTGCTGGAGAGGCTGTGGAGGAAGGGATACCCTCATCCATTGCTGGTGGGAATACAATCTTGTGCAACCACTTTGGAAATCAGTGTTTTGGTTTCTCAGGAAATTCGGGATCAACCTACCCCTGGACCCAGCAATACCACTCCTGGGAATATACCCTAGAGATGCCCGATCATATGACAAGAGCATTTGTTCAACTATGTTCATAGCAGTATTATTTGTAATAGCCAGAACCTGGAAACAACCTAGATGCCCTTCAATGGAAGAATGGATGAAGAAAGTGTGGAATATATACACATTAGAGTACTACGCTGCGGTAAAAAACAATGACTTCTCGAATTTTGCATGCAAATGGATGGAAATAGAAAACACTATACTGAGTGAGGTAACCCAGACCCAAAAAGATGAACATGGGATGTACTCACTCATAATTGGTTTCTAGCCATAAATAAGGGTCACGGAGTCTACAATTGGTGAACCTAAAGAAGCTAAGTAAGAAGGGGAACCCAAGGAAAAACATATAGTTATCCTCTTGGCTATGGGAAGTAGACAAAATGGCTGGGGAGAAAATTGGGATCTTGGGGGTGGGGTGGGAGGGGGGTAAGGGGAGATGGGGAGAGAAAAGGGAGAAGGGGAGGATGGGGGGAACTTGGGGAAACAGGATGATTGGGATAAAGAAAGGTTGGATAGGGGAGCACGGAAGCACAATTTTTGGTTAAGGGAGCCACATTAGGGTTGGCAAGAGACTTGAACCTAGAGTGGCTCCCAGGAGCCCAAGGAGATGTCCCCAGTTAGTTCCTTGGGCAGCTGAGGATCGGGAACCTGAAATGACCCTATCCTATAGCAATACTGACGAATATCTTGCATATCACCATAGAACCTTCATCTGGTGATGGATGGAGATAGAGACAGAGACCCACACTGGAGCACTGGACTGAGCTCCCAAGGTCCCAATGAGGAGCAGAAGGACGGAGAACATGAGCAAAGAAGTTGGGACCACGAGGGGTGCACCCACCCACTGAGACAGTGGAGCTGATCTATTGGGAGCTCACCAAGGCCAGCTGGACTGTGACTGAAAAAGCATGGGATAAAACCGGACTCTCTGAACATGGCGAACAATGACGGCTGATGAGAAGCCAAGGACAATGGCACGGGGTTTTGATCCTACGTAATGTGCTGACTTTGTGGGAGCCTAGCCAGTGTGGATGTTCACCTTCCTAGATATGGACGGAGGGGGGAGGACCTAGGACTTCCCACAGGGCAGGGAACCCTGACTGCTCTTTGGACTGGAGAGGGAGGGGGAGAGGAGTGGGGGGAAGGGGGAGAAGGGTGGGAGGAGGGGGAGAAGGGTGGGAGGAGGGGGAGGGAAATGGGAGGCTGGGAGGAGGCGGAAACTTGTTTTTTTTTCCTTTTCTCAATAAAAAAAAGTAAAAAAAAAAGATACACACACATATATACAAAACAACAAAACAATTTTCCTTACTGATCTCGTTTATTCTCATCTTTTCTTTTACTTTATTACCTTTGTTTTGAAAAAATATTTTCTACATTTATTTATCTCTATATTGTGCATGTATGTATAAGTATGGGCACACAAATGATATGGAGTGTGTGAGGTCAGAGGACAACTTGCAAGCGACAGTTCTCTCCTTCTACCACGAGTCTTGGGAATCAAATTCAGGTCCCTGGGCTTGGCAGCGAGGTCCTTTATCTGCCGAGCCATCTGCCCATCTCTCTGCTCCTTCTTCTGTGACCTCGAATGGCTTTCTGTGGCCTTGTATGACCAACCACCTGTGTGGATTACTTTCTCTCTCTCTGTGTTCCATCCTAAATCCCATCTCCAGGCTGTGTTCCCTGAGCTGTCTTGACTTCACCCCCTGTCTTCTGGACCATCTTCTCACTCTTCATCTTGACATGCTGGCCTTCCCTGCGCCTCCCTCCTCCATTACCTTCTCCCACCACACTTTAGTTTATTAGAACCACCCCGCACCCTCCGATCTCATCAGTGTGGCCTCCGTTGTCCCCGGGAATGTGGTCACTCGTCTGTTGATCTTAGAATGTTTGGGAGGATCCATTGTCACCGCCACATTTTTCTAAAAGAACACCTTAGCATTAGCCAGAGGTCGGTGCACAGGGTACCTGGGAGTGAAGTAGACAAAGGTAGCACAGACCAGTCATGAGATACTGATTTACTGATTTAGGTTTACTGAGAGCAAGCACTGCTGGGGCTGCTCATTTCCACGCATAATGTCATTTGTACCTGGAACCGGGTCATTTGTACCCGGAGAAACGGCTGAAACAATGGGCTGTTGCCCTTAACAACCTGACCACAAACGCTTATTTCAGAGAACAAGAGGTGGAGGCAGGACAGTCAGAAGTTCAAGGTTAGATGTGGCTACTTAGGAAGTTTGAAGTCAGTTTGGGTTACATCAGATCCCGCCTTACAAAAACAAAAATAAAGCAAAAAATAACAACAACAAAGAGACTTTGAGTAAACCAGTTAGATACTTCCTGAGAACCTAAAATGGAGCAGAACATTATTTGGCCTCCAAAGTACAGCCACAACAGCCTGGATGGTCCCATCGCTGCCTCTCTAGAGGACAGGTCCATCTGTCTCGTAGAGTTTTCAGGTTCAGCCCCCCATTTAGCGTTCTGGATACACCCAGCAGGGAGAGGTGGGGTGAGGGGTGAGAACCCAGAGAACAGAAATTCTTCTAGTTCTCTGAGCAGATCTAGGACACAGCCCCTCCTGTGCTTCCCTGGTGTCTCATATACTAACTGGGTCACACTGCCTTGCTCAATCCCACCGAGAAGACTCTGCTCAAGGGCAGGCCAGGGCGCACCTCCATTCCTCTCCTCTCCCATCTGTGGCTAGCTGTGTCCTAACAGCCTGACTCTTCTCCACGGCGGGAAGGGATCTTAATTATTTTTGAGCCATGAAAGTATTCAGTGGGGGCTGGAGAGATGGCTCAGTGGTTAAGCGCATTGCCTGCTCTTCCAAAGGTCCTGAGTTCAATTCCCAGCAACCACATGGTGGCTCACAACCATCTGTAATGAGGTCTGGTGCCCTCTTCTGGCCTGCAGACATACACATAGACAGAATATTGTATACATAATAAAAATAAAAATTAAAAAAAAAGAAAGTATTCAGTGGTCTGATGAAGCTGAAAGACACTCTCTTTAAAACAAAACAAACAAAACCCCCAAACAGATAAACAAACAAACAAACAGAAAAGATTTTAAAACAATAACACAAAATATTTAGGATTGTGAAGTATTAAAATCAGAAAGCCACGTTTGTGATACTGGGAGACTATTCATCTTTGTCTTCACAGTCAAAAGCCACCCTAGTTTCTAAGCACTGAAGAGGCCACGCGGCGTTTGAGACCCCTGCAGTATGACCTGTACAGGAAGAGTGCATGTAATATTGTAATCTGTGCTTTGAAGCCAATAGTTATCACAGACAGTGTTATGGTTGAAGCAAGATTGGCTCCCCACAGGCTCCTGGTCTCAGCTGGTGGTCAGTCTTGGGAGGTTCTGGAAACTCAGCTGGAGGAGGTAAGTCACTAGGGCATGCCCATATTCCTAGGGAAACTGAGGTTCCCTTTTGAAACCTTAGTCTCATTAACAAAAGAATTTAGAACAGACTTGCAAGGAAGCCCAAAGGTCAATTTTATTAGAGAAATAACGACAGTTTGTTGAGAGAAAAACAACCAGGCAGGAAACATTTTTGTATTTTTGGCCCCTGCTAGGAGAAGGTGGGGGAAGAGGAGACGCCATATTGTTTGGGTTAAGCTGTGGGGCGTGGTGGTGGTGGTGGGGGATCAGCATGCAGCCACATGACAGAAATGGGGATGGGGAGAGCTTCTGAGAACGAGGGAGAAAGCCCCGAGTTTCAGGAAAGTACACCCAGGCTTTTGTCAGCATCCAAAAGAAAAAAGGAAAGCCAGACTCTTCGGGTAATTCAGATGCGGTGCGCTGAGGAAGCTGTGCGAGTCTCTACCCAGACTGGAGTGGAGAGTTGGTCACATAAGGAGATTGGCCCTCCCATCGCAGCGTGGCTTTCAGTGAGCCGGCCTTCCTGGGATTGGGGTTGGGGGAGGATCCCTGCTCATATGATTGACAGGCACAGTGGTATTAACTTATTCCCCCCCCCCCTCCTCCACACACACAGGGTTTTTCTGTGTAGCCCTGGCTGTCCTGGAACTCACTCTGTAGACCAGGCTGGCCTCTGCCTCCTGAGAGCTGGGATTAAAGCCATATGACACCAGCAAGGAGATTATATCAAGCCTCTACCCAGAGATAAAGGTAGAATTTATAATCTCTTCTCTTGAATGGGCAAAAGTAGCTTTATCTTAAAGGTCCCCCAAAAGCCCAAACACATCCACTTATTTTCTTTTTTAAATTGCAGTTATTTGTGTGTGTGGACACATGTGCCATGGAACCAATGGTGAGTTAGACGACAGTTCTTCCTTCCGCGATGCCGGACCTAGGAATTAAACTCAGATCCCTTACCCGCCGAACCGTTTCTATGGCTCACTTCCACTTTCAATACTGCAGTTTAAATCCTAAGGCGTGGGAGGGCTGATATTCACCTTCCCAGAGTCAACTAGGAAGCAGGAGGTAGGGCCAGATTTCATGGCCTCCAAAGCTGTTACGTGTAGCATACTTGGCTCCTGGCTCTTCTCTGTCTCCCTCGCCTCTTTGTCTGCCATGAGTGAACACCTTCTTCACAGGCTCCCACCTACACAATACTCTGCCTCACCGTAGGCTCTGAGTTAGTGGGGCCAGGGACTGTGCACTATAAATACACCTTTGGAGCTAAAAAAGATCCATCTTCCCCATAAGAGTTTTTGTTTGGTGTGTGTGTGTGTGTGTGTGTGTGTGTGTGTGTGTGTGTATGTGTGTGTGTACATGTGGTATTACATCTAAGAGTGTCTTTTAACAGTTCTTAAATTTAAATCTGCTAGGAAAGGGGAGGACCTAGTGGATTTGATCAGTTTCAGGGACTTCCTGAAGTCTTTGAGTTGTACATTTTCTTTGCTTAATGGGCTTCCCTGCAGGATGGAATGTTTCATCCCCCCCTCCGCTTGTTGTTTCACCACACCCCTCCCCCATAAACATTCTGCATCTTAGTAAGATTCCATCCAAGATACAAGGCTTCAATCTTGGCGGAGACTGCTCCCCAGCACCTGGATTCTCTGAGATGTTAGCGCTCTCTCTCTCTCTCTCTCTCTCTCTCTCTCTCTCTCTCTCTCTTTCTCCTTCTCTCTCTCTTTTAAGGCCTCTCTCACAGCTCTTTGCACTTTCTTCATGTTCAGCTCACACGTGCTTAGACACACGCTTCTCATCCTGTGCAGGTCATCCTGCTGGGTATGGAGGCCCACACAAGGCTGAGCAAGGACTGTTACCATCAGTGGAGGAGACAGGCTTCCTTTCATCCAACCACAACCCCAAGCACGACACCAAAGGCATAATGGGAGATCTTTACACATAGGTCTCAGTCATCCCGAGGGGGAAGGGTGGCAGAGCAGAGGTTAACAGTCCAACTTGGCTCCAAGATGAGGAAGGGAACTGAGAGGAAGAGGGCATTTGAGCTCAGCTTTTAGAGGGGGGCTGGGAACAATTTCCACGTGGCTCAGGTCTTTGATAGAATTCTTACTTTGTCCTGTCACAGGTATGAACCATCAGTGATCTCCCTTAGCTTTTCGACTTCCCATGGTGTGAAAACGCACCTTCACAACCATTCTTCTTACTTTCAGTATCTGATAACTCACATGTGATAGGCAGCACCATTGTAAGACAGGCTTTCCATCAGATGGCATTGCCTAACTCATGTGAGTATTGGGCGCATGTTCGGGGAGCCTAGGCTGAGCTACGTGTTGTCAGTGTAGGCACACTGGACTTAGGATATGTTCAGCTTATAGTGAGTGTATGTGGCTATATAAGCCCACTGTAAGTCAGGGGACATCCGTAACTGTCTCTGAGTGGGTGGGCAGGGGGCACATGCTTTCTTCCCAGAACTCATACTCTATAGACACCTGTCGACTGTGTTTCTAGGATGTGAGTCCCTTGGGGGTAGGGAGATGGCTCAGTTGGTATAGTACTTCCTGTGCAAGCAAAAGGATTCTAGTTGAGATGTCTAGTATTCAGGCAAAAGCTGGGCGGTAGCAGGTGCATGTCATTTCGGTGCTGGGGAGGTGGAATCCTTGGATTAATTAGCTTAGTGGTGAGCTCCAGTTCTAGTGAGAAACTCTATCTTAAAAGAATAAGTTGGAGACTGACAAAGACACCTGACAGTTGATCTGTCAGTACGCACACATGCGCCCCCATGTATGCTCACCAGGCATATACTCAAGAACACACATGTGCATGAGCACACACAGACATACAAACACAATGCATGTTCCCATATTAGTTATTAATATATAACAACGCCCCAAGTCAGTGACTTTGAAGAACAATTTACTATTTCTCATGAGCCTATGGGTGATCCTGCTGATCTGGACCAGATCCCATTGCCTCAATGGGGTCTTGTGGTCCCTGGCAGGGTGGCCAGAGGCTGGTTGATCTCTATCAGCCTTGGCTAGGGCAATGTGCCTCCCTACTGTGTAATTTTTCAAGTTGGTGTTTGCTTCAAGTTGATAGCTGTCCTACTGGCCAAAGTAAGTCAGCGTATCCAGCCCAGAGTCAGTGCTGGAGGACACTACCCAAGGGCAAGGACACAGGGAGGCCACTAATGTAATCAATCTGCCATCATCTTCACAATTAAAGGATCAGCTGCAAATTCTTGGTGAAGTAAGACAGACCTAAATCAATAGATAAATGCATAAATAAAGTTTGAGTGGCCCCCATCTAGTGGTGGGGCCTCTCATACGGCCACTTCCAAAGCATCTGAAGACTGCTGTCTGCAGAGGCTGGTTGGAATGCAAGACCATTGCGCTTCCGTTCCCATCTGATACACCATCAGTTCAGCATCCCACATGGCTTTTCACAGAGATGTTTTCCTTTCCCCCGAGGACATTGGCAACAGCCTACAACACACTTTCCCTGGCACTCAGCTGTGAGTTGTTACAAATATCAGCATTCTGTCAGCAGCTCTGGGTCATAGCTCAGCTTCCCTGAACCAACAAATCCTCTCTCCTCGGCCTTGCATGTGTCAGTTAGAGGTGGCAGGCGGCAGAGTGGAGTACGGGACACACTCAGAGCACACCGTGAATAAGACAGTTTGGGGCCACGGAGTGGAGTATGGGACACGGTCAGAGCACGCCGTGAATAAGGGCAGACCAGGGCCACGGGGAGGGGGGCAAGTCCACCCCCAATACTGAGTGGCAGGCATTTGGCACATGATGCACTCCGGAGTGTGAAACCTCACTCACCATGTACGGTCCATGAGATTCTCAGCAGGCATTTTCCCCTCTCTATAAAATGAAGGGAGTTGGTAATCTCAGCGTGGGCGAGGATTAAATGTTCTGTGGTGCTTACAATTTTCTTCCCTTTCTCCCGCCAGAAAAAAATCATTGTAAAATTATGTGTATGCATGTGTATGCGTGTGGATTTGTGCCCTTGTGGGTGCGGGTGGAGCCCAGAAGAGGGCATCAGATCTCCAGGAGCTGCCTGACATGGGAGCCCAAGCCAAGCTATAGTTCTGTGGGGAGCAAGATCAGCTCTTAGCCGCTGAGCCATCTCTCCAGTCCCTGCCCCTACCCCTCCTTTGGACAGGGCCTCATGTGTCTCAGGTTGGTCTAGAACATTATGGAGCTGATGACCTAAGACTGAAATACCAATCTTCCTATTTTTACTTCTTGAATTAGGACGGTGTAACCTCTTGGTTACAAGGGTCCAACATCTGGCTTATGAAATTCTGGGAATCAAACCCAAGGCTTCATACATGTGCAGGTGCTCTATCAACTGAGCCACATCCCTAGCCTAGTTCTTTAACATTTTTTTGAGGAATTTTGAGGAGCAATAGAGAGGGGACTACTAGCAAGGTACAGGTGTCAGGATTAAGAAAATGGAAGAAGGGAGGGGACAAGGTAAATACAGAAGGAGGAAGGACATGGGTAAAATGACAATAAGGGTATCTGAAAAAGCCACAAAGAATACTACTGTTTATCTAAAAAGAAAAACCTATACCACATACAATTCTGTGTACATATACACATATACAGTTTTAATGAACTTTTCTCATCTTGGCTGATGATTCTCCCTCCAAGAGCCACCTAACAAAAATCTCAATGCCAGCTATAAGAAGTTCTCTTTTGAGTTGTTGGTCAAGGCTGTCCAAGAGACACCTAAAACATACAGCCTCTGTCTTAGGGTTTCTATTGCTGTGAAGAGACACCATAACCACAGCAGTTTTTATAAAGAAAAACATTTAATTGGGGTGGCTCGCTTACAGCTCCAGAGGTTCAGTCCATTGCATGGTGACATGCAGGCAGAGGTCGTGCTGGCTACATCTTGATGGCAGGCCAGAGGAAGTCCACTGAAACACTGGGCAGTATCCTGAGCATAGGAAACCTCAAAGCCCGCCCCCCACAGTGACACACTTCCTCCAACAAGGCCAAGCCCACTCCAACAAAGTCCTGCTCCCTAATAGTGTCATTCCCTGTGAGATTATGGGGGCCAATTATATTCACACTACCACGCCCTCTCAATAAATGTCCAGTGCCATTTTTTATGAACTTTTTTTTTAAGAGACAGGGTTTCTCTGGGTATCAGCCCTGTCTATCCTGGAACTTGCTCTGTGGACCAGGCTGGCCAGACAGAGATCTGCCTGCCTCTGCCTCCCAAGTGCTGGGATAGTAGCTGGTGGTGCTATCCCCAGTTGGCCATACTTAAAAATTTTAATGCATTTATCAATAATAGGAATATGGCTCTCTGTCCATTTGAAAAAGAGCACCAGGGGGTTCTGCCCTGATATCTAATGGTTCACAATTGCCAGTAACTCTAGCTCTAAGGGATTTGACACCCTCTTCTGGCTTTCATGGCATTCGACGTGGCGCGCACACACACACACACACACACACACACACGTACATATGTATGTAAATAAAATTAAATCTTTTTTAAAAAGTGAAAGTATGAGATGGGTTGGGGAGACAGCTCAGCAGTTAAAGCACTTCTTTTGAGGGCTAAAGAATGGAGTTGGGATTCCAGAAACTCAGTAAATGTAGAGTAGCCTTGACAGCCTGCTTGTAATTCTAGGTCAGAAGGTGGAGACAAGATCCCCAGAGCAGGCTGGTACAGAGCCTAGTCCTATCAGTGCTTTCTAGTTTGATTGAGAGAACTTGATGAATATGGATGATTTCTGACATCAGTCTTGGGCTTCTGCATGTGTATGTGCTCACTTATGTTCAAAAACATATATACTCTATGCACACCACACACACATGAAATATGGGAAAATGTGAGGTGTTGCGCTGCAGGAGCACATTCTGCTCCTTCAGCCAATAGCCTTTAAGATACCAGCACACTGGGGCATGGTCTCTTATACTTTAAAATGCAGCAGGAACCCTGTGCTCTCTCTCTTGCTTCCAATTCCCATTCCAGCTACTGGACTCTCTGTTTCCTGTTTGCCACTAGAGGACTGTTGTTTGGGATGATGATCTGTAAGTTTTTCCCTTCAAATAAATAACCCTTTTTATTATCCATAATTCTTAACTGGTGTGGGATTGTTTTGCACCTTCATCTGGTGCCCAACGTTTGATTTTAGAACCCCCAGCTCTACTGCCTGCCACCAGCTCAGAGTGTAGCTGGCTCAGC
The DNA here is from genome assembly GCF_018167655.1 of Microtus oregoni. Classification (NCBI taxonomy): domain Eukaryota; kingdom Metazoa; phylum Chordata; class Mammalia; order Rodentia; family Cricetidae; genus Microtus; species Microtus oregoni. Next base: position 188,680 of record NW_024543975.1, read on the forward strand.
GTGAGCCCTCACTCAACAGGCCGTGGTCTGTGTGTGGAACCGGCAGCGGCTTTGGCTTTTCTATCTATCAGCCACAGTTCTTTTCTCTTTACACGCCTTAAACTGGCTTCAAGTACCCTCACGCTACTGTTTGCCTCCCACCAGGGCGCACTGCAGACATCTCAGTGAGATGTGGGCTTCCCCCTTCTGAGCCAGCTGTTCTGAGGCGTTCTCATAATTCGTTTGCATTTGCCTATTCCACTGCTCTAAAGACATCTGCAGAGCACACAGTCTGTGATTTATCTTTTGGCATTCTGCTCTAAAATCAGAATTCAGACTGGCCACAGGTGAATTCACGTGCACCACTGTGCCCCGCTGGATTAGTTTTGTAGGTGGCCCGTGACACCTACTGGCAGGTTATGGTTATTGCACCTAATCCAGCTAATTGAACCACAGGTAAGATTTAATATCCTAAATGTAGAGCATAAGTTGCTAATTTAAAGGTCCAATATGTCAGACAATCTAACCATCCAAGGTTTCATTAGCCTCTTTACTTACACCATGTGCGAGGTTTTACAATACTTATATATGATGTCCCTTCTACATCACTGTTTTTGTTTCTGGGGATTAGTCTTCTACTCAATATTGTTTTCTTTTAAAATGGTTTGACAGTAGGGCTAGGAATGAGACATTTTTAGAAATGGTACAGTCTTTTCAGACGGAAACCACACTTCTCAGGAAAGGGGTTGGAAATCTGAAGAAGGATACGACCAATTTAACTAACAAAACTCGGTCAACTGAGATACTTTTGGAAATGGTACAGACTGACAGTAATTTATTTAAAAGAAGATTCAGCACTCTGGAGAAGGAAACAGCTGACTTGGCACATAAAACCCAGTCAATGACAGTGGGTGCTGAAACATTATTTGAGAGAATTCTCACTGTTGAATGGCTTAATCATACTCTGTCAAGGGGGATTGACAGATTGATTGACAGAATGTCTCTACAGAAAGGTAATATGCATGCTATAAAGATTATGTCCAAGGATGAGACATTATCTCTACTGGACAGATTTCATGCCTTGGAATCCTCAATGAGGGCATTAGAACAGAACACTGGACAGGAGATCCAGACATTACAAAAGGCAGTGGTAAACACATTTGAAAAGATTGAGGAAATTACCAAATTTTATGACCAGGAACAAAAGCAAAATTTAACCTTGTAGGTACGTAAAAATCTCTGGGATAGCTTCCCCAGAGTTCTGCCTGCCTTTCCAGTAATAACATCAGAAAAAGTATCTGGCTCCAAGTGCCCTAAGGTTGTCAAGGAGTATACATGGGAGCCCACTCGTATGACTGATCTAAAAGAAATTAAACAAGAAATTGTAGCTTTCAGACTACATTTGTCTTTTGTTAGGGAAATGGTCAAAATGTGGGCTATCAGTAACAAAGCCAGACCTCATGATTGGGCTCAGTTAATTTCAGCAGTCCTAGAAAGTGGACTACAATTGCTTTAGAGGTACTTTTTATTTTTTTTTTTAATTTTTTTATTTTCAAGACAGGGTTTCTCTGTAGCTTTTGGTTCCAGTCCTGGAACTAGCTCTTATAGACCAGGCTGGCCTCGAACTCACAGAGATCCACCTGCCTCTGCCTCCCGAGTGCTGGGATTAAGGGTGTGCGCCACCACCGCCCGGCTTGGAGGTACTTTTTAAAAGAGGAAGCAAGAATTTTAGAGCAACAAGAAAAAGCAAAAGGACTTGAGATTTCCCTAGACCAAATTCTAGGTGATGGACCTTATCATGATCCTCAGGATCTTTATGATGACCACACCTTGTCCCTATGTAGCACAGCAGCTTTAAAGGCTTGGGGCAGGATTCAGGAACTAGAAAAGAGAGTTGAATCATATCTTAGGGTTAAACAGGGTCAGAGAGAACCTTCTATTGACTTTTTGCCAAGACTAACTAGGGCTGTACAAATAGGGCTACCTGACCCAGAAGCCTGACATATAATAATTGAATCTTTGGCTTATGAGAATGCCAACATTGAGTGCAAATGTATCCTTGGACCTTTAAAGATCAGATCAGCAGCCAGGGATGAATGGGTCTTGCCTTACAATGTATGTTGAGACACTTGACTATGGTAGTGAAACGTGGGTAGAAGAAGCAATTTCCAATGGTAAGAGAGGACATCAAAATACCAAATGTTTTAATTGTAGAATGGGACATCTGAGAAGGGATTGTAGACAATGGATTCCTAGGAATAATGCCTCCTTGGGAATGGCAGAAATAGGAGGACTCAGCCTCCAGGTGTATGTAGGAGGTGTGGCAAAGGCCGATATGGGTTAAGCAGTGGCCTCTAGCTGAGGAAAAGTTGCAGGCTTTAGAACAGCTGGTACAAGAGCAACTAGATGCTTGATATATAGAAGAATCTACCAGCCCTTGGAATTCTCCTATATTTGTTGTTAAAAAGAAATCTGGAAAATGGAGAATGGTGACAGATCTAAGGGCCATCAACAAAGTTATTCAACCTATGGGCCCTCTACAACCTGGAATTCCTCTGCCTTCACTGTTACCAAAGGCATGGCCTCTCATAGTTATTGATTTAAAGGATTGTTTCTTCACTATACCTTTACAAGAAAAGGAAAGAAAAGTTTGCCTTCACAGTGCTTACTTATAATAATTCTCAGCATGTGGGAGATATCAATAGACTGTCCTCCCACAGGAAATGCTCAATAGCCCAACCCTGTGCCAATACTTTGTCAGCCAGCCACTGGCAATAATTCGTAAGCAATTTCCTAGGTCTATAATCTACCATTACATGGATGACTTTTTGTTATCCGATTCAAATACAGATACTTTAGAAAGGATGTTTGAAGAAGTAAAGAAACTTTTGCCTAGGTGGGGATTACAAATTGTTCCTGAAAACTTTCAAAGAGGAGATTCTGTTAATTACCTACAGAATAGGCTTACAGAAAATTAGAACACAAAAGGCACAAATTAGGAGAGACCTGTTGTGGACTCTTAATGACTTTCAAAGATTATTGGGAGACAGTCTACGACCAGTTGTTGGAATAACACCTGATCTAATAATTCATTTAAACAAAACCTTAGATGATAATAAAGACTTGAATAGTCCCAGACAATTAACAGCTGAAGTGGAAAAGAAATTGGCGATTGTTGATGAGAAATTACAGGAAGCACATGTGGATAGGGTGAATCCAAATCTTAACTGTATTGTAGTCATATTGCCTTCCAGAATTTCTCCTACAGGAATTTTAATGCAGAGAGATGATATTATCTTTTTTAAAAAAATATTTATTTATTTATTATGTATACAATAGTCTGTGTGTGTGCCTGTAGGCCAGAAGAGGGCACCAGACCCATTACAGATGGTTGTGAGCCACCATGTGGTTGCTGGGTATTGAACTCAGGACCATTGGAAGAGCAAGCAATGCTCTTAACCTCTGAGCCATCACTCCAGCCCCCGATGATATTATCTTATAATAAATCTTTTGCCACATAAACCAAGTAAAAAATTAAAAACTTATGTGGAAAAGTCTCTGAATTATAAAAGGTAAATTGAGACTTCATCAACTAGTAGGTATAGACCCAGCAGAAATTATAGTGCCTTTTACTGTTGATGAAATAAAAAAGTTATGGGAAGACAGTGAAACCTGGCAAAGGGCTTGTGCTAATTTTTTGGGAGAAATTAATAGCAATTATTCCAAAATCGATAGACTTAATCTTATAAAGAGAACTTCTTAGATTCTTCCCCGAATTGTACATGATGCACCAATAATTGGAGCCCATACATTTTATACTAGCACAAATAAAACAGGGAAGGCAGGTTACAAATCAGAAGAATTAAGTAAGGTGGAACAAAGCCCTTATAGTTCTGTCTAGAAGGCAGAATTATATACTATTCATCTGGTACTAAGGGATTTTAAAGAACCTCTCAATATAGTTACCGATTCACAATATGCAGAAAGAGTTGTCTTATATATTGAAACTACTGAATTTATACCAGACGATATGGAATTGACTTCATTGTTCATCCAGGTGCAAGAATAATCAGGAATAGGCTTTGTCCTATATGAATAACACACATCTGATCCCAGGTCCTCTAGTACAAGGTAACGCAGAAATTGATCAATTATTGATTGGAAGTGTTGCAGGCTTCTGAATTTCACAAAAAAAAATCATGTCAATAGCAAAGGTTTAAAGAAAGAGTTTTCTAATGTAATAGAATAAGCTAAGGAGATTATAAAGAGATGTCCTACTTGTTCTTTCTATAATCAAACACCATTGCTGCAGGGAGTAACCCTAAGGGTACTCAAAGGAATGAAATCTGGCAGATGGATGTGTTCTACTTTACAGAATTTGGTAAATTAAAATATGTACACCACACCATAGACACATATTCAGGTTTTCAATGGGCAACTGCCTTGAGCTCAGAAAAGGCTGATCCATTTATTAGAAGTTATGGTCATCATGGGCATTCCTACACAAATAAAGACAGACAATGGTCCAGCATATGTATCAAAGAAAATGAACTTTTTTTGCTTATTATAATATAAAGCACATTAAAGTATACCAAATAATCCTACTGGTTAGGCAGTTATAGAAAAGTCAAATCGTACTATAAAGGATATTCTGAACAAACAGAAAGGGATGGAAAATACCCCCAGAAATAGATTGCATAAGGCTTTATTAACCTTGAATTTTCTTAATGCTAATGAGAAAGGGACAACAACAGCAACAAAGAAACATTGGATAATAGAAAAGTCTTCTGAATTAAATCAACCAGTTTATTTCAAGGATGTGCTGACCTCATAATAGAAACTGGGAGATGTGCTATGTTGGGAAAGGGGTTTTGCTCTTGTTTCCACAGGAGAAGAAAAATTATGGATACCATCAAAATTAATAAAGATTCGTTTTGAAAAGGAGAAACCTCTTGAAACAGAAATGACAGCTCATCCACAACGGTGACAATCATACAAGTCGGGTAAAGAAAGCCATATAGGGTTGGGGCAGGGTTCTGCTCTTATCTTTGCAGGAAAATTACATGTCATCAAAAACTCAAGTGACCCTGGATGTTTGAATGCTGACAGAACGAAAAATAACAATCCACTAAAGATCATCTAGAAAACAAAATATGGATTATGTATAAAGGTACTGGTTACACTTAAATTTATGCACACACACCTATCTATATTAATGTATTTAGCTGGTTTTGGACTTGGACAATGGCTCTGTACTTCTCTGAATCCAAGCGTGTTGTTAAAAGGAACATTCAGAGTTTCTGTTTCATATTGGGAGTCATCTTTATGGGACAGAAGGAAGACTTTAGGAAAAAAAATGTACTTTCTCCATGCCTATTTTGTCTATATCATATTCTTCATTGTATATGTTTATATGAATGATATTTAAGTTTTCCATGATGAACAATAGATTTTTTCCTATAGATCCTTTTCCTGCAGTAATCTTTGAAGTTTCCAGGAAAAAGATGGGGCCCCACAGCAACCACCCTACCTAGTTGCGATGACATTGTGATGTAGACAGCGCTACTATAAGACCATTTTGGGTACCAGCTGCTGATATTGTATATCTTTTCATATTCTGGCCAGAACTCCAAATGAGAACTTTGAAAAAAAAAAACCTATTGACTGATCGTAAATTGTTTGCAACTATACTAGACAGTAATTTTGGAACTTAACCACCACTTAATTTTTGCAGGATCCCATTAAGAGAACATTGCCCCCATGACAGCAGGAAGCAATTTTAGAAGACAACGCACCCTATCCCAAAAAAGTTTGTCCAGAGGGTTAGGAACACTGTTTAGGGATTGATTGTTGATTATTATTTGTACTAGATAGAGGGTTGGGGAGAAAACTTTCTTTACTCAAAAAAAAAGGGGATAGTAATAGTGGGTAATAGAGTGAATATTTGTGAGCTATTATTCATGGATAATTTACATTGGTATAGTTTTTGTATATTGATACAAGTTCAAATTATATTTTTTACTTTTGTTTACATTACTTGTACATATATACAAAGTTATTTTGTCAGATTGTATATATGTATGTTTCTACCTCGGTTTAGGACATTTTGTATATTGATACAACTTTTAGGGTATATTTTCATATTATAGGCCAATAGTTGTTCATGTTTGTTATACATACAGTTAGATCAATTAGGTTCTTTAGATACATAGAGATTGTATTCTGTCCAGACATGTAATCTTCAACTACTTCAAGGATCTGTGGAACATGGTATTTAAATAACTCAGGGTTCTGTTGACATGAGACATGATTGCTTCTGACAGCACCAATCTCTTCCCAAGAGAATGTTGAGCACCGAAGACACTCCACTTGGAGCTTGTTTTCTTCTTGGCTTCTGGCCTTTGGGCAAGGAACTGACAATGCTTTAACCACATACAAGTTACATAGTATCCAGAAATAGATAAGCAGGACCGTCAAATCTTGCCAAGACAGGGTAATACGGTTTTGAAAATTTCCTGCCTCTGAATCTGGTCTGTCAGTTATACTAGGCCTTAGCCAAAGCTGGTTGCTTCAACATTGCAAAATGAGACTTTGGGTGATTGCTCAGGCAGCTAATTGTCTTCGTCATATATTGCTCGCTTTGGAAGCTGCTTGATTGTACTTCCTGTCTGCTCACCTAATATTATCTCCCTCTCAGGCCTTCGATGGGGTTGAAGATTAGATAGTTGTGGTTACTGTACTCTTATGATCTAGCCAAGACATTTCCTATACAAGACTTAAATTCCATTGGATAGAAGGTTTATTAAAACATTTAGCATATGTTTCTTGCTTAATATTATTTATGCTGATTGTAATTCTAATTATATTTGGTATCTGTTCCTAGTGTATATAGTTTTGTATCGGGTTTGGAACTCTTTTATTTAAACAAAAAAGGGAGGTGCTGCGGGAGCACATTCTGCTCCTTCAGCCAATAGCCTTTAAAATACCAGCACACTGGGGCATGGTCTCTTATACTTTAAAAAGCAGTGGGAACCATGTCCTCTCTCTCTTGCTTCAGGCTCCCATTCCAGCTGCTAGACTCTCTGTTTCCTGTTTGTGACTAGAGGACTGTTGTTTGGGATGGTGATCTGTAAGTTTTCCCCTCAAATAAATAACCTTTTTTATTATCCATAATTCTTAACTGGTGTGGGATTGTTTTGCAGCTTTAGTGCTGGATTATAACTCTGTTGAGTCTGGCAAATGTATCACAGTATGTACACATAGCAACATGTTACATTGTATAGCATAGCTTATTAAAGATACTTCAATAAAGCCAGGGATAGGACCTGCCTGACCTGTGTCAGAGTCTCTGGTACCTCCTGATATTAGTTCTTGTCTCCCACTGATGCTTTTTTTTCATGACTTCAGGTACGCTGTCCAACCGAACCCTGCCTCTGTGCAGGGTGGGTCAATTTCTCTTCTAGCCTGTATGGAAGTCTCTGAATCTTGCAGGTACCCATCTTTTAGGTTTGTGACTCTCACTTGGAATCTATCTGCCCTATTCTAATGAGCTTACATTTTAAGACATTCTTGGTTTTAGTTCATAAACTTACTTGAATTCTCAGTCCGCATAGTGCTTACCCCACCTGAAGGGTTCTCCAACAGGCCTGGGCATGGCAAACGTGGCGCCAACAGGTTTTGCCCTTTATCCTTTTCTCTCCCTTCCTAAAAACCATTAGGTTACATTCCTAAAACTATTCCCGAAGGTCCATTCCCTTATTTGGTCACTCATTCATTCCTGAGACAAAACACTAAGGTCCAGCAACCAGAATTCATTATTTGGCTAACCTGTGCAATCAGGACTTAGCAGCTCACCCTAGCGCACTTGCTTTGTCTCCTGAAAACTCCTCACTCCTGCAAGAACCACATACTGCTGCTCCCGCTGCTGGTCTGCCTCTGCCCCATCCAGAGGCAGCCCCACCCCATCCTGCTTGACTTTCCAGGGTAATAAATCTCCCTTGTGCTAAGAATTTGGTGTCTGGGTATGCACTGTACTGACTCTGAGGAGCCATCTCTCCCTTACATTGCCAGCATTATGACTTGAGTTCAATTCATGGAATCTAAAAACAACAACAAAAAAAAAGTAACCAAGTATAATGGCATATACTTGGGATTCCAGTGCCAGGTAAATGTGATAGGTATCTTGGGGGTTCTGTATCCAGCCAGCCTATCTTACTTTTCTTTACTTTCCTTCTTGATTAAAAGTAGATGGGGTTGTAGAGATGCTTCAGTAGTTAAGAGCACTTGCTGCTTTTGCAAAGGCCACAGGTTTGGTGCCCAGCATCCACATGGCAGCTCGCAACTGTAACTCCAGTTTCAGGGCATCTGATGTCCTCTTCTGGCTTTCACGGGCAGCAGGAATATGTAACACACATGCATACATTCAGGTATTTATAAGTACATATGAAAAATAAATCTTAACAAAAAACCTGTATGGTACCTGAGCAATGACCTAGAGCACCCTGAGGCTCCGCCCTTTCACATGCATGTGTATATGCATACCCTTATCTAATTTCACACACAATGTGTGCTGAATATCCGACTTTTGGTCTATGTATGTTTATGATGGTTATATTTTCAGTTATCTTGTATCTTAGAAATAATAGTTCAAATTCACTCCTTGAAATTAAAATCCCCTTGAGCACTTTTGAGCAATGCTTTATCTATCCATTTCTCCCTTGAGAGATTTCAGTGCAGACTGTCTTCTACCTGTTCCCAGTGATGCTCCCATGGCCTGTGGTGGCCCTGGAAGAGGCATTGGAATGACAGGAGTGGTGCCTTCCAGATGCTGAGCAGCAAGCTCAAGGTGTTCTTTTAAGTGGGACAGTGAGCTTTCCGGAAATAGTCAGGAATTCTACAAGGCGACACTCCCCAATTCACGGCTTACTGTGAGGCTGACTCACTCCCCTCCAGAGCTTCCTTCACAGTCACTTTAATTACATCATGGACTCATTATTTTCAGCCTTCGTTTATTCTCTTCCTACAATTCTTGTTTATCGTGTCAGCGACTGGGCTGATTCACCTCCGAGGGCTTGTATGAAATTTTCAGGACTCTGGAACTAGGATCCGAGCTCACCGTGCGTTTCTTCAGCTAGTGTGTGGAGACACCCTGGGCTTGTACACTTACAGCAAGCACACTTAGCAATCAGCTTAGCCACCTTCCAGAGTAGATACAGTCATAGATAAGAGGGTGCAGAAGCAGTGGTTCTGGGAGGTGACTGGAATTGCCTAGGTCAAGCAGCAGATGGCAAAAATGGTCTCAATATATGCATGTCAGTGCTGGGGATTGAATCCAGGCCTTTCACGTGCAAAGTAGGTGGTCAGTCACCAAACCCCACATGGCCCTGTCACACCTTGTCACCCTTGGCATTCAACATCCTCTGGCTTTGACTTTGTAAGCAAGAGCTTGAACCACATCGACGTGTGTGAAACAGGGTGCTTGTTTTCTCTTGTGCACCTTTCACGAGCACACACTTGGGCGGGCCTGATGGAGGATGAGCCTTGTGGGGCAGCTGAGGCCAGCCTGGACCAGCAGATAGCCAATGGTCCCAGCTGTCATCAGTAGAAGCACTCTGCTGACTATCCGAATGTATGGGTCACGGGTGCTTCCCGGGGATCAGGGCTCTGTATTTCATCCTAAAAGAACTACTAATTCCCTTTGAGGGTCACTGGGCGGACCCAAACCAAGTAGAGTTCCTGGGACATGTTGAGAAGATGGCAACTTCTTCAGTGGTCCATGACAGAGGGGACCTGGGGCCCAGATAAAAACCAGATAAAAAAAGTTAGCTGATGCCTTTTGCATCAGCTCAAGGTGAAATCCAGGGCCAGCTTGGCCTCCAGCTCAACATGCACACCATTTTCCCGAATTCCCCATCGCTGCCTACTGAGTAGGTCAGGCCTTGAAAAATTCATGGTACTTTTAAGGGCCTGGAAAAACCTGACAAATCTAGAACTTTCCCTTTGAGTGTGTGGTTCAGCTGAACTCCCTGTATTCAATTGGAAAAGGGCATCTGCTTTTTGCCTTGGGTCTGGGCTCACTTCTGATCAAGGTTTTCTCAGAAACTGTTGGGTGCAGTGGACAGCTCTGTAACTCTTTAGCTTACCCTGCCCCCACAGGTATATGCTATTTTCATGCATAATTCAGAAAACATGAGTATTTCTTTGGAGGCTTAGTTTGTCACTTGGCCTTCTTTGGGGGCTTCCCATAGGGAACTTCTTTTGGGGGAGGCCATTGTCTCCCTAAAAATTGTGGCTAGGTAAGTTTGTTGCTAATTATCTCAAGGTGTGTGTGTGTGTGTGTGTGAGAGAGAGAGAGAGAGAGAGAGAGAGAGAGAGAGAGAGAGAGAGAGGAGAGAGAAGAATCAAGCTGGGCTGAAATAAGGACAGTTAACTCTATAACCCCCAGGGCACTGTTTGGAGGAGTGAAAACAAATCACAGAGAACAGTTTTCTTCATAAATGGGATAATTTGAGATGTTTTCTACAAAATTCATCTTCTGTTCTGCTCTGAAGAGCTCACTTCTCTGCCTCTAATTGCCTCAAGGCTTTAGTCACACCACAGTTCCGGGCAGCTGCTCACCTGTAAAGTGATATCTCTGTGCCAGAGTTTCTAGCAGTGTCAAATACCCTGTACAGTCCCATGGGTTGGCTGAACTTAGTGGGTCTTTTTGTGGTTGTGCTAGGAGGTGGCTGGGTCTGGAGGCTTCTGAAGGCTTCACTGGCTGGTTGTCCAAGATGCTCTCTCTCTGCTTGAGATGGCTGGCAGCTGGTGCTGTCACCCCGAGTACCTACACACAGTTGCTCATCATGTGACACTTGGCTTCTGAGATGAAGCCACATGGAGTCTCATGTCTTGTACTGGGAGGGAGCATGGACAAGATTCCTTCTCATGCTTTTTATTTCTTAGCACGGCTCCTGTGTCCTCTGCTACTGAGTCAGTTACAAGTTTATGAGTCTGAGCAGAGAGCCAGCTGGGCCCAGGCACAGAGGACGCCGTGTCCCATGCTAAAGATGCAAGCGTGTGACGGATACATCATCCTAATTAGCTGGGTGGAGCTCGAAGCCACACGGGAGTTGGTATCTTATCAGTGACTGCTGTGCCGGGCTGTGCCCACCTCTGGGCCCGAGTTTCTCCTCTCCACCTGCTGATTCCTCTCATAACCTGATCACGAGGCCTGTGAGACAAATGAAGGTGAGAAGGAGATGCAGTCCCTGCCTTGTTTCTACAAGAGATGCTAAGCTGGAGGAGAAAGGGAGACTGTCCGGCATGAGAGTGAAAGAAGGGGACCAGGTGGCCATCATGATGGGACACTTATGGGAGGGAGGCTGGGCCAGGGAAGTCTTCCTGAAGGAGGAGCTCAAAGGGGGTTAGGAACAATGAAGGGCGGGGTGCATCAGAGCAGCAGGAATGAAGTGTGAGTTGCCACAAGGCCTGGAAGAACCCCTGGTGCAGCTGCTGCGGAAATGGAGAGTGGCGCCCTGGAGTAGGGCGGGAGATGTAGACCTGTGGGCTCTTCCCAGGTCTTGACAAGGACACAACAGCACACAAAAGCAGACTTGCCTGAACCCCGGGTTCCATGGCTTCTTGGTCTTAGCCCCTTTCCCGGAGCTGTCATCCGACTGCACTCGCTTTCTCTCACAGGGTTTCCCAGCTCCCTCTGTTTCTTTGGGGCTCCTGGAAGACTAAGGGTGTTGCTTTTCTGCACCATTTGTTGTAAAGACTTCAATTAAAGCATCTTGTGCTGGATCAGTAAGCAGCCCCAGGTAAAAGATGAGCCAGCGGCGGTGGGGGTGGGGAGGGGGATGGCCACCAGGCAGACAGAGTCTCCTCTTGTCCCTGCCAGCCTCAGGACTGCGTTCTTGTTTCCACACCTAGGGAAATAGGGCAGAAGCAGGTATCAAGGAGATCCTGAAGAGGCAGGGAAGAAACAACCACCACCTTCTTGATGCAGCCCTCGGATGCATCCTCTGTGGTGCTGCCCCCACTGTCTTTGCTCCGCTCTCTCCCTCTGCCTGCATTAGTTCTGCAGCAGTGCTTCGAGGCCACACCCCGGGTTCTGGGAGACTTGACCCCAGGAAGAGGAACTGAGGGCCTTTTCCTTATTTGCCCCACAAGAGGCAAGTTGCCCCCATTCTGAGATTCCTTTAGGAAAAGCACCAGGCCAGACACTGAGATCCTGCAGCCTGTTGCTGTCTTCTGCAGGCAGGGCTCTCCCTTTCCCCTGTCCTGTCCCTAGGAAAGCTGACCTTGGAGAATAAGCAAGAGGTCCTGTTGGTTGGCTCTAGTGTGGTTTGGCTAACGGAAGGCACTGGCAGGAGGCTGGAGGGAAGGAGAAGAGACTGGAATACTCTTTAGCCGTGTATTTAGCTTAAGTTCCTGAAAACAGCTCTTCCGGCCATTGCCAGCCTTCCTCAGGTCCAGCCTTGGTTGTTTTAGCAGTTTGCAGTCTCCAGCTTTCCCAGAATCACCATGGCACCTTTCATCCTGCACAGCTTTCTGTAAACAGTTCATCAGTCTTCAGTTGACCTATTAGAGCAGAGTCCTGCTTCCTGCTGAGATACTGGTGACTGGGCAGCTGAAGGTCCCTTCCAATGCTGAAAAGCATTTACATCTGGAGGGGCAGGTGCAAGGAGCTGGCCACTCCTCAGGATCCAAGGCCTGGCTCTCCGTGACAGATGGTTTCCCCAGCCCCTTGCTTGTTTCCCCATCCTCTCAAGTTTCATGCCTTTAAGATCTCTAGTTGTCTTAACTACTTTTCTGTTGCTCAAGTTTCCTAATAAAAGCATCTTAAAGGCCGGGCGATGGTGGCGCACGCCTTTAATCCCAGCACTCGGGAGGCAGAGGCAGGCGGATCTCTGAGTTCGAGACCAGCCTGGTCTACAGAGCTAGTTCCAGGACAGGCTCCAAAGCCACAAAGAAGCCCTGTCTCAAAAAACAAAAACAAAAACAAAAGCATCATAAAGGTTCATTTTGGCTCACTTAATCTATCATGGTGGAAAAGCCACACAGGCAGGATCGGGGCAGCTAGCTGGTCATGCTCCACCACCGTCAAGAAAAGGAGTGAGGAATATTTTACTCAGTTCACACCCTTTTAGATAGTCTAAGTCTATAGAACCCAGCCCACCTACAAGGAGCAGGGCTTCTCATTTCAGTTAGCTCAGCTGAGATACTCCCCCAAGGCATGCTCGAGGCCTGTTTCCTACGTTATTTTGGGATCAGGATAACTATCACAGGAGTTTTGCGACAAGGCACACACACACACTTCAGAGAGGTGTTTTGTCGTGTGAGGATGTTTGTCCTCTCTGAAGGACACAAGGTGACATTTTGGAAGCAGAGTTCTTAATTTGTAATTCTGAGGTATGTATTTTGTTATATCTAAGATGCCAGCTACTGGAGGGCTATTCTAGCAGCTTTAGCTATCTCTAGCTCCATGCTCCATGGAAATTCATCATCTCAGATCTGAACCTGTCACTTCTGTTCAAAAGCCTTGTTTAGTGCTCTTTGGCCAACGTTGATGCTGGCATCTGCCTTTCGTCTCTGTACCCCTAGCCACTAATACTGTATGTGGCATTGGCTCACTTTATAGCTCTGTAATGAAATACTTGGCGCTGGCTAACTTTCTGTGTAGCCCACAGTTCTCAAGGTTCAAGGGCAGACACCAACATCAGGCTGGCTCTGGTGAAGATTAAGATGGCACCTCAGTGGTAGGGTGTGTATGAGGCAGACGACACAGCAGCCAGCCTCTTTTCTAGCAACCTCTCCTAAGAGCCACCTCAGGGTCACATGGCAACTGCCTTGTCCCTTGGCAACCCCAGGACCCACACAGACCTTTCAGTAAGCCTCATTTCTCAAGAGTCCCACCATCTACATCCCAGCCGCAGCACAGGAATGGAGCACAGGTCTGAGTTGGACTCAACAATAAAAATCCTGAGTCAGACGTAGAATTTAATGCTGAAGATCAGAGAAGCAGACCACCAGAGAATTCTACCTCTACCAACACTCAGACTACATCTCCAGACTCCCTCAAACCTCAGACTGCTCTGAGCCCCTGTCTCCTTTGCCTTATATTCCTCTCTCCACCCAGCCATATCATTCCTGTCTCCATCTTCCTAGTGCTAGAATTAAAGGCATGTTATCTCAAGTGTTGGGATCACCTTTGTGTGAGCTCTGTTTCTCTTTCAGACAGATTCAATCTTGTGTAGCTCAGGGTGGCCTTGAACTAACAGAGACTCCTCTGCCTCTGTCTCCCTGAGGGCAGATTAAAGAAAGGTGTGTGCCACCCTTCCCTGACCTTTAGTGGCTTAGCTCTGCACTCTGATCTTCAGGCAGTCTTTGTTAAAACATAAAATATCACTACACAGGGAAGTCAAGTAATCAGTGCCCAGGGCTTTAGAACAGGGCTGGACCACTTTACAGAGGAAAGGAACACTGTAGCAGGCAGAGGGCAACCAGCAAGGGGCCCTGTCACTGTAACTAGAGGGGTGTGTCAGATCACCCTGTTTTAGGCTGGATGGTTTCGTTGATGTTTGAAATTCTCATGTGCTGGGAAGTCTTTCAGAGATCAAAGCATAGCAGTGACAAGAAACAGTCACGCTTACCATTGCCCCTGGCCTCCGAGGAGTCGGGACAGCAGGCACCTTCTGAAGCCAGGGAATCTGAGGCCTAGCGGGCCAAGCATTTGTATCATAGTTCATTCCATCTTGGATTCTGGCTCCCGATCAGTGCTTCTTTTTAAATGAGGTCCGAGTTCCAGAAGCGGCTTCTAGAAGTGTGGGCTAAGACAGCAGGTCCTTGTAATATCCCTAATGTGTGAAAAGTTTGGTCCAACTCATGGCTTTACCGGTCAGTCCTAATAAGTGGGGACAGAGAAAACATGGCTCCCGGGGAGGACTTCTGCAGGTGTGGCATGAATGGATAAAATCCCAAAACTTACCTGATTCTCTCGCTTCTTCTTCCCCAGGATCCACTCCATCAACAAATCCTTCGAACTCACTCAAAACACCTTGATGGGAATCTCTTTTCTCTAGGGATGCCAGGAAGCACCTTTTCTGTCTTACCCAAAGAGTGTTACCCACACAGACTATCAGTCAATCACTGTCCCCTGGAGTTGGCACTTCCGGCTTCTCTTGCTCCTCATCCAGGGCTTGCTCCTCCGGACACCTCCCTGTCTCTTACCTTTGGCTGCTGCCGGAATGCATGCTCACAGACAGGAGAAGGCGCTCCCAGAGGCGACTGTGGGGTGGGCTGCCCTTCCACGGTTAGCATAGGAATTCTGGGTAAAGGGGAGGGGTCTTTTCTTAAGCAGGTGGAAATAAGCGGGCGCATTCTATCTCTTCCTACTTTGTGTTGTGTTGTTGCAAGAATCTTAAGAGTCAGTCGTTTGGGGGTGGCAGGAGGAAATGGGATCGATCGGGAATGCTAATGAGGCGCGTTCAGCTGTTTGCAGTTGTTCCCTACAGAGGAAGCAGGAGGCCAGAAGCCTCTGGGCAAAGCTGGGAAAGCTTTCCAAGCTGGGGACCTGAGAGTCGTCCCAGCCACCAGCTTTGGGGGACCGCAGCAGCTCCCACCGGCTTCTCCTCCATCTTCCCATTCATTGACTGCCTTTGCCTGTCAGCGGCCAGCTCCTGGCCTGGTCCCACCCCATATGCTGCACTGTCACCCGGGATTGGTTGAGCTCTGCAAGTCAAGATTGCCTTGCCTCTCGCCATCAGATTCTTCATTAAACAAATGAATCACAATCCTAATTAATTTGAGCAACAGAATTTATGTAACTACTCCCAACAGGATGTCTGCTCTCAGTCGGCAGCGAGATTAATTCCTCTCTCTGGGAAATTCCAGCCGTGCTGGTCAATAAACCTTAATGATGACAGAAATTTCCCATCTGTCTTTGCTCTGGGCAGGTAACCCCTGCAACCCACACAGACAGACAAGGACGCCAGAGACTCTGCCAGGCCGGACGAGTCCTGACCCACCTAGAACACACACACACACATTAGGCGTCCACCAGAGACAGCACTGTCCAAGCCAGGCTTGTTCTGAGTCACCTAAACCTCACAGGAGGTGTTCAACTTCTATTTGTGGAATGAATAAAAACGACAGTGTGTTGCTTAGAAAACGGCCTCAAGGGCAGTGATATGACTCAGCTGGTTGCCTGCTAAGTCTCACCTCCTGAGTTGGAGGTTTGGAACGCACATGGTAGGAGGAGAAAACAAGACTCCTTTCAGTTTTCTGTCCTCCGACTTCCACACGTCAACCCATGGCATGCACACTCCCACCCCAAATAATTTTAAAATTTAAAATTAACGGTCTCAAGATTTAGAATTGCAACCACTCGTCTGCTCCCCGGGGCCCCTTTCCTTCCCATACCTAATTTGCCTCGTTATTCTTCTGAGCCTTTTGCCCTACACATTGGTCCTTAATGCCTGCCCTCCTGCCCCTCGCTATTCATCCCTCTCAAACATGCCCCCTTGCCATCTGCACCAGGAGTGAGGGTATATACGTGGAGAGTGGTTTGGAATTAGTTTTCATTCTGACTGTTTTACTAATCTATCAACCTTTGCCTCCTATGCAGAGCACACGGAGGGCAGACAGCACAGCGCGCATGCGCCAGTGGGAGCTTGCCTGACTCACTGATTAGCAACCGGCAGTGGTGCATGAGTCACAGGATCACTGCAAGTCACCAAGGCTAGGTTCTAGGTTGCAGGATCAGGCAGGCGCAGTGCTGCTTTAGTGAGGGGAGAGTGCTTTGCCAACACAAGGTGGGAAGGGACATTGGAGAGGAGGGAGGAGCTTGGTGAGGAGTACCCTTTTGGGTTGTGACCCAAGGGTCAGGAGGACCCAACCACATGACTGCCATCTTGGAAAGTGGGTAAAAAATGACAAAGGTCCTTGGGTGCAAGCCTCTCACACTAGCTTCATTCTGCAGGTTACAGAAAGGACTAAGACTCAGTCGGCCATTCACCTACCTTGGGCTAGGATTTGAACCCAGATCCTCATCTTTAGAGTGAGGGTTAGGAAAAGGATAGGAAGAAGTGTGTTGGGATGAGGGGAGGGAGGCCTGGACTGTCTAGTCTTCTCAGGCAGAGCCCCAGGTAAATTAGAATTTGTCTCTTTCTGATAAATGGCTGAACTATAAGACTGGTTCCCAGGAGGGCCTTCCGACTCCCTGCGACCATGTCAGTGTCCCAGACCACTGCTCCCAGCTGCTTCCCGCATGGATGAGGTGGCTTTCCTCTTCATTCTGATCTAGCGAGGAAACAACCATTTAAAAACTGTGTGTGTGTGTGTGTGTGTGTGTGTGTCTACTCATGCACACATGCACGTGTGTCATGGTATGTGTGGGAGAGCCCTGTGACAATCTCTTCTCTCCTTCTATCCTGTTGTACTAAGGAGCAAACTTGGACTTGGCAAGTTCCAGACCAGTGAGAGAGCCTCAAATTAAAAAAAAAAAAAAACAGACAGAAGGTACCTGAAGACTGTGTACACACACATGGGGGTGTGCACAGTTCCAACAAGGACAATGTGCACACGTGGACATGCACACACATGCATACATACACATAATTCTCAAGTGTTGATCTGTGTCACATGTGTGCAGACACCTGTGGAGGCCAGCGGGCGCCAGATCCCCTAGATCTGGAGTTACAGGTGGTTGTGAGCCATCAGATTTGGGCTCTGGAAACTGAATTTAGGTCCTTTACAAAAGCAAGAAACACTCCTGATGGCTGAGCCACCTTTCTAGCCTTTCAGATGTGAGGTTTTTGTTCTGTTTTTTTTTTTTTGTTTGTTTGTTTGTTTGAGACAGGGTTTCTCTGTGTATAATAGTCCTGGCTGACCTGGAATTTGCTCTACAGACCAGGCTGACCACGAACTCAGAGATCTGCCTGCCTCTGCCTCCCAAGTGCTTGGACTAAAGGCGTGCATCGCCACACCCGGCTCACATGTGTGTTTTAACAGCTGTATGATGGTTCACCCAAATGCAACCATTTTAGGCTTTTTTATTATCAAAAACACAGAATCTTCTATGTCTAGCTTACAGCGTTTCCCTCTAGTATGTGTTCTGGCCCCAGGGACACCAATTTCTTAGCTAGGAGGACAATGATATTTGGGTTTCCAGAAATGTTGCTTATGAGTGCACCACTTAGCTCATTGTCACTCTGAGGAATAGCCAATGTCACCTTTTGCCCAGTTTTATGTTTGCAATGGCTTGGGTAGTGTCTGTCCCCTAAGGTCCATGCCTCAGGGACTGACGTGAGAGGAGTCGAGTGGGAGGTTCTCGGGTCACTGTGGGAGGACACGAGGTCCTCATGCTTACAGAAACCAGAATTGTTAACCATACAGGATTCTGTCCATCAGTGGAAGAAGTTGACATCGTTGCCCAGGAGGCTGGAGTGGATGTTATTTAATAACCTGATGATCTTTGCTTATCCCCTTATCCTGAGCATTGCTTTCAGTCAATAGGAGCCATCCTTATGAAAGAGTCTCATGTACTTTGCAAGAGCTATACCATTATTACGAACCCTTCCTCCCTAGATGCTGAGCATTTTTCCAAGTCGATAGAATCCAATTTTGTAGAAGAGGTCACAGATGCTCTGGAAAAGATGTGTGCTTTGCCGGTCAACAAGACAAAACGACAGCCTACAGAATGAGAAGGATCTTCACCAACCCCACATCAGACAGAGGGCTGATCTCCAAAATATACAAAGAACTCAAGAAATTGGTCATCAAAAGAACAAATCCAATAAAAATATGGAGTACAGACCTAAACAGAGAACTCTCAAGAGAGGAATCTAAAATGGCTGAAAGACACTTAAGGAAATGCTCAACATCCTTAGCTGTCAGAGAAATGCAAATCAAAACAACTCTGAGATTCCATCTTATACCTGTAAGAATGGCCAAGATAAGAAACACTGATGACAACTTATACTGGAGAGATTGTGGGGAAAAGGGAACACTTCTGCATTGTTGGTAAGAATGCAAGCTGGTTACAGCCCTTTTGGATGTCAGTGTGGCGATTTCTCAGAAAATTAGAAAAAAAAACTTTCCTCAAGACCCAGCAATACCACTTTTGGGTATATATCCAAAGGATGCTCAATCGTGCCACAAGGACATGTACTCAACTATGTTCATAGCAGCTTTGTTTGTCATAGCCAGAACCTGGAAACAACCTAAATGCCCCTCGACCGAAGAATGGATAAGGAAAATGTGGTACATTTACACAATGGAGTACTACACAGCAGAAAAAAAACACCGACATCTTGAAATTTCCAGGCAAATGGATGGAGTTAGAAAAGATCATTTTGAGTGAGGTAACCCAGACCCAGAAAGACAATTATCACATGTACTCACTCATAGGTGGTTTTTAAACATAAAGCATAGGAAACCAGCCTACAAAACACAATCCCAGAGAACCTAGACAACAATGAGAACTCTAAGACAGACATATATGAATCTAATGTACATGGGAAGTAGAAAAAGACAAGATCTCCTGAGTAAATTGGGAGCATGGGGACCTTGGGAGAGGGTTAAAGGGGGAGAGAGAAGCAGGGAGGGAGCAGAGAAAAATGTAGCACTAAAAAAAATCAATAAAAAATAACAAAACAAAAATATTTATTAAAAAAAGATGTGTAGGGGGCTGGAGAGATGGCTTAGTGGTTAAGAGCATTGCCTGCTCTTCCAAAGGTCCTGAGTTCAATTCCCAGCAACCACACAGTGGCTCACAACCATCTGTAATGAGGTCTGGAGCCCTCTTCTGGCCTGCAGGCATACAGACAGAACATTGTATACATAATAAATAAATAAATATTAAAAAAGATGTGTACTTTGCAAGGGGATTTCCATGCAGCCACGAGTTAAACTTTGTTGTGAAGATTGTCATGAGGAAACTTTCCCCCAAAGTTATACTGTGTTGAAATATGTAAAAAATAAACCACTTGGGGTCAGACTTGAGAAGTTTGAATCAGCCTGGCCAAGAAGTTATGATAAAACGGGGTTCCTTCTTACATCTTGTGCTTCTTTTCTTTGTTGGCTGTAGAGCTTGTAGGGACCCCACAGGTCACGGGGGCCTTCCCTCAGAAGTGCTTGCTGCAGCTGGTTCTTTTTGTTTAGTTTTGTTTTTCGAGACAGGGTGTCTCTGTAGCTTTGGAGCCTGTCCTGGTACTAGCTCTTGTAGACCAGGCTGGTCTCGAACTAACAGAGATCTGCCTGCCTCTGCCTCCTGAGTGCTGGGACTAAAGTTCTTAACAAATGGTTGTCACAGAACTAGGCAGCCTCTACTCTGCTCTTCGGCTTCCTGTTACTCTTGGAAGAGTTGCCACCGTGCTGCCTGCTACCGCACCCTCTCCAGAGAGTGGCCCCATGGCATTACCCATTCCGTTGTGAACTTTGAGCCTCCTAAACTGTGAGCTAAATAAACCTTTCCCTATGAAGCTGCCATCTTCAGGCTTTTCACTGTAGTAACCATGGTAACCAGTAATGAAAGCCTACAATCCTCTTAAGCCTCTCCCCTCCATGCCTATTGTAGTGAGAAAAGATTCAGTGGGGGAAAGGAATGGGGAGGAAATTCGTTGTTACATTTTGAAACAATGTAGCACTTTAAACACATGAATGCTTTCTGTGCATATATAATAAAAAGATGAAAAATATATTTTTATATTTCATTTTGTTTAATGCGTGTGCTCCTGTCAAGGTGCATGTGGGGAGGTTAGTACAACTTGTAGGAGGCAGTTCTCTGCTTCCACTATGTGTATTTGGAGATCAAACTCAGAACTCAGGATGGGAGGCTTGGTGGCAGGCACCTTTAACGACTGAGCCATCTGGCCGGTTAACACAATAGTGCAGTGTGTGTGTGTGTTTCTCACCAATTAGAGCTGGAGATACGTGCTTCTGATGGTGCACAGCCTAAAGCTCCCCTTGTTTTTCTATCATCACTGTCCTGTTTTGGTGTGTGTATTCCTGCTTGACCTGAGAAAACATATATATATATGCACGCTACTAATACCACCCCAACACACATAATCCACCCCCAAATAAGAAAAATTCAGTCTGGGGAGGTGGTTCCACAAAGTAAATCTTAAGTATTTTCTGGCCAACAAATCTCTCCAACTACGCAAATAAATAATCCCAATCAGACCAAATCAGACTGAATTAAATATACTCAGGTTTAATGGATGCCAGAGCTCCCAGGTGGTTCTGGGAGAATATGAAGGTGGCAGAGAGGAAAACCAAAATGACCACCAGGGAGGGAAAAGGGGAGACCACGTGTTCATTCTCTGGGGGGCAATTTAAATAGCCTGGGTCTTGACTCCTGTGTGTGGGGGTGTCACAGTTTGGTGGGCTTTCTCAGCGGTGGAGTTTGGACTGAGGCAATTTCCAGGGGAAGGGGTTTGGAACAGAGTTTTCTGCCCAGCATTCCAATAATGGATGCCCAGGGGCTGGGGTGAAGCCCCCCCCACACTACTAAATAGTGAAGTGTCCGTAGTACAAGCAGGAGGACCCTAGTTTGATCCGCAGAGCCTATGTACAATCCCACTCCCTAGGGACACCGCTAAACCTTGCTTTGGCCCCATCTTTCCCTCCTCGCCCATCTCCCAGTCAGCCCTTTATACCTACTCTCTCTACCTGGGAACCCAGTGACCACTCTGACTAAAATCACATTGACTCTCACACAAAATTCAAAGAATTAGTGAAATGAAGACTAGGTTTTTTGAGAAAATCAATAAGATTGGCAAACTCTTAGCCAAATTAAAAGATCCACAGGGAAGATTCATAGTAAAATAGAGATGCAGAGGTGGGGGCCATGACAGACAGAGGGACCTAGAGAATCATAGGAACATGCTTTTAAAACTTTGTACTTCACGAAACTGGAAAATCAAAACGAAATGGAGAAACGAATTTCTTGACATCTATGACCTATCAAAGTTAAATTAAAATTAGATACATAATTTAAACAGACCCACAACACTTAGTGAAATAGAGGTTGTAATTAAAAGTCTCCCAACCAAAATAAGCTCTTCAAGGCCAGACAGATTCAGTGAAGAACTTTAACAGATCTTCAAAGAATGGCAATACTCCTCAAATTATACCTCAAAATAGAAACAGACGGGACATTGCCTAACTTTTTATGAGACCTCAGTTACCCTGATATTCTAATCACATAGAGACCCAAAAAAGGAAGAGAATTACAGCCCAGCATCCTTTATGAACACAGATGCAAACATCTGTAAAATACCTGCAAACTGAATCTAAGAACACATTAAAAAGGTCATCAATTATGACCAAGATACCTCATCCCAGAGTTGCAGGGATGGGTCAACATACTAACTCAACAAATGTGATCCACCATATAAATAAACTGAAAGACAAAACCCACATGATCATCTGATTAGATGCAGAAAAGACCTTTGACAAATCCAACACCCCCTCATGATAAAAGTCCTGGGGAAAGTGGGATACAAAGGACACACCTCTATATAACCAATGTCAGCCTAAGCAGAGAAGCATTTCCGTTCAAATCAGGAACAGGATTAGGTGTCCACTCTATCCCTACACACTACAGTACTTGAAGTCTTAGCTCGAGGCAATGAAACAACCCAAGGAGATCAAAGGAACACAGAGGAGAGGAGGAAGTCAAAGTATTTTTATTTGCAGATATTTTATACAAAAAATAACCCTAAAAATTCCACCAGGGAACTTCTACAGCTGATAAACACATTCAGCAAAGTTACAGGATACAAAATTAACACAAAAATCAGTAGGGCTCCTATATACAAATTTGATGGAGGAAGGTCATTGGTTAAGTAATAAAGAAACTGCTTGGCCTCATAGGTTAAAACATAGGTGGGAGGAGTAAACAGAACAGAATGCTGGGAGGAAGAGGAAGTGATCTCAGACTCGACAGCTCTGGTCTCTGGAGAGAGACACCATGCTCCCGTCTCCTGGGCAGACGTGGGGATAGCTCTGCTCTCTGAGGCACACGCGATGAAGCTCTGACCCAGGATGGACGTAGGCTAGAATCTTCCCGGTAAGCACACCTAGTGGTGCTATGCAGATGATTAGAAATGGGCTAAATTAATATGTGAGAATTAGCCTAGAAGAGGCTAGATAGAAATGGGCCAAGCAGTGTTTAAAAGAATACAGTGTCTGTGTAATTATTTCGGGGTATAAGCTAGCCAGGCGGCTGGGGTGCTGGGGACGCAGCCCCGCTGCTCCTATTACAACACAAAATATAGATTTAAAAAATTAGAAAAGCAATGCCTTTTGAAATAGTCTCAAAAATATTTTGTGGTAATTCTAACCAAGCAAGTAAAATATTTATATACTAAAACTAAGACACTGAAGAAATTGAAGATGATATCAGAGGATAGAAAGATCTCCCTTGCTCATGGATCAGTAGAATATAGTGAAAATGGCCATCTCATCAAAAGCAATCTACAGATTAAATGTAATTTTCAGTTTGTATGGACACATACACACATACAAAATCTCGAGAATGAAAACAATCACAAATGAGCTACTGGAGATAATCACCATCCTCAAACTCAAAATGTATACTAAAAGCTGTAGTAATGAAGACATCATGGTATTGGCATAAAAACAGCCACATTGGTCTATGGAATTGAGTTGAAGACTCAAACATAATTCCACACATCTATAGACCCTTGCTTTTGATTAAGAAAAAGACACTGGAAAAAGACAGCATCTTCAACAAATGGTGCTAGTCAAACTGGATGGCTGCATGTGAAAGAATCCAGATAGCTCCATACTTATCACCTCGAACAAAAATCAACTCCAAATAGATCAAGGACCTTAACATAAGGCCAGTTATTCTGAATTTGATAGATAAAGTGGGTGATAGCCTTGAATTAATTGTCGCAGGAAAAGGACTTTCTGAACAGAGCTTGGTAGCACAGCTGCTAGCAATTATTAAGTGTTCATGGAACTGCAAGGCTTCTGTATGGCAAAGGACAATTTTATTTGGACAAATTGGCAGCCTACAGAATGGGAAAAGATTTTTCTCAACTACAAATTCGAAAGAGGACTAATACTTGAAATATATAAAAAAAACTGTACATCAAAAAAACATATAGCCCAATTAAAAGTGAATTGTGGAAATAGTTCTCAAAAGATAAAATATAAGTGACTGAGAAAACAAAGAAATGCTCAACATTTTTAGTTATCAGGGAAATGAAAATCAAATCAGCTTGAGATTCCATCTTATATCAGTAATTGAATAGTCAATATCAATAAAACAAATTCTAGGTCATGCTAACAGAACATGGAGTAAGGGGAACACTTATCCATTGCTGGTGGGAATATAGCCATCATGGAAATCAGTGTGGCATTTCCTCAGGAAGATGGGAGTCTATCTACCTCAAGATTCAGCTATACCACTCTTAGGCATATACCAAAGAACTCCATGTCTTATAGAGACACCTATTTAATCATGTTCACTGTAACATGAGGGCCTGCTTGTTGGGGTTTCTGTCCTGCCCAGTTCCCACAGCCAGTACACCCCAAAGAAAATCACACAGAGGTCTCCATAAGTTATAAACTGATTGGCCCATTAGCTCAGGCTTCTTATTAACTCTTATAACTTGTATTAACCCATTATTCTTATCTATGTTAGCCACATGGCTTGGTACCTTTTTTTCAGTGGGGCAGGTCACATCTTCCTTCTTCGGTGTCTGGGCAGGACTGTGGGAAGACCTTCTTTCTTCCCAGAATACTCCTGTTCTCATTGCCCTGCCTCTACTTCCTGTCTGGTTGTCCTGCCTATACTTCCTGCCTGGCTACTGGCCAATCAGCATTTATTTAAAACATAATTGACAGAATACAGAATTATTCCACGGTTCACCATGACTCTATTCAAACTATTCTAATCAAAACTTGAAAACAGTCTAGCTATCCCTTAACAGATGAATAGATAATGAAAATTTGGTACTTTTATATAATGGAATATTGCTCAGATGTTAAAAAACCATGAAATTTGAAGATAATTGGAGTTAAAAAATTAACTCAACTGAGGTAACCCAGATGCAAATATGGTCTGTATTCTCTTAAATGTGATGTCAGCTTTGAAGCCCTTGATAGGCAAGCTACTATCTGCACAATCAGAGGTTAGGTCTAGAGTAATATACTAGGTGGGAAGGAACAAACTCTTAAGGTAGCAGATAGTTATAGAGAATTTGGGAGATGAAGCTGGAATGGGAGAATTAAGCATAAACAAAGATGAGAAAAGGAGAAGGGTTAAGGGAGGGATCAGGGAGGGACAGTTAACACTAAAAGCCATCTGAGGGGTCATACAGAAACCTACTATAGTAGAAGTGTCTTAAAACACATGTATATATGAAAGATTTATAATTGGAATCACCAAATAGGGGAGATAAAGACCAAACTATAGACACCAAGTTAAACCTCCAGTGCCAGGAATGGGTTACATCTAATTGAGCTGTGGGCCAAAGGTCTTCAAGGAAATTCACAAGCAACGCAGGCTATTGTCAAGGTTATTGTGTTCCACGAACTGATTGCAAGGCTCTAATGCTGAAGACACCTACATATCTCACTGAACATGGGGAAGTTGAGTGTCTAACTAGAGCCTTCAGCCCTACTTACCAGTGTTCATTGTCCTGGAAATTACTCTGCGTGCTACCAGAGGAAAAAGCTAAACATCGACCCAGGTACAAACCGCTCAACCTATGAAGGTGAACTTTTTGTGGGACCAACCACCAACTGATTGGATTTACGGCTATTCCATGAGATGGAACTCATGTCTGACACTGGTTGATGGCCAAGAACCTGAAACTAGACAGCCCATGGACCTACAGGAAACCCAATACTATTACTCTGTTCAAGAAATATAGACCCTAGATGGGCGGTGGTATACACCTTTAATCCCAACATTCGGGAGGCAGAGACAGGCGGATCTCTGAGTTCGAGGCCAGCCTGGTCTACAAGAGCTAGTTCCAGGACAGGCTCCAAAGCTACTCAGAAACCCTGTCTTGAAGGGAAAAAAAAGAAATATATAGACCCATAGATCAGTGTCTTGCTCCTACCACAGGAGATGGGAAACTAGTACAGAGACCCACAACTGGACAAGGCGCAGAAAGTGAGAAATCTTGAAACACTCAGTCCTAAATGAATGTCTGCATCAAATTCCTTCCCTGAGGGTTGAGGGAGATATAAAGAAGAGGAGGTAGAAAAAGTTTCAGAGCCAGAGGGGATGGAAGGCACCATGGAAGCATGGCCTTCTAGACAATAGGACTGCCACTGCGGCACCATGTACACGGGGGTCAGGAAATGAGCCACTATCCCTAACTCAGAAACTGTCTCCCAGAGAAAACCACTTGCAAAGGAAAAATGGATTTCCTCCATCGGAGTCACTGGGTATACAAACCATGTTAAATGGTAGGACCCATTCCCAGCAGTAGATGGCCAACACAAAATTAACTCAATGCTGTTTTTGAAGATATTTTGTATCAGTGATTTGTTTGGGATCTAAAACCTTGTCTTTCAATGGGGATGTTCTATTGGGAACTCACCAAGGCCAGCTGAACTGAGTCTGAAAAAGCATGGGATAAAACCGGACTCACTGAACATAGCGGACAATGAGGACTGCTGAGAAGTCAAGAACAAAGGCACTGGGTTTTGATCCTACTGCATGTACTGACTTTGTGGGAGCCTAGGCTGTTTGGATGTTCACCTTACTAGACTTAGAAGGAAGTGGGAGGTCCTTGGACTCCCCACAGGGCAGGGAACCCTGACTGCTCTTTGGGCTGAGGAGAGAGGGGGAGTTGATTGGGGGAGGGGGAGGGAAATGGGAGGCGGTGGCGGGAGGAGACAGAAATCTTTAATAAATAATAAAAAAATTTAAAAATATAAAACCTTGTCTTTTATTATGGTTTCTAATTTTGTGTTTTAAGGACTCTGTGTGCATGTGTGTATCTGTGTTGCTTGTACCTTTTTTTCTCTATATGCTTTGTTTTATTTTTTTTATTGACCTGTTTTTTTTCGAGAGAGAGAGAGAGAGAGAGAGAGAAAGGTGGCATGGGGTAGGCTGAGTGGGGAGGTGGGGATGAGCTTCAGAGGAGATAAGGGAAAACTGGGACAAGAATGTACTGTACAAAAAAAAATTAAAAATGGAGTCAGAGAAGTCAGAGAAACATGACCTTGAACATAATCGAAGGGTATTTTGGTTGTTTCAATACTTTTTTGTACTTTAACAATTTCATACACATATACAGTGTGCCTTGACCATACCCACCCCATCTTCTTCTCGCTCTCCACTCCTCTGGGGGTCCCCTCCTGCCTTCCATGTCTCTATGTATGTGTTCTTGCATGTCTTGTACCCTTCAGTGCAGTTAGTGCCTGCTAGACTGTTTGTTGATCTTGTTGGCTTCATCTTCTGCAGGTGGCTAAAGGGGTTTGGCTTTTTGCTTTTGTTTTGGATTGAAAACTTTATTTTGTTTTTGTTTCTTATTTTATAATCTTTTCTGCCTATAATTTTTATGTGTATCTGTGGCCAACATTCTTTAAAACTTGAAGTTGTTTTTTTAATTGTCTAATTTCTATCTAGCTAAATGAGTCCCTTTCTTCAGGGGTGTGGCTACTGGGAGGTAGCTCATACCCTAGGGTGTGGCTCAAACACAGGACCAGTTGGCATCAGCGATTTAGTAATTGTAAATAGAAACCATGAAATTGGGAATAAAATGTGTTAGAGATCCTGGGGGGAAGGGCTAAGAGGAGGGAGTATCCAAAATACTTCATATACATGCATAAAATCTGCAAAGAATAAATAACGCTATTAAAAAAAGAGTAATCTTACTACTGGCAAAGAAGAAAGATTCCTGAGGTTTGATGGCCAGCTATTCTCCCCTAATCTGTGAGCTCCAGGTTCAGTGAGAGACTGTGTCTCAAGTCAAAAACAAAACAAAAAGCAAAACTCAACAACAAATAAACCAAACTGAAATCAAAAAAGCAGTGAAATGATTGAAGACACCCAACACTAGCCATTAGTCTCCACGCATGAGTACACACCTGTATACACACATACAAAGGACAAAAATAACCCTATGCAGAGAAAGACAGGATGCAGTGAGTGAAACAGAGACAGGAGATGGGGGCAGCAAAGACAGACCATGATTTGAGACCCTGAAACTTCTGGGTAGGCACTTAAATAGCAAGAGGTACTTGAGGGTCAGGGCAGACTCTACACACAGCTGCTGATACACTCAGGAGGCAGAGGCAGGTGGAGCTCTAAGTTTGAGGGGAACCTTAACTACATAGCAAGTTCTAGGCTAGCCAGGTCTACAAAATAAGATCTGATCTGAAGAATAAATTTAAAAAGTCTCAATTTGATAGACAGTGACAATACAACTTATAACTGGGGTTAGAGACTCAAGATTTTACAATCATTTTTAGTTCCTTAATGCAAGTGATAGAACGTGGGTCCAAATGCTTCCTCTGCCTGGTTTTGAATCATTCCGGTGAGGATTCCCACTCCCTGACACAACTGTCCGGAAGGCAGAAGACCTTCCTTCTTTGCTGCCTGTGGACATCCTCTTGACCCTGTATCCCAGGGCAGTTTCTCCACGAGGCCTGTTTATGCTGGCAGTTAACTAGTATGTGGTTAAGTGGAGTGCCAGTTTGAGCCATGTCTTACAAAATAACAGAGAGGTTTGAGAAGTTGTGGGGAAGGAACCCTGTTTGTTATCAACTGAGCTCCAGGTTGAGGAAAAGACTCCAGGAGGGTCCCAAAACAGGGGACCATTGTGAAAGGTGTAAACGGATCTAGCCGGATCATCCTTCATATAGGTATTATAGCACCTGACGATTTTTCCTCCATCCCCTGACCGAGTCCCTTAGCTGCATGAGAATCTAGCTGCTTGTACTTTCCCCTCACCTTCTTGCCCAGGCCACTATACAAGTTCCAACTGTAAAATAACTGCTCCAAACCATTGGCCTGGTGGTCCCACCTTCTATTTCCAGTGAGGGTTCTGTTGTCCTCATTGGCCCAGAAGAAGTGATTGACAGGTGAACAGCCCAATGAATGATGACTCTTAGAAGCACTTGCTCCCGCCCCGTGGCAGTTACCGGCTGATGTTCTTACAACGAGGTTTATTCCAGCCGTTTTTTTTCAAAAGTCAAAACCCAGTTATCTTTAGTAAAGAGTGGAAGGTACTTTAGTCTCCTCAAAAAGGAACACATGGTAGCTTAAAAGTACAAATGAACTTCCCGAAAGAATATAGGATGCTAGATTGAAATGAGCCTCTCCGCAGAGAGGGTGTTGCTTTGCTAAGATACTAGAAGGCAGAATGAGGATGTAAAGTCTTTGGTGACCATGAGTGGCATTCACTAGGCTGGAGTCGAAGGTGCTAATCACAGCCTTTGAAGACAGTAATTCTTGGGGTCTGAGATGTCTCGAGCTGGAGGGAAAAACCTGATGGCCTCACTGCTGGGACTTTGAGCACCATGGTGATCAAGCGCTGAATTGATACTGATCAGGATAGTGGTGGGGTGTCCCTGCCCGTGGCCTCATTACAAGGGAATCTTGGAAGAGCAGGCTTAGGGGCAAAAGAGGAGACATGACACAGGACATGGTTGGACAGAGATGGAGTGTCCCCAGTCCTCGAAAGGTCTAGAATTGGAAGACTAGCAGAGGAGCAGTACACATTTAGTTTAGAAGCTGTAACTAGAGATGAAGAGAGGAGACGGACAGGGGAGCCGTGGAAAGTTAGGAGGAAGGGCTGGCTGTATGCAATAGGAGCTCAGAGCTGGGCTTTCCCTAAGCCCTGGGCAAACACAAGCTTGGCACCTAGCTGTCACTCAGTAAGTGCTAGCTATTATTACCCTTCTTGGAGGGGTGGCAGAGGGTCCTACTCATATCTAGTGGTTCAGATGAAAAATAGGAACTGAGTGGAGACGTTAAAAGAGGAGTCAGGGAAACAGGCCATTACAGTTGCCTTTTTGTCTCTCCCTGGGCTTGTTAGAATTGAAGAGGATATCCCCACTGGGAATGAGGGGGAAAGACATTGGCGTGAGCTGGGGTTGGGAGCCCATGGCCGAGCATCACAAATGGGGGCTGATGACTGCCTTTCCGAACAGGACCTGTTAGCAGTGAGGTGAAAGAAGAGGAGGAAGTTTCCTTGCAGAACTGGGGGATGGGGTGGGATATGGGCTGGTGCAAGCAGAGCCATGTCATCCTGTATATAATAGCTGTTGTGGTTGCTGGGGTGTGGGCAGGAACCCACCTACTCATTTCTTCTGGTCAAAAGAACTGGTGTTGAATGTTTATTGGAATATGTCTCATACAGCATTCTCTAAAGTGACAACTTACTCGGGGGACCACTGATTTTTGTGGTCTGAAAGGGTAAGTCCCTCGGAGAAGCCCAGAGACAGATTTTAAAATTTGTCAGCAAGGCTCCAGAATACAGAAGAAATAGTACAGTCCGCTCACCACGGTTCTGAGTGAGGCTCCCGTTTACCTCTATTTCTCTTTGCCTTTCCTACACCCACCACTTTGTTCCCTTTTATCAAGTCATTGAATCTGAGGCATCTGTTGGGATGGGGGTGCAGAGTGGGTGGCTCTTGAGGGACCTAAGAGAAGTCATGTGAGTTTAAAGAAAAAGATGTTGAGCCTCAAAACTGTAAATACGGAACCAATGAGGGATCAAGGAACCAAAAGGCACGTTTTGCAACAAGTGAACTGAAAAGTCATTTGTATTAGCCTAGCCAAGCTAAGAAACTCTCTGATCTATGATATAGGGAGAAGGCACGTGGAAGAGAAGACATCAGACAGGCACTAAGATACAGGAGGAGTGGTGGTGGAAAGGGACAGAGGCGTGATGGAGACCCGTGATGGCAGGGTCTAAAAGGGACAACGGCGGCTCTGAAATGACCGGCACTCACATTTCTAAGCTTTCCAAGTCTTTTCTATTTCCATTTCCACTGACTGTGGTTCCAATCTACTTTTTACAAAGAAGATATATAAGGTTCTTTGTTTTTAGTGCTTCCGGGAAGTGCAGTATTATTTCCATTTTCCATTTTATATGAACCTTTCCCAAAATTTCCTGGATGCTCCAGAGCATCCATGCTCACAGACGGGGTTTAGAATTGGGTAAGGCAAGAGCCGGTAGAGAGAAGGGAGATGGAACTTGTGACAGGCAAGATGTCGGCTTCTGGAGGCTGCTTTCCTTTGTCACCTCCACAGATGAAATGCTGAAGGAGCACTTGGGATGACTGTGTGGCAGGCTAGTGGCGTCCTCCCTGGGACAGTGAAACAGCAATGGGAAGTGCTGTCTTTGAGGATGTTGGCCTCACAGTGGTGAGTGTGGTGGTCAGGAAGGTGGGGGAGCGAGCTGAAGACTGGCCGGCCCTCCGTGAAGCCTGGTTTAGGATGATGCTGAACTGCTGATTTTACTCACAGTTGGTGACTAAACATTTTCCCCAGGAAACAAAAGGCAAGGGGAGTAGGGCTGGCTAAGAGGGCTGTGGCTACTGAGCAGGGTCCAGAAGCCAAATGTTACTAGAAAGAGCGGATTTGCATCTCACCAGGGGGGAGATTGAACAGGCCAGAGAAATGCTTAGGCAGGGCCAGAGCTGGAGAAGAGGAAATGGACTGGGGAAGGAGGTGAGCAAGATGGTCGGCAAGCTGATTCTTGAAGCCAGCCCAGACGACTCTCTCTCTGCTCTTTTGATATCCTGCTAAGCCAATTTCTTCCATCCCACAGTCGGAAGTATTGATAGCATCCAATAGCCATGAGGTTTTGAGGAGCCAAGTGTAAGCGAGCAAGGGAGGCAAAGGGAACTTAACTCTGAAGGGAGATGCCCTGCCTATGGTAGAAGACCAAGTGGCACACACATCCTTCTGTCTCTCCTAGGCCATGTCCTCTGTGAGACTTGATCTTGCCTTTCTCAGATCTCTGTGGTCGGCAGCATCTCTCTTATTAGCAGAGTGAGGAGGGGAGGTAAAGGCAGGGTAAGGTAAAGTAAAAACCAGGGGTGGGGGGGATTGCTTGAGCCAAGGCAAGGTCAAATACAAAGATGCAAAGACAGGACCTCTGCAGAGGTGACCCTACCTAACTTTGTCTTCTGCATCTTGTCATAATCTCTGGTTCCGCTCACTCTCAGGGCCATTTACCGGTTCCATAAAGGATTCAGAGCCCTCTGGTCCAGTCACCTGACTTCCTGAGCTAATTTTGCTCAACTTATCCTGGTGACTCTACTTGCTAAAGCCAGGTTCCTCAGCCGAGGATGAGCTGAAGTGACAGACAGTGCACTCGTTCCTAAACAAGGCAGGGCACTTTTGGGAGACAAGCCCAACAGTTGCTCACTTCCTTCCCACATGGGCGACTAGGGGTCAATGATGGCCAAGTTAAACACAAAGGTGGGAAGGACAGTGACCTGGCCTCTGTGGAGGCAGGAAGGAGTGAGTCACTTAGGTCTGAAGTGGTCTGGTTGAGAGAGAGGAGGTGACGAGTCTCATGCCCTTTGACACAAGGCAAAGCTGGGGAGCTGCCTGTAGCTTGGTTCCTCCAGGAGCTCTGGGGAAGAGTTGAGACTTCCGGTCTCCGTCTGAGTACCCCTGGGCATATTTTCCTACTCCGGGAGTTATCTGCCCTTCAGTTCTATTGAACTGTTGTTACATAGAATAGTGATGTTTCAGGTGAATTGTTTGAATCTCAAGGAGGAAAAGAATGACATTGTCTTAAGACTCAAAGAAAACAGACAGCCTCCTTCTTAGATGGCACTGATCCTTGCTCTTCCTGCTCAGTGCTCCTCTTGCAGACCGTCTTCGGAGAAGCCGAGAAGCCCTACTTGGGATGTTGCACAGCTGTGTGCCGGTATTCACCGCTGTCATTGGTTTATAGTGTACAGTGCACCCTCTTTAACCACATGTGCAAGACAGGCGAATACAAGTTTTTACCGCACTATCTCATTGGCAGTTTCTGCCTCGTCAGCATGCTGGGCCCATCCTGGTCTTATGCTAAATTGGATTCCTCCTGGGACATCTCCTCCTGGTGAGGGAATAAGGTAGTCTACTCCAATCTGTTGTTAAGTTCCTCCTCTCTGTCCATCTCACCTCCTGGTTTCTCTGTCCTCCTGGCCACACGCGTGCTACTATAGTCCTCTTCACTGGGTTGACTGAGGCAATGGGAGCCATGGGGCTTGCTAGCTCTCACTTGTATGCAAGCCATTGAGGACTATAGAGAGGCATTATAAGCTGCAATCATGGATGGCAGAACAGCAAGGTCACTGTTGGGAAAGGAAAGAGTCCTGCCCAAGGCTTGTTGGGTGCCCTTTTTGAAGGCTTCTAAAACCGTCCCCTCCATCCCTGTCTTCATGGTTACAGAATACTGTCTTCATAGTTTTCCAAAATTAATGTTGAATACTGTGAAATGAACCTTTTTCCCAAGGAAAAGATTATCTCTTTACAGAACCAAAAGCTTAGACCCTGGACTCTAAATCAGCAACCTAAACACAGCTGCTGTTTAGGCAGATGGTAAACTTAGGCCTGTGCTGAGGTGACAGGCAGGTGGGCCAGGGTGAGGTACTTTCAGCAAGCTCAGGGCTTAGTGGTCTGTGGTGGGGGGTGTCTCTGGGGACCCCTGGCAGTCTTGGATCCAGGCTGTGTGTATACCACAGTAGGTGAAGAATGTGTGGAGGGCGCATGTTCCATGTAACTCAAGCGCAAGCTGCATAGGACGGAGTGTCAGTCAGTCTGAGCGAGGCTTCAGAGACACACTGAGGGCCTGTCTCAGCTGGGAGATGTGTTTCAAAAAGAGCAAAGAGGAGGAAGGCTGGAGGAGGATGTACCTGTCTCTGGAAGTGGCTTGTTTGTGCCAAGCTGGTGGCAGAAATCCCGGGGTTGGAGCTCTGGGATCATAGTAGGGCCACTGTTGGAGTACAGGGGAGATGACAGGCCAAGGAGGTCTCTCCGGGAGTCCATGAGAGTTGGGGGACAGAGTCAGGGTGGCAGGTTGGAATCTTTTTCTAAAGCAATGCATCGAGTTCCTCATACCCGTAACTTCTTAGCGCAAATGAGAAAACCCACTGCCTGATTTTTTGGAAGGCCAAAGCAAGGAGGCGTCTCCTGTATCTCATCCCTGGTTTTCCAGAGTGCTCAGCTTTCCCCTCCTATCCCACTGTTTCTCTGACAACTGGGTGAAGGGATGATGGTGAGGCCAAGCTTGCTTTCGGAAGAAGGACTAAAAGAAAATATTGAGACTGGGAGAGCGGACAGAAGTTTTGCTAGAGCAGAGCGGCTGGAGCCTAAAATACAGGTGTTTTGCTGCTGGCTCAGGATCCAGCAGGTCTTTTGAGCTGGTTAGGAGAGTGGTTGAAGGATTCTTGTACAAAGGCCAGTCAGGACATTTTCTAGCATGGCTGAGTGGTATATGTGGTCTCCCTATGGCCAATGGGTAGGGAAGCACCCAGCAGGTGGATCAGTGCAGTGGTAGGAAGTACCAGGGATCGTCTTGTTGACGGACTATTTGTAGGATCTGCCATGGCTACTTGGGCTAAGGGGTCGATAGGGCTCTTCAGAACCCCAGTGTCCTTTCCCTTTTCTGGACTTTCCAAGATTCCCTGGAGGTGGGGAGGTATGGAGGCATGTCTGTCTGATGGAAGAGACAGCAAGTGTGAGAGATAGGTTTGTAGAGAGAGGAAGAGAGGCAGAAATTAAAGGTGATGAACTTTTGCTCTTGTGTGCCATTAGACACAATTTGGGTAAGCCCCAGTACTCAGTGTTCTAGGTAAACTCCTATTGCTGCTGTGCATGTCAGATGACCCTCCAGAGCTTGAAGAGTCCTCACCTGCACAGAAGTAGGTCTGAGCTCAGTCAGGTACCTTAAATCTGGTTTCTGATCCACTCAGGGAATGTGGAAGCTCAGTGGGTGTGAAGAGAGAGAGAGTTCCTGCCAGATACCTTCTTTTCCTCTTCACGGTGTGCCACATAACAGAGGGACAGTTTTCCCCTGGGTGATCCAGGAGAGAGGTCACACAGGGCAGGGGGCTGGGGTGACGGGAGGTATGAGGTCAGGGGCTGAAAGAGAATAAGATGACAGGAAACAGTCTGATCTACTCAGATACCAGAAGAGAACAATTGTGGACTGGGGCAGGAAGGCAAGTGACACTTTGTCATTTAAAGCTCATCCTTTGTATGTGGCATCTTCACGGGGCCCCGGATCTAGATCTAGATAGGACCTGTTGAGACTCATGCCTTCGCTGGTGAAACAGGTACCCTAATCACAAGCGGCTGAGGCAACCAGTGTGCAGAATACAGTATGTTCTGGTTTGCTCCTCTTTGAAAGGTCGCAGTGACCATGTCTCCTTTTAAAGCTCTGTACCGTCGTTGCCACCCAGCCTGCTTCTCTCTTTGTAGCTAGATCTGCAGATGACTGATGTCAGAAGAACTGGCAAAACAAAGGCAGAGTGGTAGCTAAAAGTGGGTGGGGGGAAGTGCAGGGGCACAAAGGCTTTTTTAGGGTATGACTTTTCTGATCCTGCTCCTGTTTACTCAAATTATGCTGGTAGAAAACAGCAGCTATGCCGAAGGAAGGCTGGAGGAGAGTGGTCAGTCTTTCTCCGGAAGGCAGAACGAAAGGTTGCTTTCTACGGTATGACAGGCCTGGACTAGTTAAGGGAGGTCTCCTGAGCGAGGACATTGTGGAAGACTGGATGGCAGGGATAGGGTGGAGTCATTCTTCTGCAGTTACCTATGCAGGATTTTTAGGCCTGGGGATGGCCTCTTTTGCAGTGAGGTAGAGAAGCAGGGTCTGGAAATGAAACAGTCTGATGGCCAACGCGGGTCTCATGTCTCTTCTAAAACCCACTCTCAGAGTTGGTGTTGCACGGTGTCCTTCTTCCTCTGCCTGCTTTCTTTCTTTATACTTTTCAATAATCTTTTTCTTCCTGAGGGGGACAAAATGGGATGAGCTGAAGGAGACAGAGAAATGGAACCAATCCTGGCAAGGCCGAGCCTGGCGCTGAGTGGTTCCAGTTCCTCCCAGACCAGCAACCCCTCCAAAGAGCTTCTTCCAATACCAAGTCGCCTCTCCAGGGCCTCAGAGCCTTTCAACAGTTCAAAGTAACCATAGAAGAGGAAGTTATGCAGAGCAGCCTTTTAGCCAGGTTCCTGGGCCCTTTTGGCAAAGAGCCATGCTCACTAGGCTCCTTAGCTGTGGGGCTCAGGTTTGTGTGGGCAGGGAGGGCCAGAAGATGGAGAGAACCTTTGAGTCACTGCCAGGTGGAAGGTAGTGTTATGTCCTGGGTGCATGGAGCAGACTGTTCCAGCTAGCACACAGTAAGAACTCAATAAATAGGGATTCATTGTATGGAACGAAATTATTTGTTGAATTTCCATGTGGGTAAATACACAAAGTTGGCTTCAATAGAGGAAAAAGGGACCATAAATGTAGAGGGTTGAGCAAAAGATGGTCCACAGAGAGAAGCGGAATGAGCACTCTCCAGAGTGGGGATGGGATGGATGTGGGAAAGGGACTGGATAAAACGAGGTGGAAGAGGGGACAGGTAAAGAGTACTACAAGACTGTGGCAGCCTAGGACGATGACTCTGCCACTTTAGAAGCCATGCATACTTTTTCCTCAGAAAATTCTTCAGTCTTTCCTGTGGGTGGTAGATCTGGCAAGGGGGAGAAGCCGCGCCAGAACACAGCATGATCAGAAATCACCATTGCTAGGACATAGGAGGACGAAGGAGAGGATGAACCTCCCAGGTGATGCTGGAACAGGAGGCCTCAAGGAAGGTAGCCTCTGCTGAGGAGGAGATCTGAAGAAGAGTGCATCTGTGGAAGTGTTCCAACCCAAATAAAAGCCAGCAGGTGCTTGGCAGTTCCAGTGGGATTCAACTTGTAGAATCTCTTCCTGATTGACAATTTTGCTGAGAGCAAATACATCACATGCTAATGTCATTAGGAGGCCCCCAGACTTATCAGGAAGTCACCATTTGCAGTCACTGTGCATCTACCAGAAGAACGAGTAGTGCGTTGTGACACAGCCACCAAGCATAGTGGCTAGAGAAGGGGAGCCAGCCAGTAGGTTCTTGATTCAACCTCCGAAGAACAGTATACAATGAGGGTCCCCATTCTTTGGAACTAAGTGTTGGAGGTCCTTCAAAGGTCTGCTTTCCTGGCATATTGGGTTCACAAACAGTGAAAAGTCTGTTTTTCAAATTTCGGGAGGACTACTTTATTTTTCTTCTTTTACTAGAGCATTACATGTCTAAATGTGATGTTCAGTTATTATCATTTTACAAAAGATAAAAAATTGAACTCTGCACAAATAGAAAGGATATAACCTCAAACGTGATCCTTGTGAGCCAGACTATTGAGACTGGCCTGGAGAAGCAGGTCTAGAATTCAACTTCCAAGGGTGTAATCTCAGAACATACAACACTTAGAATTCATCTGGGGCCTACTGCCTCACCTTCGCCTTGCCAGCAGCAGTGGGCCCTACTATGTCACCTAGTGGATGGGAGAGATGCCAGCAAGTGGCCACCTGTATTCAAATTGTACCAGTTCATCCCAGTTTCCCATCCATGTGCTAGAGTCAAGTGCCTATTACTGATTTTAAATATAATATAATATAATATAATATAATATAATATAAATGCCTTCCATGACTCTCTCTCCCTCTCATTTTACAAATGACCAAATTCTACTCATCCTTCAAAACCCAGCTTAAGTGCCTTAGCCTCATGTTCACTTTGAGACTCACATCTTCCCAGAAGGCAGGGAGCTGGGATGAGACCTGTCTCCTCTGTGCCCCTGGAGCACTTTGTATTCTAATTTCTCATCCGCACACTCCGAGGGGTGCACTGACACTATGACTTCCGCGTCACTGGACGCTCTTTGGTGGTCAGGGTTCTTTTTTACTTTGTGTGTGTGTTCTCAGTGTTTGATGTAGGACATGACTTAAAACTTAACTCATCAAGAGCTGATGACAGGGTGTTTTGTCAAATTGCTTTAAAATTAGTGGACAAGCTTAGCAGTGATCCAGTTTGGCATCCCTTTGGTGTTGATCCAGGTTGGCATTTGTTTGATATCTGTGGGTTGGGGAGCCTTACCCTTGGAGGTTGGCCCTGAAGACCTGCTTTCAGACAGTGGGGTGCAGAGTGAGACTCTGATTCTAGAAATAGGGGCAGACTAATGAGCACAACTTCACATATTGAAATCAGTTGTTATGGAAATGACTGTTGGAAACAATGCCCAGGGCTCACGGCAGAAGCCCCAGCAGAGCTGCACTGGGTAGTTCTGGCTGGCTCGTGTTCCAGCTAGTGCCCCCGGTGACTTTTGTACTGCCTCCTGGCAGGACATTTGTCGTTGAGAGTTCTTGGTGTCATGTTGTCTTTTACTGAACTAAAACCTAGCTTCCTTAGAACGAGGCTCTTGGAGTTCTAGTTCAGTCTTCAGTTACCTCAATAAGATCTCCCCTCTGCATAACATAGAAATACACAAAGCAAGCCAGCAGCTCCTGTAGTGACTGAAACTCTGCTTGGCTCCTCTGGTTACCACGTCACTGTCCCCACCGTGTGTGTTTGACTTCTACCACTGCTTGCCCTTCTTTGGGCTTGCAATAAGTCATCAATGTCTTTGACAGTATCTAGAGTTAAATCATTAATTACCTAGGCATTATAATTTAGTTAACGAAGTCCAAAGAAGTAAGACAGAGAAAAAACTCAGCCATCTGGTATTTTTCTGTTTCTTAAAATCTGCCCTGTTATGGAGCAAGGCTGTCCATTTTATTCCAGAGCCATCTTTTAAAAATGAAAATCCAATTCATTTGGGTTTTTGCCTTCCAAGAGTTTTTTGGTAATCTGCGCTTGGAGTAAAATCCGGGTTCTTTGTCACAGCCTCAAGGGTGGTTCACGCACCCAGCCTATCTCTTTGCCTCCACTGTCTGCCTGCTTTTCTGCCTCCAGTCTCCCAATACACCACAATCATTGTCCCCTAGGGAATTAACTTTGCCTAGCTATTTTCTTCTGTTGGGAATGTTCTCTCCGTTGACCTTTGGGCAGAATCTTTTTCTACATTGAGACCTTGGTTCAAACATTGCCTCTTCAGAAAGGCAAGCAAACACAGCTCTGTTGCAGGCGGCCCAGGGTTGGGCAGTCTTAATAACGTACAGCACGGAGAATACTTCTTGATGACTGTCCCCTTTCCCTGACAGAAGTGTAGGCTCCAAGAAAGTACACACACTGACCTTCACATATTCATGGTATTTCGGCATCTGGCAAGTGTGTTTTACACAATTAAGTGCTCCTTCATTTGCTTGATGGATGCGTTAAGATTGACAAGTGAACACTACATGTGTTGTAAATGAAGATGCAAAGAGTGTCTTGGAAGAGGTCTCACTGTCTTTTTCTTTCAGATCTTGCAGTAATGACCCTTTCCGGTTCTTCTCATTAGTGAAGTGTTAGAAGGATCATCACATCCACTTCTCTGTTGGTGTTAGCTTAAATTATACTAATGAAGAGACCAGCTATGTCAAACTCACACTCACAGACTAGAATATGCTAAAGTTAAACAGCTTCCTTGAACTTTGACCTCCTGTTTAAGATGATGCTCATATTTCCCACATCACAGCCTAAGCTGGGCTGCAGAAAAGCAAGAGATTAAGTAATCTTCAGAATTTGCATCTAAGTCTGGCTTGATAGGAAACAACACACAAAACAAATGTTCAAATCAGTGCCCTTGGCATTGACCTGAAGCATACGACTTAATAGTGCGTGGTGCAGACAGTGCGTGCCACTGACCAGTGTGTAGCCTGGGCAATGGGTGCTATTGCTAGCTCCTGAGGGTGCTTCCAAAGCTTTCTCATTCCAGTAGAAGTGATTTCTGCCTTACTTTGGGCCAGACACCACTGAGATTCCCTTTGAAAATATAAGGATACCATCAGTTTTGAGGACTCAATTATACCTTACTATGCTGTCCTGTCTTTGTGTGTACCTTACACGCAAGGTGCTTTCAAGAAAAAATTGTGAAGAACTTCCATCTTCCCTTAAAGAGCTGAAGTTGTTTCTTTAGAAAGCAACCTGTAGGAGTTAAGCTTTGGCTTCACATCTGTTAGCCTCACACAAAGAACCTAGGACCTTAAGCTAGAATCTATCTCGTATTTGTGTATCTGGTAACATCACTGATACCAACAGGTTAGCAGAAAAAGAGACTGAGTACACCTGGCTCTAACTAAAGATGTGGAACAGCAGATGGGGAAGGGACTTGCCAGTGAAAAAGACTTCTTGTTGGAAACCTAGTGATAAGCCTGATGTTCATGACTGAGAAATCCACTCAGATATGCTATCTGTTAAACTTGTGTGTTCTTAAATGTTTGCTGAGGCAGATCCTTTTTCAATTTCTGGGGATATCTAGGGAAAGGTCCTTCAGGGGGTGCTTGGATATAAGAAAGCTGAAAGGGACATAAGGTTGAGTCTAAAGGGCTAGGGCTAGGGCTCAGTGGTAGAGTGCTTGCCTAGCATATGTGAGGCTCTGGGTACAACTGCATGAAAAAGAAACAGCAAAAGACGGAGTCTGAAGAGGGTAACCGAAACTCTTCTAGACTAGACGTAAGTCATGCACTCAAGGAGGCTAGCTCCCAGTCTGCAAGAAAGCAAAGACAACAAACCACTGTGTTAGCTTCAAGGCAAACATTGCTAGAAAGTTCTGCAAATGACAACAAAATGATCTAGGAGACACAGGAGTTTCTTCAGATTTGGGGTGTTGGGGGACAAGAAACATGAAGACATTTGGGTAAGGTAGCATTTTGTGAAGCTCAGTTGGGTGTGGGGAGGTGGACTTGGGTTGAGAAGCTCTGCCTGGCACAACTCTGTATCTGCGGGAGAGGGATGGTGTCTAGACAGAAAGATGAAGAGAAGCCAAGCGTCCAGTTGCCCCTTCTTGCCTGGTGTAGGAGACAAAGTGTCACTGAGTCGTTCCTGGCCTTTGCTTTCTTGTACACTGGGAACCAGCTCCTTGGCAGCAGGGCCTCTGTCTAATCTAGAGGAACTTGGGCTGCCCTCTTCGGTTCTGTCCTCTTTAGTCATAATCTTACTGCCCTTTCTGGTCTGAATGGGAAAGAATGAAGCAGCTTTGAAAATTTGGAGGCTTAAGGGCAGATTAAGCAAGGCTTTGTCTCTGGACTTGAACATCTGCGGGGGACACTCAGCAGCTGTCAGGGAAGAGAGAAGAAAACTGAAGGAGAGGAGAGAGACTTCTTTCTCTTTTTTGAGATAAGTTGCATGGTTTGGTTGACATGGGCCAAAGCATAATGGCTAGCTTCTGAAGTCAGTGTGACTACTAGGTCCTGGGATAGAGGGGACTGTACAGACTTGGGAGGCTTTGACAGGGCTGGAGTGTGTACTGGCTTGAGGGCTGGCATTAAATTCACTTGGACTTAGGGCCTCTGTGCCAACATTCGCTTTGTTAGTTTAGACACTTTGCTTGGTCTCTTCCATGTGGTGCAGAGTTGGCGTGGAGCTTTCCTTTCAGCATCTTGTCTGTTCAGCAGTGGTTTTTCTCTCTGTCGAGGTAGTTTTGGCTCTAACCTCTTCAACGACTTTCGAGTGTCCAGTCTCCATGGTTTGAAAACTCTGTGGTGTTGATGCTTGAGGGGCAAGAGTTGGTTAGAACTCTGTTGTCACTTGCTGGAGCTCTGCTGGCTCGTGTTCCAGCATCTTCAGATGCCATCCTGTGTACCTCCTCACATTGCTCCCCATCACGGCCTGCGCTGCTCTTTGCACAATGACTCTCTGCATTTGCTGGGTTGGTTCTTAGGACTCAGGCTGCTTTGTTTAATCTCAGCAGTGCCGGTGTCAGAGAGAGCGAGAGAGAGCGAGTGAGCGAGCGTGTGAGAGAGACCTTAATAGAGGTTTTGGTGGTGGGTGACTGACTCCATAATGAAATTGGGGGTAAGGTGCTGAAAAGTTATGGATTCTTGATAACAGCATTGAATTGGGTGACACAGGCATTTATTTTTTAAAAACAAACGTCATGTGATGTCTGTTTTTGCACTAAACGGTTTTAATAAGACTATGTCCTCTTTAAATGAGAAATGGAAAACCCATGGATAAAATGGAAAGGCTAGACCATCAGGGAAAGCCTGCACAGCAACTCAGGGGCCAGGATGTCTAAATACAAAGATAGATGTTTACAGAGTGAGTGGAGTAGGCAGGCAATGGCTAGAAGCCCTGTCATGTTCACTGAAGGGACAATGAGATGCTTGTGCTTCCTGAGTTGGTGGACTGATTCCATAGGCTTATGGCTAGCAAAGATCCTACTGCCTATCATGAATAAAGTCCCTGGGCTCCAGAAGTGTTCTGATTCTGTCATCCATGCATATCCAAGCAGGGATTAGTCTCCCCTTGCTCCTGACACCTGCTCTATTCTCCCCAATTTCTTCTGGTCATTTGCTATATGCTCCATCCCACGTCCCTTTCTTCCTTTCCCTGTGCTGTTTCCCCTAGAGTCCCCTTCAGGTGTGTTCTAATGTTACTTCTCTACTGAAGCTGTTTCTTCCTAAATATCCCATTGAAAGGGGGTGGAGTGGGTGCAGACACTATAGATCATGGTGGCTAGTTCTTTAGGGGTTTATATAGTCACTCCTCAATTTGCCGAACCCAGGAATCCATGATTGCAATGCTGTTCATTTGCAAAAGGACCATGCATGCTTGAGTTACTGTGCAGTCAATCCTGGGCCAGAATGGTGCGTCAATGGTCTCAGCGGCCTTGTTTTATTGCCGAAGTCGGGAACACCACCAGGCAGAACTGTTGGTTTTTCATGTGGGGTGTCAGCTTGCCTGCTGCTGCTTCTATTCTCTTCTGACTTGGCCTTCCCATCACCAGCACAGACCACCACAGAACTCCTTCCCCACTTACTGAG
Organism: Microtus oregoni; assembly: GCF_018167655.1. Lineage (NCBI taxonomy): Eukaryota > Metazoa > Chordata > Mammalia > Rodentia > Cricetidae > Microtus > Microtus oregoni. The sequence continues at coordinate 231,585 of NW_024543975.1, forward strand.
AGCCTCATTAGCCTGCAAGTCAACACAGAGCTGCTCTTCCCCAATTTCCCTCTCAGTGGGTTCGCTGAGGGCCCACCGCTGCCTGTGGTTGTAAGGTGGATGGCACGTTTCTCATTAAGAGGTGTTGTGCGCTGCCTCCTTTACCTTGGGGATGAAGTGCTGGCAAAGGGGGAATTATTACTATTACTAATGAAAACAGCTACTGGGAGCTTTCCAAAAATTATGTAACAAACCTTTTACAAATCTTCTACCCTACTGTGAATTAGAGGGCCTGTCCCCATTTTACACACGAGGAAATAGAGGCTCAAAGAAGTCATATAACTAAGAGGTCCAGCTAGGGCTCTCTATCTTTGTCTTCAGCATCCATGCTCTTTTGAGCCCTGCAACTTATTGCTGTAGTAGTACAAAGGGGTGGGCTGGCTCTGTTTGCTTGTAACTGCTCTGCTATCTAAGCATGCAGTCTGGAACTGTGCTGCCACCAAGCCCTGCATGTCTTTCCCCAGGCACAGCTGGGGTTTAATAGTCCAGGCTGAATACTAACTGGCAGGACTGGAGAGAGCCCCATGGCCTGGCGCAAGCTCACTGATTTTCATATGCTATTTTTTTCCTTCTCCAGTTTTCTCTTGATGTCAAAGCACTTTTGTATCTGAGCTCTCCGTGGACACTGAAAATAATCTAAAAAGCAGGGCTGAGACAATTGTTGTCAGTGGATAAAAAAGGAACTTGAGGGTCTGTGAACCTGAGTGAGATGCTCCAATGAATAGAAACAAAGCATTTGGAGGTGAGATAGGGACTCTTTTTGGTTACTCCTAGCTTACAGCTGAGAATAGTCTTCATAATTCGTGTGCTCAACGAGAGCTTGAGGGGCTCATAGCACAGTTTGTCTATCAATTCCCTTCGAGGTTAAAGGTGATGGTTTACATTTCTAACTTCAGTCTGATCCTTGTTTCTTGGCTCATGATCTTTTCTCCACTGCCAGGGCGATAGTCACTCCCAAGAGAACTGTCATCAGGAGGATGAGCCAAGGTACCCCAGCAGAAGAGGAGACTAGCGGTCTGCCAGCAAGTGCTGTTAGTTCTCCCCGGGCCAGGCGACATTGGGGAGGGCCACACAGGTTTTCTTCTTTTGTAGCTGGAGATGTAGCAGTGGGGAGGTGGAAAGGGAGTTCTCAGAGTCTGTCAGTGCCTGTTAGTAGAATATGCTAGATGTGACGAGGGAGGAGGAAAGGCTGTGAGCAAAGATCGGAGTTCAAAATGGGAGAATCTCTAAAGTCAAGCAGAAGCAGGGAAAGAATCCAGTGTAAAGGGAAGCACATGGAAAACTGGAGTCAGTCTTTAGGTATCTGGTAGCCACCAAGATAAACTTTTTTTTTTCTCTTTTGGTTGGGCAAAATTCTAGTCAATTAAAAACAGACTGTATTTCACCCAGAATACAGTTTTTGGTCACTGAGGTAGGCAGTACTCACCAAAAGTATCTATTTGCCTGAAGAGTTGGTCAGATCTGTTCCGGGCCCCAAGAGTTGTAATGTAGCCCTGAATGGTCGCTTCACTTCTCGGAGCATGCTTCTTCATAGCCAAGACACACACTCAAGTGACACAGAAGACGGAGATCCTTGATAGCTGAGGGCTTAGATGCTCCGTGACTGGAGCTGGAAAAGTTAAGCAGGGCTCGGATTCTTGAGCTTAACTTGTGGTCGAGACTTGGAGAAAGGTGGCTTAGGAGAGGCCTCAACTTGCCTGGTACCTGTGTTGAAGGGGTCCTCATCCCCATCTAAGATGTGTCCTGCTTTGAAAATCCTATGGGGTGTTAGTGACAGGAAGTCCTCTAATCAGGCCTTGCATACCCATCTTAAAAGAATGACATAGGCAGTGAGGACAACTTCAGAGTTCTTAGGTCCAGCATCCCTTAGGGATGCTATTTAGCTAGGAAACTCTATGGTTCCATAGGCCTGACCTACTTTGACTTCTAAAGCATATTTATATAGAGGCCCCCTATCTGATGTCCACAGAAATACTCCTCAAGACTCAGTTTAAGGTCACCGGCTTCAGGCTTCCTCATTCTTAAAGGCATCATTTCTGCATCTGAATTGGTTGCCTGAAGCCTCCTACTGGCTTCCATGTACTCGGTGTTGTACCTGCCAAGACTGGTAGAGTGTCTTTGCCATCCTGCTCACCTGCCAGAAGGCAGCTGGCCCTGGGGAGCCATCTTCTGTTTGTACTTCCCAAAGATAAAGTCACAAGGACAGGGATGCTGGACGCTTTGGGAGTCCTTTGGATTAAGTTTGTGGGATTTCTCTGCGGGCTTTTTAGATACTCTACCAAATTCCCCTGTATGGGGGGAATCCAGAGTCCCATGAACCAGGTCTCAGGGAGCTCTGCTTGAACCCCTGAGACTGGCCTCTTCTGCTTCCAGACCTGTCTGCCAAAGGTGCCTCACTCCTGCTTTGCCTGCCAATGTGGTCAGGCTCTGGACACGTGGCAGTCACCTGGCCACCAGGTCCCTTCTGAGGCGACCCATGGCTTTCTAGTCACTCCTTTTGGTTCACTCTGCTAGGTGCTGTCATGCTAATAACTTGAGTTAGTGCTCTCAGGGCAGGAGGCTTCCTCAAGCCTCCCAGAGCAAGGAGTGAAGGAGAAGAAACTAGTGCCGGGTTCCTGTCACTCTGCTCTGGGTCTCTGTATGTTCCTACGACAGCCATGGACCCTTTGTCTCATCTTCATCTTTTCTGTCCTAGGCATTTGGTTCCTGGACTCCTGGGCACAGCCCGTTCCTGGGGTCTTTTCTGTTCAGGGGTTTCTTAGGCCTTTTTTCCTTATGCTCCCCTCAGCAGCCCCACCTATAAGGGCCACCACCTCCCTGGTCTGCCTTCTTGGGTTATTTTCTCTTGTATATTTGGGCTTCTACCTAGGATGCCTTTCCCCCCATCTTGACTTCCTGGAGAACCACTGTGCCTCCTTCCAGGTCTGGCTCAGAGGTGACTTCCTCTGGAAGTCTTCCCAGACAGAGCGTGAGAAGTCCTTTCCTTCCCAGCTTCTCCTGCCGCTGTTTAGCCATCTCCTTTGCAGAAGTTAACAAACTCTCTGAGACAGGAATTGGTGATGTTAGTCTCTTCAGTGTCTAATATGGGCTGGAAATAGGTACTTGTGACACTTGTTTGCATAAAATGGAAGTTTAGGCTGACTGCATCTTCTTCAGTTCTGGTCTGAACTTGGAAAACTGAAAGAGAGGGGGCAGAATGGGGGTGGAGGGAACAGGAGTGTGTATGGAGGAAGAAGCAGAAGATAAAGTGAAAATAAGTAGCTAGTTCTTCCTACTATCCTGATCTGATATTTGGCATTAATTATAATTTCTTGATGGGAGAATATGAAACTCCTCCTCTTCCTCCATCCTGTCTCCATCTTAAGCTTAAAAGTCATCTTATAGTAAAGACAAACTAGGTTCACTCTTTTTATCATCAAATCTCTGTTTCTTAAGGATTGGGCTATGTGCCGCCTGTAACCTTAACTACAAATGGTTCTGTACTGCTTTGCAGGAATGGCAATCATGTCTTGTTTCAAAATGTTGTTTATAACCCTCTTACAACCCTACCTTTGTTTCAGAAGACTATGACACCTATCACTGTCCAGGACTGCCTGCTGTGCCCACCTTGTTGTGACTGTCCAGGACTGCCTGCTGTGCCCACCTTGCGGTGACTGTCCAGGACTGCCTGCTGTGCCCACCTTGCGGTGACTGTCCAGGACTGCCTGCTGTGCCCACCTTGTGGTGACTGTCCAGGACTGCCTGCTGTGCCCACCTTGCGGTGACTGTCCAGGACTGCCTGCTGTGCCCACCTTGTGGTGACTGTCCAGGACTGCCTGCTGTGCCCACCTTGCGGTGACTGTCCAGGACTGCCTGCTGTGCCCACCTTGTGGTGACTGTCCAGGACTGCCTGCTGTGCCCACCTTGTGGTGACTGTCCAGGACTGCCTGCTGTGCCCACCTTGCGGTGACTGTCCAGGACTGCCTGCTGTGCCCACCTTGCGGTGACTGTCCAGGACTGCCTGCTGTGCCCACCTTGCGGTGACTGTCCAGGACTGCCTGCTGTGCCCACCTTGTGGTGACTGTCCAGGACTGCCTGCTGTGCCCACCTTGCGGTGACTGTCCAGGACTGCCTGCTGTGCCCACCTTGCGGTGACTGTCCAGGACTGCCTGCTGTGCCCACCTTGCGGTGACTGTCCAGGACTGCCTGCTGTGCCCACCTTGCGGTGACTGTCCAGGACTGCCTGCTGTGCCCACCTTGCGGTGACTGTCCAGGACTGCCTGCTGTGCCCACCTTGCGGTGACTGTCCAGGACTGCCTGCTGTGCCCACCTTGCGGTGACTGTCCAGGACTGCCTGCTGTGCCCACCTTGCGGTGACTGTCCAGGACTGCCTGCTGTGCCCACCTTGCGGTGACTGTCCAGGACTGCCTGCTGTGCCCACCTTGCGGTGACTGTCCAGGACTGCCTGCTGTGCCCACCTTGCGGTGACTGTCCAGGACTGCCTGCTGTGCCCACCTTGCGGTGACTGTCCAGGACTGCCTGCTGTGCCCACCTTGCGGTGACTGTCCAGGACTGCCTGCTGTGCCCACCTTGCGGTGACTGTCCAGGACTGCCTGCTGTGCCCACCTTGCGGTGACTGTCCAGGACTGCCTGCTGTGCCCACCTTGCGGTGACTGTCCAGGACTGCCTGCTGTGCCCACCTTGCGGTGACTGTCCAGGACTGCCTGCTGTGCCCACCTTGCGGTGACTGTCCAGGACTGCCTGCTGTGCCCACCTTGTGGTGACTGTCCAGGACTGCCTGCTGTGCCCACCTTGCGGTGACTGTCCAGGACTGCCTGCTGTGCCCACCTTGCGGTGACTGTCCAGGACTGCCTGCTGTGCCCACCTTGCGGTGACTGTCCAGGACTGCCTGCTGTGCCCACCTTGTGGTGACTGTCCAGGACTGCCTGCTGTGCCCACCTTGCGGTGACTGTCCAGGACTGCCTGCTGTGCCCACCTGCAGTCGGGTCTTTGTTTCAGTAGGGTCTAACTAGTTATCTTATACTCTGCTCCCGTAACCCACCTATTTTGTCCATCGAATCCCTCGTTTGGAAACCTCTTACCCCTCTCTGAACTACATGTCTTCCTCACATCCAAGGCTGACCTCTTGAACTTGACCATAGGGGGTGTCAACCCATGCACACAAATAAAAAAGCTTGTTTTAATTAATTGCTTGCTTTAATTTGGATGTGTTGGTTTGAGTCAGTGGGGTTAACAAATAGGGTATCGTCACACGTGCCATCTGCAGAGCCTTGAGGGTGCTGGGCGATCTGGCAGCTAGGATGCTTAGAGGCTCTGAGGAAGATGGACAAGGCTTAGAATTTCTAGGAGTGCTACTTGAGTGTAGATGGTTTTGGTCAAGTGAGTTCTGCCTGCATCAAAGTTCAGGGGCTTGAAGGCCACCGTGAGATGGCCTGGGTCTGGTGAGAGAGGAAAATGGAGGGGGCCTGTGGTTCTGTTGGAAACATGTGCTGAGACTCAGAAAGAACTAGCCATCTTTTTCTCTTCACATTGCAACCAAAGCCTCTGTGGGAATCCTGAGGTAGTCTCCCTGGAGGGAGGAGGAGGACAGGTCAGTTAGATAGTCCTTTTGTTCAGGCATTCAGGGGGCAGGTTCCTGTTCTGACATCCCTGCTAACTGGTAGTGTGACTTTGGACTTTCTGTTTCCTCTTTCAGTTAAGCAAGAGACAGAGGTGGGGTCAGTTAGATTCCAAAACCACAAGGAGTGGAGCCACAGCCCCGAGTCATTGGCCTCTTCCAGCCACATTGTTCAAATGCACACATTCTGCAAGGTCAATCAAAAAGCTTATTCTTTGTGATCCTTTCTTATGACCCAGGCCAGCAGCATTCGGTGCCTGCTGTCCTCATTAGAACATCCTGTCTGTCCCTGTGGTATCGCCTCACCAAATAACCACACAGATGTCTGGTTGGTTCGCTTCTTCAGGTGTCTGGAAGTGTCACCCCCTCCACACTGTGGAAAAGACATTCTCACCATACTTGTCCCCCACTCTAACCCTGGGTTGGGTGTTATTAAAACTATCTTAATATAAACTTTAAGCATGAAAGTTAAGAAAAAGAGGTGCTCAGGAGAGCCCCACCCACTGCCTTCACTACAGATTCCACAGAAACCATCTCGTGGGGTGTAAAGCCTTAAAGGATTTCTAAGAAACCAAAGTGAGAAGGGTGTCTCCTGAGGAACATTGATGGTACTGCAATTGATAAGGTCACAGGAATATCTTCACTGTAAACCAAGTTAATAGTCTTGTTTGAGATTCGCAAACAGTGTCTGGGGGAAAGAAGAGGGTGTGTTAAAGGCTCTAAACATCCTGGCCTTAATTAAGCTTGGCCCGATGCTTTTTCAACAAAACATCTGTGTATGAGAGGAGCCTTACCTTTCGTGTACCGCGGCTCTACAGCAGGTGGTAGTGTGCTGGGAGTCTCAGAAGGCCAGCAGGTTTACCCGATTCAGGATGAGGGCTTCCTGTTTTTCTATCTTCCCTCTGCTCCCCTATCTTGAGACTTTTCCTTTGATCTTAGGGGCTGATGAAGGCCATAGTTGTGTCTTCTGTAATCCCTTTCATGCTGGATAGTACTTAGACCCCACTTATCCAGGCATCTAAAGTCTCAAGCTGAGCAGTCTGCGGGGGGGGGGGGGGGGGGGGAGGGGGGGTTACAAGCATATCTGAGCTCATAGATTGGGAGGGTCACTACAGGATGTTGTGACTGGAGCCATCAAAACATAAATAAGCAAAAAGGTATGTGGTAGATTGTTATGACCGAGACCAATATCCTAAATAGCAGGACGTTTATGGTTCCTGATAATCATGATGGACATCATTAAGTTTTAAGGCAGAAGCTGATATTTAATTGGGGTTTGTAAGTTTTAGTGGCCCAGGACACACTCTTCCAGTTGTCAGTGTGTGCCCAGAATGGTGAGCACAGCAAGAGCCGCCTAGAAGTCAGATCCAGTTATCATGATGTCCCCCATTAACTAGGTCTTCTCTGTGATTAGAATGTGAGCAGGCACCCCATTTTGTTCCTAGTTGCAAGAACCCTGTCAGAACAACTTAATGAATGAATGAATGAATGAATGTAACGGCGTAAACGAATGCAGACAGATTGTAAAAATATATATAGCTTTAATGGTGAAATAGACTTACAGAACCACCGTTCCCGCGGAGACCAGGAAAGCAGAAAAGGGACGGCTAGGAGCACGCTTGCCAAATTTATAGGTCAACATTAGCCCGAGGCGAACACGCCCCCTTAGGGGCGGGACTTATCCCTACATCTCCCCTTTTTGTCTAAATAAGACAGAACTAAACCAAATACAACTATATACAATAACAACAAATAATAAATATAACAAACAATATTGAGAACAAAAGCTTTGCTAAATATTCTATCTCAAGGAATCCAAATAATGTAGAGAGTAACTACAATTATATAATCTTCAACTCTGTCAAAGATCTGAGAAGGGAATAAACACTACTCAACAAACGAGATATATCCAAAATGTGCAACAATTGACAGAGACAACTGACTACCTGGGCAATCACCCAAAGTCTCGTTTGCAACGTTGAGTCAACCAATTTTGGCTAAGGCCTAACATAACTGACATACCATTATTAAAGGCAAGGAACTTTTCAAAACTATCTTACCCTGTCTTGGCAGGATATGACAGTCCTGTTTTATCCATTGATGCACGCTCTGTATCTCTGTCAGTGGTTGAGGTATGGGCATTTCTTTGCCCAAAGGCCAGTTCTGCCAAATAGAAAGGCTCCAGATGGAGTGTCTTTGGTGCTCAACATTCTCTCGGGAATAGAGCACTGTTGCCAGGAGCAATTGTGTCTCACTATCACGAAACTCTGAGTTAGATTAAAGGCCATTTTCTACAGCTCTTTGAAGAGGTCGAAGATTATCTATCTATACTGAGTATAATCTCTATATATCTAGAGAACCTGAGTAGTCTAATTATAAATGACAAACTTGGATGACTATTTATCTATATAATTCTCAATATCTATCTAACTTAAAGACTAAGACAATAAACAACTGTGTAACAAATGAGGATAATGACCTCCAAATATAAACACTGTACAAATATACATTGCAAATATACATGGCAAATATATATCACTGCACAAACATTATATAAGTATCTTAATCAGAGGTAGAAATGTACACTGCAATATGGTAAATATATACAATATATATCAATACAATATATGTCAATACATAAAAATGTTTTAAACAGACATAGAAACATGCATGCATACAATAGTCAATATAATTTAACTTTGTATCAATATACAAGAATCGATACCAAAGTATTTGTCTAAAAGCAGTAACTCACAATTATAAATCTATTATCCCATCATTCCCTCTTTTTTTTTTTTCAAAATGATCCCTGAGCTTATAAAATTCCTCCTCCAACCTCCCAACCCCTAAATGATGTCCCTAAACCCGGGGGTAAACTTTACTGGGAGAGGGGACATCGTCCTCTAGAATTACTTCCAGCTGTCATGGGGGCGATGTTCTTTCTGGGGGATCCTGTGAAAGTGAAATGATGGTTAAATTTCAAGATCAATGTCTTTTAAAATTGTAAATAGTCTCTGAGTATTTTGTGGAGGTCTGGCCAGAATGTTGTACAAGATGTGCACCATTTCAGCTAACCAAGTTGGTTGGGATCGTCTTGTGCAGCTGGTATCCAAAACAGGTCTTGTAGTAGCGCTATCAGTATCATGACGTCATATCAACCAGGTAGAGTAGTTGTTGTGGGGCCCCATCTTCTTCCTGGAAACTTCAAATGTCACTTCAGGAAAAACTCATTGTTCATTGTGAAAAACTTAAACATTAATCATATTGACATATATATATATATATACATACATATATATATATTCAATGAAAGGCATGATAGATATATTCAATGAAAAGTATGATAGATATGAAGAAAAGCAAAGATGTTTTCTAAACTCATATTTCTTTCTGTCCCATATCATGGCTCTTGACATGAGACAGAAACTCCAGAAACTCTGGGTTTTTCTCTTACTAACAGGCTTGGAATTGGAGAGGGACTGAGCCAGAGTCCAACTTCAAAACCAGCTCTATATATTTATAAAGAAATGTTTAATAAGACATATATATATACATATATATATATAAATTAATACTTACAAAATGTGTCCATCCATCAGTAGTTAAATATTCAGAGTCCCTCAATTTCTTTGAAGATGAGTATTTTCCTGTGGAGATAAGAAAAGAACCCTGCCTCCAACCTATCTGTATTTCTTACCATCAGTATGTTCACCATCCTTATGAAAGAATTGTTATTTATCTTTTCCAAATGGCTTCTCTTCTTCAAACCGAACCTTTATTAATTTTGATGGCATCCACAATTTTTCCTCACCTGTGGAGATAAGAGCAAAACCCCTTCCCCAACGTAGCACATCTCCTGGCTTCCATTGTGAGGTCAGCACATCCTTGAAATAAACTGGTTGATTTAGTTCAGTAGACTTTTCCATTATCCAATGTCTTTCTGCAGCCGTTGTTCCCTTCTCATTAGCGTTGAGAAAATTCAAGGTTAACAAAGCATTATGTAACCTATTTCTGGGGGTGTTTTCCACCCCTTTCTGTTTGTTCAACATATCCTTTATAGTTCGATTTGATTTTTCTATGACTGCTTGACCTGTAGGATTGTATGGTATACCTGTAACATGCTTGATATTATAATAATCAAAAAACCGTTTCATTTTCCTAGATACATAAGCAGGACCATTATCCGTCTTTATTTGTGTAGGTATACCCATGATAGCCATGACTTCTAATAAATGAGTGATTACTGAATCAGCTTTTTCTGAACTTAAAGCAGTTGCCCACTGAAAGCCTGAATAAGTGTCAATGGTGTGATGAACATATTTTAATTTGCCAAATTCTGCAAAGTGGAACACATCCATCTGCCAGATTTCATTCCTTTGGGTGCCCTTTGGATTAGCCCCTGCAGGCAGTGGCGTTTGGTTGATTTGGTCTGATACAAAGTGACTTGGCCGGGCAGTGGTGGCTTTTGTTGCAAAACCGCAGGTACTTGAGCTTCTGCTAATTCAGGCAGTGGGGTTCCGCTGCAAACTTAGCCAAGGCAGGCAGAATGGGCCTGTGTGGCCGAGTATGTCTTGGACTCGGCACTGGGGCCGGAGTCACGAACTAAAAAACAGCACCCAGGAGGGTGCTGTGTTAGCTAGCGGGCTACCCGCTTGAGTCAGGGGCAAAATAGCCCCACGTTGGGTGCCAAAATATAACGGCGTAAACGAATGCAGACAGATTGTAAAAATATATATAGCTTTAATGGCGAAATAGACTTACAGGAGACCAGGAAAGCAGAAAAGGGACGGCTGGGAGCATGCTTTCCAAATTTATAGGCCAACATTAGCCCGGGGCGAACACGCCCCCTAAGGGGCGGGACTTATCCCTACAAATGAATGAGCAGACTGTTCTCATAACTCCTGGATCTCTTGGGAGTGATTGTTTTGTTATCTTTTTTGTTTGTGTTTGTTTGCTTTAAGGGGGCAATTGATGAAGGAGCTCTGGAACTGGAGAAGAAGGGAAACTATGGGCTTTTTTTGTTTTTAGAGACAGGGTTTCTCTGTGTAGCCCTGGTTGCTACTCCGTAGAAACTCCCTCTGTCGAACAGGCTGGCTTCAAACTCTGAGCTCCACCTGTCTCTGCCTCCTGAGTGCCAGAATTACAGGTGTGTGCCACCACCACCCAGCTCACACTTTTATTTCTAATCAGAATTACAGGTGTTTGCCACCACCACCCAGCTCACACTTTTATTTCTAATCAGAATTACAGGTGTTTGCCACCACCACCCAGCTCACACTTTTATTTCTAATCAGAATTACAGGTGTGTGCCACCACCACCCAGCTCACACTTTTATTTCTAATCAGAATTACAGGTGTGTGCCACCACCACCCAGCTCACACTTTTATTTCTAATCAGAATTACAGGTGTGTGCCACCACCACCCAGCTCACACTTTTATTTCTAATCAGAATTACAGGTGTGTGCCACCACCACCCAACTCACACTTTTATTTCTAATCAGACACTTGTCACAGGCCAGAACATATTTGAAGTTTTTATACTTTATCTCACCTAGCCTTCATGAAAACTTTGAAGTGTCGAATTTATCTATATTTATGGTATATTTATATTAATTTCCCATTTATAGATGACAAAACTGCACAGAGAATGCGGTTTTCCAGGGCATCACATAGCTTCAGAAGCGGTGGAGTCAGGATGGACCCTTGGCTCTGCCTGACACTAAGGTGCTTCCCCCTCCCTAAGGGAGGCGGTGAATTGGGACTGCCTTGAGCCTGGGTGAGCACTCTGCCCCCGGCTTTGGTGCAGAGACTACAAACTACCCAATATTTTTTCATTCTTGCTTGTCTTTGTCCTCTTTCATTTTCATTGTCCCCAAGACCTCCTGATTTTTGAGGATAGACTTTTCCAATTTCACCGATGGACTCAGACTTCCCAGCCTGTGCTCCTCAATCATCTAGCTTCCAGCCCCAGGTTTCCAGAGCCCTGTGGCAAAGGCTGGCTTGGAATTTTGCTGGTGCTTGCATGTGATGCCCAAGAGATACCGAGAAATAGGAATTTGTCTTGTTACCCCACTTTTCCAGCTGTATTAAGATCAAAGGGATTCTTTCTTGGGGAGCCCAGGGAACAAAGCACAGATGAGCAAGAGGGATCATATCTCCTTGGGGAGAATAAGGGTGCGTCTCTTTTGGGACTCCAGGAGGCAAAGGAGCCGCCACATTCTAAAATAGTTAGTTGTATCATTTGTGATGGTTTTGAGTTTGGGTTTAAGAAGCTGCAGTGGAGCCTGGATGGGTTAGAGTGCCTCTCACCCTGTAGGGAAGGACTCTGTGGGCCTGAAGTGGGTGAGGGTAACGGGAAGAACCTCGAGGTGGCCCTGTAGACTGAGTAATAGGAGATGTCCTTAGCGTATGTCTTAAGCTTTACACCCTAGACTCCTGGTCTCTGTGGCACTGCCTACACAGCCTTGAGTAAGGCAGAAGGCCTTTCCTGCCTTCAGTGCTTTTGTTGGATGAGGAGGCTACAGTTCCTTTATTTCTATTTTTCTTTTATTTTTTTGCCTTAGGGTCCCTCTGAGCAGAGCAGAGCAGCATAGGCCGTCTCAACTTTAGGTTTCTTTGGAGTTCTCCTCCCGTTTTCACCTTCTGTGAGTTTTGTAGAGAGATGGGTGACAAAGACAGAATCTACCTCTAACTCTTCAGTTCTTACTTTCCAAAACACAGACTAGGTCAACCAGCCTCAGGGGACACGATAAGTTAAAAGGCCCAGTGGCAGAGCTAGGCTGGGCAGCAGGCGATGTGGAGAGATAATATCTCAGAAGGGACAGGAGAGCAAACAGGAGCTAGAAAGGGAGCTGCCGAGAGGAAGAGCAGCTGGCATCCTTGTCCTGTCTCCCTAGATCTGGGTGTAAAATAAAAGGTCTGTGATTGAAGGATGTCGTGGGGGCAAGACAGGGGGGTAAGGGGACGAGAAGAGATGGGGAAATGTGAGGCTGGAGCTTCCTGAGGGAGGCAGGGTACTTGCCAGACAGCAGCAGCTCAGCTAACTCGCTAACTAGTCTCTTTTCTTAACAGCCTTTAGGGGAAGGGGTGAGGGCTGAGTGGACAGATTACAAGATGGATGCACTGTGTTTCACTGCCTCAGATACCTGTGTGCCTGAAGAACTGGCAGGGCTGCTACCTCAGGACATGTCCTGCTCAGCTGGCAACTAGCTGCAGGTGACAGGTGGCTTTCCTGTCCTGACACAGAACAGAAAGGATATAGCTGTGGAGAGCAGAGTCTTCCCCCTTAACTCTCCTTGTCTCACCTCTGAGCTTGGGAATGGATCCTAGACCCCTCTTTCCAGGCTCTACCATGACTGGTGAATCCCCACCCCCAAGACTGGCCCAGGGGAGCTGAGGCAGGGAACAAGCTCTTGTTCTTCCTCCCTGTTCTTTCCACTCTAACAAACCCTGCATCCTCTCTGCTTCTCACCTTTGCTGTCTTTTACTATAGTATGGTGAGAAGACCATATGCAGAACACAGAAAACTTGGAGAGGTACACTCAGAAGAGAATCCAGAATAAACTCAAAACCTTGCTGTGCGGAGAAAGAACAGAACTCTGCCTGGTTTCTCTTTCTGACCCAGAGACGTGGCCAGTTCAGCGTGCAGATGCTTCCGGATGTAGTCTAGTGGCAAGCCTCTCCTCACAAAGACAGACCCATCTCCTTATGCCATTGTACTTCTTCAAAATAGCACTAGAAACACAACCTCTCCTCTACCCTTAAAGAGTTGTCGTTATTTACTTGAGCATTGGGCTTTTATCAGACATTTTGGTAACATTTTGTTTTCTTCAATTAGAAGCTTGTCTTGGAGAGATATTTTTTACACTTGTTTCTACCTGGACAGTGTTTCCACCCGAGGGTGGACCCTAATCCTAAAAGTCCTAAAAAGTTGGCTCTGGACCAAAAAGTACAAGGCCGTCACTTTCCCTCCCTTCCCCCGTCTAGGATGTGCAGTGCTTCCCGTGACTTGGCCATTTAGTAAGTGGCCAGGAAGACTGTCAGGAAAGCAGCATCAAGCATCTTCCCAGCACAGCCCATACAGTATGGCCAAATCAAAAGGTCGTGGGTGAGATGGCTTCTCTCATCACTTCCCACTAACTGTGGGAAGATATTTATACCCCAGGACCAAGCTGCCTCTGGTGGACACTATGGGTTCAGGCTGAGAAGATAGAGCACAGGCCAAAGGCTCAGCCTTCATACACTGTCCCATGACACGTGGGGTCTCTTCCAGCTCTCCTAAGCAGCAGGCTCTGCTGGAGCAAGACCCTACCTTGGCCTCTGTTTTTGGGTCCATTTATAGAAAGAGACATGGGGACCATATCTAAAAGGAAAGACAGTCATGGGAATGCTCAAGTGACATCCACTGTGTCCCAGAGTTCTTGCTGTAGGGAAAGGTCCAGCCCAGGGTCTCTAGCTGACGGCTAACTCGTACAGGTGGCTAGGGTACTCCAGCATAGCCTATCCCTTCCCATGCATTGTCAAATGTGGATTGGGTAGGCCTCTGGGGCTAGATTATGGGTAGTTCCAGAGAAGGGTCTGCTGTGATGTCTCTTCAAGGAGCCCAGAAACAGATAGGCAGGGGAGCAGAGGCTGGCACCTATCCAGATGTCCAGGACAGACTCTTGGTGGCTCCAAGTAGGGGTGGCACTAGTCAGCCTCATGAGTAGGGGTCTCTGGTTGAGAAAGCAGTGCAATTCCAGGAGGGCACTGGGAAAGGAGCAGGGCTTGAGTTGGAGACATGCAAATAGGACTTCCAGGTTTGGTGGGCAAAGGAGGAGGAGGACAGGCATGGCTTGGGGGCCTTCTGGACCTTGTCCTTGGGTGTGACAGGGTGGGGGTGGGGCACTTTCCCAGAAGCCCAGGAATAAGTAGGAATGTGAGGCAGGAGCCGAGCCAAGGAGATGTGGAAAATGGTTTCAGTCCAAGTAAGGGATCCTTAGGCATCCGGGCACCTGATGCTGCCCAGGGAAGGCTTTCTCTGGTGAAACCCTGGTTTGATGAGCACCCTTTGAGTCTCACTTGAGAAGGAGATGACTTTATCCATGGTACCTGAGGTAGCAGTCACAACAGTTCTTTATATCCACTTATGTGAAGGAAGAAGCTTCTCATGCAAGTCCCCAACTCTTCCTTCCAAGCTGGCAATACCCTGGTCCTCCATAGGGAGGACGAAGCTTGAGAGCACGGCACATGCTTGGCTTCGGTTCCACGGATTCCTAGGCTCAGACCTCTGAGTAATCAGGCTGCATTGCGTCTTCCTCTAGGTGTGAAGAAACACGGTGTAAAGAGGCCCAGAGAATGAAGGACACCCAGTGAGGCCACTTCTCTGCACTCCATGCAAGGCAGTAGTGGGGTCCCAGGGGTGGCAGGGAAAAGGTGAGCAGCATTCTGGGAAGGAATAGGGAAGAGAGAAGGAAGAGGGTGCACCATGACTATGTGGCCGGGAGGAAGCGCACTCAAGTCTGTCTCCAGATGGAGATTGAGCCTTAGAGGCCAGTCTGACTCTAGGCCTCAGACACACCCTTAGCGAACTGTAGCCTGGAAACCATGTCTCCTGACTGCAGCTATGACGCACACTGCCTGAGAGCCTGTATCTTCCTTGGGGTGGTCAAGAGTGGGGACTCTCAGGACTTCATCTAGGTTTAAAAACTGTCTCTCATCATTTGCCAGTCTGTGACCATGGCAGCATTGCTTCCTGCCCTGAGCCTGTTCCCTCGTCTGTAAAATGGGGATAATAATAAGCCTGCCTGCTGTGTGTGCTGCGGAAGTGGAGTGGGGGAGGTGTCAGTGGCACGCCTCCATTTGTTGCTTGTTCCAGAAAAAAAAAATGCCACTTAAATGATTCTCTCACTCCGGAGTGCTGCTTGCCTCTCCTGGCAAAGCCACCGTTGGGCAGTTTCCAGTGCTGTGATTTGTCCCCAACATGTGAGGCTCATAGGACTCTGGGTCCTGAGTCCCTTGTGGCCAAATCTCTTTCTCTCTGGTCTTCTCATCCTGCATCCCAGACTAATGGAGTTATTATTAAAGTCCCCTAATCCTAGAGCCTAAGACCCATCTGGTTCACATCCTTGTTTGTCCTTCAGTCTGAGATGGAGATTGTGACCTCCCCAATACCGCTAAGACCTAACACTGCTGGTCCTAGCCCAAGCTTCTGTATTCTCAGTGCCCTCTCCCTCAGAGACTCCTGGAGTCAGAGGTATGGTAGGGGCTCTATAGAGCTGAGCCCTGGGAATGAGAGGCAGCCTGGGCAGCTGAGAGGTCTACTTCAAAGGGAATGGCTGAGCAAAGCTCTTTAGGATGGGGTGGTTTACAAAAACATACCAACATGCTTACGGACAGGGGAAAGATGTGGGCTGGGGCATTCTGGCTTTTTCTTAGGGAGAGAAGGTGTTTCAAGCCAGTGAGGAGAGACAGGGGGCTTTCAGGGTTGACTGAGGACAACAGTAAGTTCCAGACTTGCTTGGCAGGTAGTATGGAGAGGGGTAAGGTGGGGGGCAGGATCATGGCTCTTCTGTTTGATTGACAACTACTGAAGACTACAAATATTTAGCAGGTGCAACATCCCACAGTTCTCAGTCCCAGGTCACTTCTGGGAGCATAACCAATTCTTTTCTAGCTTACGGTCCTGATCCAGTATTGCCAGAGAGCCTCTTATAGCTGGCAGTCTCCAGAGATGCCAATTGTGCCAATGTGGAAACAGGGAGAGTCTTTATCTTAAGTTCACAAGCTTGCTGAGTATGTGGGTTTCCAAAGATTCTGGGCCCAAAGCAGAGAGGCCTGGTCCTGGGGCCTATGGAGTGGGGTATATTGTTTCAGGAAGGGCAAGCAGACAGCTCTTGGAAGGAACGGTGGGGTCTTTATTGAAGTTGGCGCTCATGATCTATGTTGCATATAGATCTGTGTTCCACACCCTCGGCCACACGGGAGCTAGAGTTTGAGGCTGACCAAGATCAAATCACTCAGGTGGAGCTCAGAATGGAGAAGTATTGTAAGAAAAGATTGCAGGTAACTTGGGTCCAGGAAGTCAAGGACTTGTCCAAGCTCACACAACTAGTTAGCAGCACAACCACACTTTAGGCTCACCCAAAGGAACCCAGTCCAAGTGTATGATGTAATCAAATGTACATTGGAGACCTCCCTCGTGTGTAAGATGACCCAGGTGTGAGCAGTATTTGGAGCCATTGCTATGGTGGGGCAGGAGGGTCCTGACAGTCTGCCTGTTGTACCCTTGCAATGGCATAGTGAAAGGAAGTAGAGGACATCAGAGGTGTCAGAGTTCAAAGAATCTCCATGTCCTGGTGGAGATTTTTATACAGAGTGAGCCTCCACTAGAGCTCATGTCTTTCTTGGTAGTAAGTGGTAAATTCTCTTATTCTCTTACTTATTGGTGGTAAGGAAAACAAGCTGCCTAGGACAAGTGAGACCCAGGGGTGGGCAGAGAGAGTTGCTTCCAGGCCTGCCTCTTCCCCAGCCCCATTCATGTTTTCTGATTTCCTGAGAACTGTAAGAAATGGGTGTTTTCCTATAACCTTAGAAGAATCTACAGCCTTAGAGGAAAGCAGGGTGGCAGAGAGGCAAGACGCCTCTGCCCTAGACAGGGGTGCTTGTATGTAGAGATCGGGTGACGAAGGTCTTGGTGTCTGTCAGTCTGTCATATCGAGGTCCCTGAAGCATGTACACTTCCTATGGACCTCTGAAAATCTGTCCAGCCAGGAACTTGGGGAGGAGCTACCCCCCACTTCAACCAACCCTAGTCAGAGAAAGATCCCTAAGAGAAAGCCTGGTCTGGAGTCTGGGTTTGGCTCCCGCTGGCTGTGGACCTGGGACAAATTCCTTCACCTTTAAGGGATTAGTTTCTTCCACTGGAAACAGAACATTTCAGTGTGGTGACAGCAAGGGGGAGCCTCTGCAAAGGCCTTTGACCATCCTGGGGAGCCTGGGCCTCTTCCCAGGTGCAGCAGGGCGGGAGGGGAGGCTAAGGTGCAGTCAGAAGGACAGAGAAGGTGTGCTTCAGCAGTTGGGACTGCTAGCTTGGGAACGTCTCTCCTAACACATTACCCTGAGTGAAAGACTGGCCAGAAGCTCAAGTTCCACCCTCTGTGCCCTCTGGCCTCTGGAGCTTTGGTGAGAGCAAGCTGAGATAGCAGCAACATCGGAGGACAAGGCCCCCTGGGGTGCATGAGGAGTCAGGAGTGGGGTGTCCTGTGAGCACAGGATTTTTACAATTCTCTTCAAATCCATTCTAGGTGCTATTTCCAGATTCATCTCAAAATGCTATTTTTTTTAATCATGACCCCCTACCTCCCTTAATCTACCTGTATAGTCCCAACATTTCCAATTCTTCGTCAAAGCAGAACAATCTTTTGTCTATAATGCCTGACTTTGAACTTCAGAAACACTGTCTGTGGTTCCAACACTTTCTTATCCTGTAACCTAGAAAACGTTTCTGATCTCCCGAGTCACACTGGAAGCTTGTATCATTCACTGGAGTCGGGACTGAGTGCCAGAAGCGCATATGTTCTTGATCTACAGGAGTGTATCTCATCTGGGGGAAGGGGGAACACGTGAGTAGATGTGGAGGGGCCGGTGCATGCCCTATGCAAGGGCTTGTGCTTGTTCTTAGGGTGGAGTTGTGGAGAGCCTCACACTTGATCTTAGCCAAAAGGCAGAGAAGCGATGGGTGGGTGTGAGAGCCTTGGGAGAAGGCTCCTTTTAATTCACGGGTTTGGAGAAGCAACCAGGGGTTCTTGTTGATTGAGGGGAGTATATTCAAAGCCTGGGGTGAATGGGAGTGGTGAGGGTGGGGAGAAGGAAAGAACAGGAGAGAGAAAGAAGGAAAGAGAGAACAGGGAAGAAAGAGATAGTATCTGAAGTGAGTTCTCTCTATGGGAACCCATAGGGGTCAGGGAGAAGCGAGGCCTTCTGGGGCATATCTCCCTTTTCTGAGAATTCATATTCTGAAAAGTAAGGGGTCTTCAGAGCTCTTCCAGGGGGCAGATGGTGGTTTCCATGGGTGGTACAGGGCTTGGGGTTGATACAGCATTGGAGAGGCTGACAGAGGTTCATATGGTTCAAGCACCTGAAAAGACCATTGCAGAAATCTGTCCAGGACTGAAGAGGGAGTAGGGAGGGGTCAACCGCACAAGCAATTCTGTCTGATAAAAAGGATTTCCGGCTGCTTAGTGCTTTTTATCTCACATATCCAGGTCACAGTAGAATCAAACATGAGAGAACCAGAGGTCACGAGGTCTAGCTTCCTTTTCACTAGATGGGGAAAGCTGGGACCCAGCAGTGGGACCAGACTAGACTGGCATGTCCAGTCTTCTGGACATGCATGGGGCCTGGTCAGGTACAGGTTATCAGAGGGTGACAAACTCAGACTACCTCTCCCTGCTTCTCAAAAAACAGTGAGCATCCTAACCTTCAAGGTGGCTTAGAGGAGCATCAAGCTCTCTGAGACCAGGACTGGTCAGTGTAATCCAAGCTGTTGTGAAGACACCATGTTGATGCCCCTCCTAAGAAGACCGGAATGCTGTTTTGAAGGTGGTTTTTACCAGGCGAGGCATCCAGCCTAACATTAGGACTGTTGACGCTTTATAATAAAAGACAGGAGCTTGGGCTTCTAAAACTACCACCTAGACATGCAAATTAAGCTGCTGGAAGCTTCCTGATAAATTGTCTGGAATTAGTATGCGGTTCTCAGGGACCACATACTCTAAGAATGGAGAAGTTCCAGGCCCGCCCTAGCACCGTCCTAGCACCGGTACCGCCTACCTGGAGGGACAATTCTGAGAACTAACTCTCAGTCAGTGACCATGGAAAGTATCTGAAATAGTACTTGGTCTGTGAAAAGAGAGAGATCCAGGTTAGCGTGTGGCCTGTGAAGGTTTTCAGTGCTGTAAAACATCAAGGATTCTAGCTCCCAGGTTCCCTGGGGAAGGGACGGTTTTGGCCCACCCAATGGTTTAGTTTCCTGATTACTGTAATTATGTCTCTATAATGCATGCTATAGGCAAGGAAAAAAAAAAACTAAGCAGGCCCTAAGCTGTAATATCCTAGGCGCTTGTGCAGCCCCAGAACTTTTTATTATTATTATTTTACATAACAAAGGACTTGGATCTGCTGTGCCTGCTTACTTTGGTTTTAATGTTCCCCCAGGTGTTTCTGCACTGCTATGTCACTGAGAAAAGGTAATTTTTCTTATGTATGATAATGCAGATTTTAGTTGCAAACTTTGTGTTGATGTTGTACAAACAAAACTCAGGTGGAACATCTCCAGCCAGCAGAGGGCTGTATCACTAGACCTCAGTTTTTTTCTTTGTAAAATCAGACATTTGTAGCCTTGTATGGCAGCACATATGTGCAATCCCCACACATACTTGAGAGGCTGAAGCAGCAGGACTGGGAATTTGAGGTCAGCCTGGGCTACATAGTGAGTTATATAGAGACTCCTGTCTCAGTTTAAAAAACAATAATTCATAAATGTCCAAGTCAATTGCTTCTTCTGCAAAAACTCTGCTTGGTTATGGCATTTCTGCTGGGTGTGAGGTAAGGGAGAGGAGAGGATTCACAAGAAACACTGGATCAGGGGTTGTGAGTAAATCATCTCAATTGGTTGAAGTTCCTTTGGAGCCTTGCAGGCTTGTTGAACTGTACTTTTCTCTTGCCAAGATGAAGAGGGCTTTTCCCTTGATTGATTTTGACTTGCACATTCAATGCTGTGAGAGGCATTATTCCTCTCAGGTATCAAACATTTGTTTGCTGACACGGGACCAGTGTTGCCTTGTCCTGTGCTCCTATGCAATTTTGAGTGGTACCTTGTCACTGCCTGAGGGTGAATTCTTCCAGCCTCATAGCCTGGCAGGCTGCAGCTGACCATGGTCATTTGCAAGACATGCCAGCTGATGAATAATGTTAAGAGAAGGGACATTGAAGGGGTAACAGGCACAACCCTGACTTTTGGCCTTCTGGTTTTCTGCAGTTATGTTTCAAACCCTTCTCTACAGGGCCCCAGTCTCTGCTCTCTGCACAAAACCCTTCACAGCCCTGAGGCAGGCTCTGGTTTCGTTCATTGTGGGTCTGTCAGTCCTGGCGATGTCTCCCCTCTTCTTCACATGGATCCCTGATTATCTTGTTTATGAAGATAGATATTCCTGACTTAGTTCAGCCTAGTCTCATGGTTCTAAAAAAAGCAAAGGTAGAAGGGGGGGGGGGTAACCTTTTATCATGATTGGTTATATCCAGGAACTCTTCCAATCCATCTTTTTCACTTTCAGTAACTAGCCAACAATTCTGCAAGGCAGTCACATAATTCCCCCTTGACTGATGCTGTGTCTCGGCTCTAACCAACTGCTTTTTGTCCTGTTGCTTCTAGATGTGTCCATGCCCTTTAGTTAAAAGCCACCAGAAACAAGCCTTTGGGGACAGGGTTTTTTGTTGGCCCACTGGCACCAAAGAAATGCATAGACTACTCGTGGGATCTCGGGGAATTTGGGTAAGAATGTTAGAAAGGACTTAAGAATTTGGGCTTGTCTTAAGTGATCTGGACACTCAAGTACTCTGGACTGGGTACTGACAGGTAAATGCATTTATTCAAGGATTTCTTTGCTTTTCTTAAGGGTTTTGTTGATTTCTTCAATTTTTTGTTTGCCTTTTCCTCCACTCTTTTAAGGGAATTTTTCATTTCCTCCTTAAGGGCCTCCATCATCTTTGTAAAGTTATTTTTAAGGTTGTTTTCTTCTGCTTCATCTGCGTTGGGATGTTCAGGTCATGCTGCTGTAGAACCACTAGTTTCTGGAGGTGCCATATTGCTCTTTATGTTGTTGAATGTGTTCTTACGCTGTCATCTCCCCATCTCTTCCTCCAATGGGGGTAGGTGGGGCCTGTGCTTCGGGGGTTCCTCTTCCTCCAGGTTCAGGCGGGGTCAAGGCTCCCGTGGTCGTGGTCGTCGATACAGTGGTGGTTGATTGCGGATGTGGGGAGGCTGCTCCCAGGGCTGTGGGACTTCACTGGGTGGGGGTGGGGTGTGGGATGTGCCTCTGGGTCTCCAGCCAGGAACCCAGAAACTCACCTTTCCAGGCACAGTCAGGGTCAAGGCTCCAGTGGTCACAGGTGTGGTAGGGATGGATGAGCGACATTCATTCTGAAAGAGCATCTTCATATGTTTTTGTTGTGTGCGGTAGTGGTGTGTGCAGTGTATGTATACACGTGTGTACATGAGCAGGTGCTGGTGCAGGTACTCAGGCACGAGTGTATGCAGCCCAGAGGTCTAAGTCAGGCGTCTTTCTCAATTTCTCTCCACCCTGCTTTGTGAGAAAGAGTCGCTCACTAGCCTGGAGAGACTGGTCCATGAGCTCCAGGATTCCTTGTTTCCTCTTCCAGCGATGGTGCTAGAGTTGTGCACCTGCCACGCCCAGAGGTTTTTTTTTTTTTTATGTGGATCTAGGGATCCAGATTTGAGTCTTCACGATTGCACAGCAGCGAGCACCTTTAACCACTGAACTGTCTCTCCAACTCCTCACAGTCCAAAGGAAATCTTGAGGAATGAAGGAGCCTCCTACTCCTACCATAATTGGCAAAGAAGCAACCGTCTCCCCAGTTAGCTAGACCAGGTGGTTGTCTTGTCATTTTTCTGAGATTCAGAGGACACTGAAGTCTATATTTTAATGATTATGCTCTGGGGGATTTGACTGGATTCTTCTTGGGTTAGGTCCTCTCGCTCTGTTTTTTCTCCACTCAGAAGGGGAACGAAGGATACAGACCAGAGCATCATCTGGGCAGGAGCTGCCTTTTCCTGGTCCTGGTCTTTGACCAAGGTCAGAGTCAGCTTGTACACACAAGTCTGTGGCATGTGGGCCTTTCCCACTGTCAACATGTCCCCATTTGGAGCTTTCTGTAAAAGTATAAAAATCCTTTTTATACCCTTTGGGAAGATTAGGTTTTAAAATCTGATGAAACAGGGCTGCACCAAGTTCAGGAAGGCTGACTAGAAGACACCAGCAGCACAGGCATGGTCAGAAGCAGATTTTGTTAATAGTTCTAAGAACAGAACCTGAAGACAAGGCTTGGGTAAACAACTCCAGGCCAGGAAACCATGCCTCTAACCCAAGTAACATTCTCCCAGACACCCAGCTGGCGTTTCTTTAACCTAGAACACAGGCTGTTCTATGTGAGTTTGAGGAAGAGCTCACTTGATCCTCCTGGGCTAAGTGGGACATCAAGTGCCTGTGAGATCTTATGAACAGAGGGCCACAAAGTCCAGTCTGCACACTTCCATGTAAACGGGCTGAATTGGTTTTTAGAGCCAGCAGTGTGTGAGTTAATGGGATCCAATAGGACCAGGGAGGGATCCGAGGCATTTCAGGATGGTCTCGGTCATGAGAGCTGCAGTGTGCACTGGAGGCACACGGAGTTAGTGACTGTGAGGACACTCAGCTGTCTCATGTATTTGAAATTTTGAGCATTTCTCTCAAGGGAGTGTCATTCTCTAAATGTTGGCAATTTTTAAACATACAGTCTCTAAAACTCAGTCTGAAGACAGAGGACGAGGAAGGTAATAGTGTGCACGAGCCTTCCCACCAGGGAAACAGTCCAGATGCCATCTACACTCTCCTACACCCTTTGACCTCTGAGTGCCACTTATTCCAACAAGGGTGAGATAGGGTGTTAAAGTTTTAAAATTTCCATTCACTAAGTGGGAAGCTTCCTTTGAGCAGGGGAGAAGCACGATGGAGAATCTCCAAAAGGGACCCACTATTATAACCAGAACCGCCTCAAGACCAGTTTCCATTTGTGGTGGGTTGTGCTTTGCTGGTAGAATTGCAATGACCTAAACAGAAACATCTTTCTGTAATGGGGTTAAAGTCTAATAAAAAATCCTTGGAGTTAATTATAGCTGATAAACTTATGTATCCAAACAGACAGAAAGCCAGCTTCTGATAGATTTAAAAGAATTTAAATATTTGTTAGGGGCTGGAGAGATGGCTCAGTGGTTAAGAGCATTGCCTGCTCTTCCAAAGGTCCTGAGTTCAATTCCCAGCAAACACATGCTGGCTCACAACCATCTGTAATGAGGTCTGGTGCCCTCTTCTGGCCTGCAGATATACACACAGACAGAATATTGTATATATAATAAATAAATAAATATTTTAAAAAAATATTTGTTACCACTGAAATTACTCCTGCTTTAACTGTGCACTGGCACAACACAGGTCAATTACTTTATTCATTAGAAACAGAAGGCCTTGGGGTGGGTGTTAGGTGGATAAAAATCCATAGGGTTAATATAAGGGGTAGTTGTGTTAAGAAATCTCTTAGGGAGTTAAGGGTGTAACTACAATGATAAGAGTGATGTGTAGCAAAAACACCATGGACCTTGGCGGGAGTCCCCCGTTTCTGGAGTAAGTGCCATGCCTGTCATCTTGGGTCTATGCTGCTTCTTTGTGGTTATTTATTCTTTAAGAATTTATAAAACTCTTTAGTTTGAGGTTGCCTGAGGATGGCTGGCCAACCACCCAGTGACCTCTGCTTCAGGAAGGCACCAACACTATGGGTAGTTCCATGGTCTTTTCTACTGGGTTAGTTGTTAGCAGTATTTGCTATTGACCTTCAAGTCTCCATGGAGTCTGTGATCATCCATCCAGCCCCAGAGCACCAAACCTCCAGGCCTCTGGGAGCTGCATGGGGCCTGGAAGGGGGGTCACGAAGGCAGGCAGAAGGCCTGGAGAAGCAAGTAGAGCCCAGGAATGGCCAGTTACAGTGAGGGGCTTTCAATTGCTCCTCTTCATGGTTTTTCTTCCTAACTCTAACCAGAAGTAAAAGGACAGCAACTGGAATAGGAAGGAAGTGGCCACGTGTTTGTTCAGGACGAGGACATGGCCAATGGGGCGTGGGGAGGGCCTAGTGATAAGACCCAGTGTGAGGGCCATGACTGGTTCTCAGCAGGATCCCAGGGGCTGGTCCGAGTCACCTCTGCCCACTTTGAACCAAGGAACACAGTTCCCTGGACTGAGCTGACCCTCCCCAGGCTCTGGAAACACAATTGTTTGAGGCCTGAGGGCCCCATCCTTTTCCATGAAGTGTCTCTCTCCAATTTCTCTCATTCGAAATCCATCTTCATTAGTAACCATAAACGTCAGATTCCCAGCCTTTGAAAGGCTGTTCCTAGATAAATAATGCTTTTCATATTTAATTTAGGAGTAGTTCTGTACCCTCTTTGGGGTGTGCTGGGTTAATTAAGAGCTGAATTAGATGGAACTGCATGTCCCTAAGGACACTCAATTAAATACTTTCTGACCAGAGAGAGAGAGAGAGAGAGAGAGAGAGAGAGAGAGAGAGAGAGAGAGAGAGAGAGAGAGAACTGACAGCTGGTTTTAAAAGGAAAGACCCAGTGTTCTCACTGGCTCTTCTTCATGACCTTGACCTTAGGTCTGGGGACCCTTTAGTTTCAGTTTGGAGACTCCTCTGGCCCCCTGTCTGCGGTCCCTAACCTGCTGTCCAGGGACTTTGCAGGACCTGGAAGCCAGGTTGGCTTTTCTAGCTGGCCGCAGGTTAATGCTTTCCAGCTGAGCAGCTGCCTACAGTAGAGAACACTGCTAAAGGTTAGTCACTGACTTCAGAATCAGGCCAGGATTGCTCTGTGAAGTTCCAGAATAGATGTGCTTCATAGCCCATCAAGGGCAGTGACTGAGAATCATCTTCCCATGATAGAATATTTCCCCTGCCTCTGTGTGCTCTCACCCCGGTCCTCAACCACGGCCTGACTGGGAAGGAGGCCATGCTGGGCTCAGGAGGGGGTGGGGAGAAGAAGGCCCTTGCCTGTGGCGGACATTCCGCCTTGTTCCCCTCTGCAGCAGATCAGACTGCAGGAATCTTCTGTTCATAGCTGAAGAGACTGAGATCCCCAGGAGGACGAGCAATATGGCTACTGTCCTGGACGGAGTTAGTCCATAGCTGGAGTCAGTACCAAAGGCTACTGTCACCAACACATCCGACTGCGTGCCACACACATGCACTTTACTTTTTGTGAGCTATTGATTCAAATCCTGTGGATGTGGATTCACTCCAGTCCAACATCCCTCCTGTCTAGAGGCCAGTGGGGACAGATGTGCTTCCTGGACCGTACGCTGATTCTTTGGTCTCTTGTTCATACTCACTGCTGTTGAAAAGTGCCCCCTGCACACCACAACACACTCGGTCCTTTGTAGTCTGCGTACTTGCAGAGTAGTGAACACCGCTGGCACCGGTGTTGATAGGTTGAACACTGTTTGCACTGGTGTTGACAGGCATGGGCCCTAAATGCTGGACACTCGCATTGTCTCTTGACCTCACCTGAGCTTTGGGCTCAGAGAGTGCAGGGCTCAAGTGAGACCGTCCTTTTATTGTACAGGTATGGGCATTTACATGGCTCTGCCCAGTCTCCTGAAGTCTCTTTAGCAAGTGGGAAGACGAACCTTCTTGGGAAAAGTAGGAAAAACTAAGAGAGTAGGGCTAGAAAGACCAGGCCCCTCCAAACCCACAGAATTCGCGAGACCCCTGTTTGCTCCCTCGTCGATCATTACGACCACTGTGCTATCTTGCGCTCTGAGAGTCCATTTAGGCCTTAGCACTGAGAGTCAGGCTGGAGGATCGTCTAAGTTGCAGAAGACTAGGAGACCACATGATTGCTGGGGGCAAATCCTAAGGCCTAAATATACCTGGAGCTTTGTGACTTTGTACATTAGCTGGTTTCTGACTTGGGAACTTGCCTCCAATTCCATAGCTAACTATGGATGTGGCTTCTTGGTAAGCCCTGCTTTGTCCCTTTCCCATTGACAATGTTCCTCAAGACATCCATTCACTTTGGAGGCAAATCAGAGGTTTAGTTTCTAGTCTGATTTCAGGAGGCATATTAGAGATCATCCCAAGTCCTTGTGTGCACAGCAAAAGAAGGGATGTGACCAGGACCCCACAGTGGGGAAGGGTGGGTGGCAGCTACACCCAGGACTCCTGGATGTGGTGGGCTTTCTCTTCCTGCCACTTGCTTTGCCTCTGTTTTTCCTCACTGCCACGTTTTCATCTTGCCCAAGTTATCTTGCTCTTATAACATTTACGTCCTTTGCCATGTTAACTTATAATGGTTGTGTGCTTTTCCCAAAGGAGGTTGCTTTAGGGGTCCTATTGTTGGTAGTGCTGTTACTTATAAAGGGGCCCCACACATATCTTTTGATCCATGAAGAGCTCTGGGGAGTCAGTGGGGTAGGCTGGGGGGGGGGGGGCTTTGCTCCACTGTTCAGGTAATAATGATGAGACATATGAAAGGGAGGCTAGCTCTTCAGCCTTTTGGTGGAAAGTTCTGTCCACCAGCATACCTAGTTGCTGAATTCCATGTCAGCATACTTAACAATAATACTTACCTGGAAACCATTGCTTAGGACTAGATGTGTGTTGTCCAAAGCATGTTCTGTAGAAAGCTGGCCCTGAGAAACCCTTGGTGATATAAGAGCTCCTCCGTCAAGGCCGGCACGTGCTGCCTGCCGGCTTCCCTTTCACGCATGCACACATTAGAGTTTCTGGGAGGACTTGGCCAGGGAAACCCTGCTAGATCCCTCTTTTCTCCAAAGTCACTTGACCATAGAAGCCTTCCCTCCTGGAGATACCATCGTTCAGTGGACACAAGGACGCGCAATGGGCAACAGCAGTCCAGTTAGTGTCTGTGTTAATCTGGATTTTTCCCTTATGGGTTCAGGGGAGGGTGACCACCATACTCTTCCTTTTTTCTTTTCTTTTTTTGTCTCTTCTTTGGGCTTCCCAGGCTTTCTTCCTCCAGCTCTCAAGGCCATGGGGCACACGTTTGGTTTGTCTGACTCCTTAAGTAGAGGAATAAGAGCAGGGGAGGGGTCATTTCAGGGCCAAGAGAACGGCTGGGAAGAGCCCTGTGGAGGGCCACCCACAAATGATCCTGGAACTTGGAGGACCAGCAGAGAGAGTGTGGATGTGGCGAGAAGCTTAGGTCTAGGCTATGGCCTAGAGCCTGTCTGTGGGGGTCCCTCTACCTAATGTGTCCTCTGCCCCTCGTCCATCCATATGACCCATGGTTCTTTCTGGAATCCCTCTCCCTAACTTCCTCACTGAGTTACAACTTTCATTTATTGTTTTACCTGGACACTGGCTTGGGGGACAACAGACTTTCTGTGGTCCCTGCCACCTTCAGTGGCCTTTCTCTTCCTCTAAGCTCAGTTCATTGTATGCTTCTTAGAGCTTGCCACTGGGCAAGGCCGCCACAAGATGCCTGGCTTTGCAATGAAGCCCTTCTCTTGATGCCGTGTCTCTAGAGAGGAGAGCAAGGTGCCTCTCTGCCCTTCCCCATACTCCTGTAGCTTTTCTGCCGAGTCTTCCATTCTTATGGCCCTCGAGGGCTCCAAAGGCCTCTTGAAGGCATGTATGTTCGGGTCCCTTCCCTGGGATCATGAGTGACTTTTTCTGCAAACAGTGGTGCCCTTTACTTCTGATGACTTACTTTGGTCCAGCGACCTATCTGCCCTGTCACTTGATGTACAGGTGTTCTGGATGTGAGGTCAGATGCCTTAGAATCAATCCATAGTGCTGAACTCAGTTTACCTAGCCACAAGTAAGGGAGCTAAGCGCCTTCTGCACAGAAACCTAAATGGAATCCATATGGAGATGTCTGTCAACTTGAGTAAACTAAGCCACTTGTCAATCTTCCATTTGAGGATGGAGGAGCCTTCGTCAAGGTTTCCATGCAGATGCACTGAGAGTTCTCAGTTCAACCACAGGTGTTTGGCAAAGAGCTTTCCAGGGCTTCTGCTGCCAGGACCCTGGCTCTGATTGCCAACTTGTGACTCCTAGTCTCTTTTAGTCCCCATTCCAGGACCCTTTGCTGGGGCTGAGGAGTTATGTCACATAGCATATGTGCTGGGCCCTTGAATAATTGTTACCACAGTTGTTAGGGTCAGACCCTGAGGCCCGAAGTCTCTAACAAACCAGGCTCCATCTCCCTTCAACTTGTCCATTATACAAGTAATGACAAAAAGCAGAAAAAGGAGATTTGTTCAATGTGACAGCACTGGGAAGAGGAACAAAGGAGCCCATACCTCCTTTCCCAAGTCTCTTTTCAGGGGCTATAACATAAAGTTTAGGTTTAAATAGAGAGCAAGAGGTATACATAACTGAGCAGTCTTGGTCCCACCCGTCATCATCGTCAGAACTGTGTGAAATCTCTTCCTGAGCTCCTAGCCATTTATTTTTCCTGGGGAAATTCCAATTCCTTGGGGTTCATTGTTTCAATAGTCTGATAACCCAAATGAGCAATATTGTCCCTTCAGAATATCAGAGGGCTGGAGCACCTTCCTCCCGAGTCTGATGACCTAAGTTTAGTTCTTGGAACCATGGTGAAACCAAGGACAGCACATCCTCGTCCCTGCCAGGGTGTCTACAGAATAACCTAAGTAAGATTCGGTTGAGCCCCAAGTGGTGTACTTCCTGTGTGTTGAATGAATGAATGATCCATCTGGAAAAAAGTCCTGTCTTCCTGGACATGGGATCCTTTTCAGATTGTCATTCGGAGACTCCCCAGGGTCTCAGTTGACTTCTTCTTGGAGAAGCTATCCAAAGATTTGTGGGCTGCCAGGGACGGCCGAGTCCCTTGGACCTGCTCCAGCAATACCACCAGATTGTGCTCTCTGGACCCTTCTGTGGGCTCCGACTGCTGCGATAGAATATGACAAGGAGGAGCTTCTTCTGGCTTATGGTTCTAGAGAGTAAGGTTGAAGCATGACGGCAAGTGGCAGGCACCGCAGCATCTGCAGTGAGCCGAGAGTTCACAGCTTTGAACCCAAGCATAAAGCAGGGAAGGAATCGGAAGTGGGTGAGGCTTTATACCCTCAAAAGCCACCCCCAGAGACATACTTCCTCCTCCATATCACACCTCATAAATAGTACCACCGAGTGGGGCCTAATGTTCAAATGCTGGAGCCTATGGGGGACATTTTTACTTCCCCTCCCCTTATACATGTGTCCGCCCAGTGAACCTGGGTCAGTTAGACCCTCTGCAGACATCCCGGAGCCTGGGACTGAGGGAGTGGGGGAGCAATTGATCGCTGTGCAGCAAAGTGTAGCTCTGGATTTTCCTGTGAGGTTAGCTGGAGCCTTGGCATGCTGGTGCCATCCTTGCTGGCATTTGGATGCAGATCTTTCCTTTCTTCCTGAAGGGAAAAGAGGCTGGAGAACACACACTGAGTAACCAAACGAGCTTACTGGTAGCCCTGCATTCAGGGATTTATCCTTGGAACAGAGGAATCTCTTTCCCATCCAAGGCTCAGCCTGGGTTGAGGGGGGTCTCTATACAAAGGGAGGAGGCTGTGTGGATGGACTGGCTAGTCCGACCCAGGGCC
The DNA here is from genome assembly GCF_018167655.1 of Microtus oregoni. Lineage (NCBI taxonomy): Eukaryota > Metazoa > Chordata > Mammalia > Rodentia > Cricetidae > Microtus > Microtus oregoni. The sequence continues at coordinate 261,670 of NW_024543975.1, forward strand.
TGAGTTCCTGGTACTCTGCTTTTAAGTCCTTTGTCAACTCCCTTGTTGGCTGCATAGACCTGCTTTGTGTGAGCACTTTCCTGATTCATTTAGTTGGTAATTTAGTGATTATCAGCTAAGATAGAGGTGGCCTGCACACCACAGGCAGGGCAATCAGGGGAGGTAGTCCAGGAACAAAATGGGCCATAGTCCCCTTTGAAAGCCAGGGGCATGGGCAGTGTTAACAAAAGAAAGGGAGGGTGGAGCTTGCAAATGCCCCCTTCCCACCCCTAGGCTACATGGCTTATTAAATGGGACTTTGTCTGCACATGGTCTCCTGTAGAACTGGTGACCCGTTGACAGCCCCTGAAGTCGTTGTGCTATCCCACAGGATGGGAACAGAGGGAAGCAGAGCTTGGAAATAGTCTTGCCCTGACTTAAGGATTGTGACCTACGAGCTCACCATACACTCTGCAGCAAGCCATGGCAAGAGGAGTGAGCCTTGAGCCAGCTATGGCTCCTGTCTGGATGCCTCCCTGGTGCTCTGGCCCCATGCAGAGGTTTAGGGCATTACCCAGGATGTTTGCCCAAGACAGCTTCTGTCAGTGATGGCGTGCTTAACTCTTTGTGTTCCCACACTCTCCTTGCACAACTCCCTGTCTCCCTGCCCGCCCCCACCACCACCTCGAGGTCCAAAAGATCTCACATCTGCAGGCAAAGTCCCCTCCAGGGAGTCCCGTTTCTTCTCCTTACTGTTTTACAAGGTTGAGCAGATATGTCGTTGGTGGGGAAGGGGTAGGAGCCATCAGAGGGACCCTTTTTGGGCAGTCTCTCTTGCCTGCCATCGAGTATCTATTGTGCTTCCTGCCTACTGTTAAATGCTTTAGCTTGTGCTCTTCCTTCCTTGACTCCTCTCAACAGCCCGATGAGGTGTGTGCTGTTGGCATCTCCATCTAAGATAGAGGCCGAGAGTGGACGAGAGGAGCTGGTTGCTTCCCTGTACTCACGTCAGGAGACCTTCATCTTCAAGGAGAGGGACTCATAAAGGTCAGGGAGGCAGAGGTGGCTTTGGTGGTCAAACCACGCCTGTTGAGAGAGGAGGAGCTTGGATGAGACTGAGGGTTCGGGGTGAAAGCTGCTGCTTTGGTAGGCTCTTGGTTCCACATTCTGGTTCACGACAGAAGGTCACTCCTGTGACTGTCCCTAACACATCTCTGGATGAAAGGCGGTGTCAGTCCTGCCTGTTCCCCCTCCCACTGCTGTGTAATGAGGGCATAGGGCTGCACCCCTTTTGTTTCCAAGTTGTTGACTTAGGATGTATTTCTCTGTGGGTTAAGAAAGATGTTTACACTGCCAAAAGCCTTTTCTAGGGGTCCTGAGGAGAGTTTGGGAGGTGTTGAGCACCTGGCTGTCTTGGAATGTGTTGTCTTAATGTTCGCACAGCCTGCCCTGCCACCTATTGGCAGGTTGCTGTTGGAAGGGGTTGCCCTCTTAAATGATTTCTTTCCTTTAAAGAGTAAGGGGTCAGTACCAAGTGAGAGGGGGCACTCCCGGCACGACTGTGTTCTAGGTATGTTACTCAGAAAACAGCTGACTGGCAGGAGTTGAGCCACTTAGGAGAGGGGTAGAAATAAGTCACCCTGGACTGTTCAGACGGGCTGCCAAAATAACCCCATGAGACTATCTCCTAAAACCCCCATTTTATCGCCACACTTTGGGAGGGGGATGGCATTTAGAGTTGGCAGAAGTGAGGCACTCAGTAATGCTGGGTCAATGGCTGAACCCTACCAGGGGCCCTTTGGAGAGAGTGGTTCTGCTATAGATTGAGAGGGTGAAGGAGGGTGTGGAGAGATGGAGCTGGCTCTTGAGATCATCTCCCTCTGTCAAGGGCCTGTCTGCTTCTTTGCACCTACTGATGAATAACAAGTGGGAAGTTTCTCAGCTTTGCGAGGGAGATTGGACCTTGTGAGGTCAGCCACAGACAGGGTTGGGGAGGCACCTTCTGCCAGCCTGCCCTGGGTCTCTACCTAGCTCTGAGTTGATTGCCTGATGGAACTTCGGTGTGCTCAATTGTAAAATGTCTTTCAGTTTGTTCGACTAAGGTGACAAGAGTGTTGACGTGGTTTTGGGGGTGGGGGATAAGGTCTGCAGGAGAAGCCCCTTCTGGGCAGGACAGATCTGTCCCTCTGCACTCCATGGCCTTCAGCTCCCCCTTAGATCTAGTACTTGCCATCATCTTCCTGGTCCCTGATATTCTGTATCTACTCCCAACCCAGCACAACCCACATCTACCACACTGGCATTCAGCTCTTTGAGGGTGGAGACTACTACTGGTTTATTCTGACCTCCTCTGTGCCTACTCAAGACTCTGAACTTGAATTGGTGGTCCTTTGTGTTGGCTGAGTGAGGGCTCAGTGCAGTGGGCTAGGTCTTAGGAAGACCGGTGGGGCTGGGTGAGGAAGAATTGCCGTCTGCTGGCAGCAATGCTCAGTCTTCAGAGAACCCAGACTCAGACAGCAGCTCATCTCTGTGAAGCTCAGAGGTTCAGAACGTCTGCAGGCCTCTGCTCAGTGGTCAGTGGCAGGCCTTTGGCAGAAGGAAAGCCGTGGGTGAAGTAGGCGCTTAGGATAACGGCTGCTGCAGGATGCTGGTGCAGGTTGCAGCGTGTCTCCCTCGCCCTGCACTGCCCATGCTCCCCCGCTGGGCTCTTCTTAGATACTCGGAGACACAGACTTTTGACTTGGGGCCTCACCACTCCTCACCTCTATGACTTTCACTTTCCAGACAACTGTCATGTAGGGAGGGAACCCGGAGATGGCCAGTGACCCCTTCAGGAGGAGGTGTAGCGTTTGTAAACTTAAAACAATCCCTGCTTTTATCAAGGTTTCTGGCCTGGCCTGGCCCAGTCCTTGCTTAGCAAAGCTCTTAGCAGTCTAATGAATGAAGCTCCAGCTCTAGCACTTCCTCCTGAGATTTATTTCTATTTTTTCTAATTAAATGAAATTTATTTTGGCTTTTGGTTCCAGAGGGATAGAAGTCCACAATGGCGGGGAAGGCATGGTGTGCTGTTGGGAGCAGGGAGATAGCCCACAATGGCGGGGAAGGGCACAACATTCAGTTTTCCTCGCTGCCGTTCAAATAGAAGGTGCCATCATTTTTATTGAAAATGAAAGAACAGGTGCAAAGCAATGGGTGTGCTTTCCTAGAGCCTGACGGCCAGCACAGCTGCAGGAGTAGTATCTGGGCATAAGACATAGGTCACACTTGATCTTTTCTAGAGCCTGACGGCCAGCACAGCTGCAGGAGTAGTATCTGGACATAAGACATAGGTCACACTTGATCTTTTCTAGAAGCCGTGTGCTCAGCTGTGCCAGCAAACGCCTCTCATGCCCCTTCCCTTGGCTTAGGGTGACAGCTTCCTGTAAGTCTCTCAGCCTGGATTTCTGGATTCCATGGTCCTCAGGCCCAGACCCTGTTAGCTGTGGTTTGTCTGCAGATACCAGGGCTGAGGCAGAGATGTGAACTTTGAGCCACTGGGACAAGTGGTGGCCTGAGGAATCACTGGGGGCTGGAACACCAGGATGAAATATCACCATCCTACAGCACACACCCCACTCAGGGGTTAAGGGGTTGCTTGGCTTTGTGGGGTCTGTAGCTGCCTTGGTGCTTGAAACTGGGTTTATCTCATGGCCACAAGTGGGTCCTGGGTAGCCCTGACCTTGGCACTGGTGGAGGGTTGGCAGCCATGGCCAGAAGGCTTGTGTGAAGATGTTTATTGATTTCAAATGCACAGAAACCATTGGGATAATAACCTGCAACTCAGGATCTCTCATCCTTTGTTTTAATTTCCCTTCATTTCTGAATAGTGATTTGCTCCCACAGGTGAAGCAAAGACTGTATTGTGGAAGCGTTTCCTCCTTTCTCTGTCTCAGACCACACGGCTACTGTCCCCAGAAACAGCTGTGGTTTCTGTGGGTCTCTCTGGACATGCTCTACACACACAAGCTGACATGGATATAGAAGGAACTTTAGAATTTGTCTGCACATTTCTCTGTTATTCATGCTGCTCTTTCCCACTTAGTGGACGATTTTGGGAAGCCTGCGGAGCCAAAGCACTTCCTTGTTGGAGACTGTGCTTTGCAGCAGGGAAAGTTCTGTCCCATGGCTACAGCACACACCATTTTTCTATTGCACAGTTGTACTTCAGTGGGCTGCACAGTGGACCTCTGCTGATATGCACACCCGTGGGACCGGAACCCTTAAGAGTGCTGCTTCAGAATGACCCTCTTTGCTCCTTTCTAGTCAAGATGGCTGTGCAGACGTCGCTATCACCTCTGTGTTCTTGTGGACACAAGCTGAGACTCTGTGGTGGAGTGCTTGCCTAGCAGGCACAAGGCCCTTGAAATGACAAGAATGTGTCTGCTGTTACAATGGAACTGAATCCCAGGATAATGCTCATGTAGTAAGTGCTCAATAAAGGTGACTGGTGTTCTTACAAATCCCCGCTTGGTGCTCCCTTCTGCTGTCTCCGCTTGAGCTCTTCAACTCTCCCCCACCTCTCTCTCTCTCTCTCTCTCTCTCTCTCTCTCTCTCTCTCTCTCTCTCATACACACACACACACACACACACAAACACACACTCTCACACACACACAAACACACACACCCTCTCTCTTTCACACACACACTCACACACACACATACACACACACACACACACACTCTCTCTCTCTCTCACACACACACAAAAACTTAATATACTTTCTAGCCAAGAAAAGAGACCAAGAGGGTCACTATGCACAAGCTGGTGGTGTGACTGGCCCTATTGTTCCCTGCGCAGTCCCTGGAGCCCTGCAAGTGTGGCACTGACCAGGCCTGGGCTGTTCAGTGGGAGATGTGACCTCAGTCTACTGACCACAAGCTTGTCACCGACGGCAGGCAAGACAGCTTAGTGGGTGCCTTAAACGTTACACTCTGGACTCATGGACATCTTTTTTGGTCTCTGTGGCACTACTTACATAGACTTGAGCACAGTAGAAGGCCTTTCCCAGTCTTCTAGGCCTTTCCGGGCCTTGGATCTGATGGAGGGGAGGTTTGGGCCCTGAGGGAGCGAGATGACATGGGTCTTGTTTTTGTTGGATGAGGCGACTGGCTGCAGTTGCAGCTGAGGACGATCTGAGCTCCTCCGGGCCTGGTACCCACTATAATCCACACTGCCTTGGTTCCTGAGGCAGGGGAGATGATGCCCTCTGAGCTGGTCCCTCACTGGAGTGCAGGTAAGAGAAACGGGCACTGGATATCTGCTTTTCCCTTCTCTCTCCCAGGATGGGTAAGTGTGGGTAGTTTAGCTGAGGGTCCCGTGGAAGCTCGAGCCCTCCACTGCCAGGTCTTCCCTTCTTCTGAAAGTATCCCAGACTTCCCTGGTGTGGCACTCTGGACTGGCACTCCAGGTCATCCTCCTGAAGGATTCCTGAACAAGACTTTAGAAACGGCCCTGTATTACACTGCCTCTTGTCCTTCCCCCTTTGATTCCTGCCTGTTGGAGGCAATGCTTACACCTGTAGAGAATGTTCAGGAGGGCCTCAGTCAGGACTTGCTGAAAGGTGGACCTGCGGAACAGAAGGTGTCCAACCCCCTGTCTCTTGCTTGAGCAAGAGGGGATGAGAGGTGGGCAGAGGGGTAAGTAGGAGGGAAGACTGGAAAAGGCCAGGCAGGAGGCCAGGGAGAGGCATCAGGAGAGGGCTTATCCAGCAAAGATCAGGTTTTCTAAGGGCTTAAAAGTGTGAGGAAGTGGGTGACTGTTCTAGGTAGCTCTTCTTCCTAGAGTGGCCTTGGCGCACTTGTGACCTCAGAGAGCCCCAGAATAAGCCCTTGAATTCCTCCCTGGACTCACATACTGCCCCTCCCTCCCTACCTCTCCCAGTTCGAGGCCTTGCCACAGGACTTGCAGTTGGTATTGCCTCCAGTCTCTCTCTGGCACTTGCCAGACTCTGAGCTGGACTACAAACTCCATGCGAAGTCCAGGACTGTGTGCAGGAGCAGGGTGGGTAGGCAGGGCCAGGAGCCTGTCTTCCCCGGGTTCAACCTCTCTTCACCATGGAAACAGTCCCATAGAAGGCTGAGAATTACCTAGGAGGGGAATTTTAATTGCAGCCCATAATCATTCTCTTCTGCTAATTGCTTCCAACTTCAATCACCCCTCAACCCAAGGGACTGTGAGATGCTCACAGAATCATCTTCTCAGGTCAGTGGTAGGGTCACAGGGTCAGAATGTTTGCATGGTCAGGACAGAGGCAGCATCTCAGGAGCTGACTCTTGTGCCAGACATACTGTGGTCGGACTTAAATAAGCCAGACCAGGCTCGGGGCCACCATTCCATTTCCACTACAGAAAGGCAGTGGAGGACCCCTGGTAAGTCCTGGGTCCCAAGAGGCAGAGAGGCCAGCTAGGCCCCTGAGTCTCCACTGTGACCCGAGCCAGCAGAGTGGGTTGGGAAAGGCTTCTTCCTTAGAAGGAAGTGGACATTTGACCTTCTTGGACCTCTCCTTCCTTCTGGGAACTTAGGGGATTTGCATACCACTTACCTTGGCAAGTGTTTGCTGGACCATGTGAGGTCAAAGGAAGGAAGATAGAGCCTGGAGGATAGGGAACCTGGAACCTCCCCCCCAATCCTGTCCCAATCCCCAGTGTGAATCACTCTGCTTCGCTGTCAGACCCAGGGAGGCCAAGAGCTCCTGGGGTGGGGTGGGGTGGTGTTGGGAGCTGCTGAGTAACAAGTGTGTCACAAGATGGCAGTGAAGTCTGGTCTGGCTCCTGACCAGAGCAAACCCTTTAACTTCTCTGTTCCCTTCCTTCCAGGATTTGGTGGCTTCCTCTCTTCTCCCTGTGGGACTTGGTTTAGTAACTGGGAATAAGGGGACTTTCTGTTGGAGAGGCTTTGAGGAGCAAGACAGACAGGCAGGAGAAGGACTTTTGTCCAGACTCCTCAGCCAGAGTTTAGAGGTCACAGCTGCCAGCGGGACAAGCTGTTTGTGGGAGGTGCCTAGAGACTAAGATAGCCTAGTTGTTTTGGGGCAGGGGACACTGGGGAAGATGGTGCTCTTCCTGAGCCTTGGGGGAAAGGAGACCCTTGAAGCCTCCTCTGCAGGACCGAAGAACACAACAGATAGCTAGTGTTGATGGCTGGCAGCCGGCTGGTCCGGGGGCAGCACAGTGTCCCTGGGCAAGCACAGCGCTGTGCACACAGCAGGGGGCTGCTTTCAAGGGGCCTCAGCTGGAGGAGCTGCAGGGCCGGGAAAGGGGGAACGGTTTTCTTTTTCAACAGCATGACCTGTTGAAGTTATATGCTCACCGGATCTGGCAGCCTCTGGTGCCAGACAAGCGCACTATAATTCTGAGGGTCTAGCATGTGTTCAGTCACAGGTAAGGTTTTAAATAGTTGTTCCATGTCAACCATGGAGATATTACATTTTTCTAGAAAAGGAGCTCAGCTGAAGCAAGGAAGAGGCAGAAGTAGCAAAGAACTTTCTCTCAGGACACTGTAGGCTTGACTGGAGGCCAGTGCCTCTCCTGTGTGGGCGAGCCATTGGCCACTTTTGAACGCCCAGATTGTACATCAGGGCTCTCACTGAGCGTCCTTTTTCAGAAGTAGAAGTGGTGTAGCCCTACCTGCTGGGCCTACCTGCCCTGCCTGGGGTGTTCTGGTTGGAACTTTCTCTACAGGCGCGGAAGCTCTTGGAGTCCAGGGGCAGCTGGGAGTTGGTGCAAGCTTGTCGTCTTGTCAGCGTCCCAGGGAGACACAGGGCACGGAGGAGTCTGCTGCACATCTTAAATCAAAGCCTGGGCCATCAATCTCCCGTTACAGACTGAAATAACAAGGTGGGTGGCGCAGACTGCCACCACATGGACACTTGAAAAAGATTAAAATGCCAGGATCCCAAGCCCCAAGTCCCTTAACAAATTTCCAATTGCCTCTGAGACCCAAATGCTGGGGCATAAGAGGAAATGACTTACTTTGAATTCAAGGAAGCACCAATGTCTGTGAGCTGCTGAAAGTTCCACTCTCAGCCCACCTGGCCTCCTGTTCCTTCCACCGATACTTTCCTTAAGCCAGGCTGGCCCAGTGTGGCCCCCAGTGGGAGACCCTGACTTGGCTACTTACTGTGTGTCCAACTGGTTCTGGAACCTGGGCATGTCACATGACTCCTTCGGCTCCCAGTTTGTTCATCTGTGAAGTGGGAATAGAGATTCCTATCAATCACAGGCTACTTTTGAGGATGCATTGCTAACAGCCTCCTTATCTGCTGTCAGAGGCAGGCTGGCTGCTGTTTTCTTCTTTGTCTTGTATGCCCTGTCCATCCCACAAAGTCTAGTTCTTGGAGTTTCCTCCTCTTCCTCCTCCTCCTCCTCCTCCTCCTCCTCCTCCTCCTCCTCCTCCTCCTCTTCCTCCTCCTCCTCCTCCAGGAAGCCCTTCCTGAATTAGCCTCCAAGTATTTATCTTCTACTGACTTTCTAAGCCACTTTAAAAAAAAAATTCACATTTTCGATGGACAGTGGTGGTGCACGCCTTTAATCCTAGCACTTGGGAGGCAGAGGTAGGCGAATCTCTGAGTTCGAGGCCCGCCTGGTCTACAAGAGCTAGTTTCAGGATAGCCTCCAAAGCTACAGAGAAACCCTGTCTCGAAAAATAAAATCACATTTTCAGTGGCCATTCTTTCTAAAGTTTTTTTTTAAATAAAACATTTGTTTTAAAGTATGTGTATGTGTCTTGCACATGAGTGTAGATGTGCAGTGGAGGCCAGAAGAAGGCATCAGATCCCCTGGAGCTGGAGCCACAGGCAGTTGCAAACTGCCTGACCCAGGAGCTGAGAACTGAAGGGTCCTCTGCAAGAACAGTGCGCACTCTTAATGTCTGAGCGACGTCCCCAGCCCCCGTGACTATTTGCTGCTTCCCTGAGCACGAAGCCTTTGCTTCTGTTTCTCCACACCCCTTTCTCGATAACGCATTCCGCAGCTCCTTGCACACTGCATGCACCTAAGAAACATTTATTTTCTTTCTCTGGGGAGATTCTGGGCGACTGGAAGCAGAATCCTGGGGCTCATGATTCTGTTTTTAGGGTTTGAATATATTTTCGCCAATTCTACTCCATCTTTACACTTCAACCACACCCTCCTCCACCTGAAATACAGCAGAGTTTGAAAAACGGTTGCTGGGATCTGAGAATGGGAGATAGAGGAGGCTCTAAGCCCTGGCTATTTCTGTCTAGATGAAACAGGCAAGGATTAACCTCTATGGAATAGAAGGTTCTGGTTCATCCAGGGTGTTGGAAGCCAGGCTTTCTATGAAGAAACGGGTCTGAAGCCTGGAGTGCTCCTAAAGCTCAGCTCCCTCCCCTTGGGCATTTCAGAACTCACCGGTGTGGTGAGTAGGTGACTGAGCCCATGTGGCCACCTTGATGTTGGGTCTGAGCCCTGCCTGCAGTGGAGTGAGCCCAACAGTGCTCCTGGGCACAGCTGTCGCTGACACTGCCCCTTCAGGGCATGGCATTGGAAGGGGGATGCTAGCTGCTTTCTCTAAGGAGTTTGAGGGGAACAGGAATTTATAATTAGGAACTGGCAACTGTAACCAAGACAAATGGTCATTTGGCTTACTGAGACCCTTGGGGCAAGGGCCTTCATGTCATCCGGTTCCATGTGGAGAATTTTCTGAAGATATGCTTGTTGGGGTCTCCCAGAGAATCCAAGATATTTTTATAAACAAATATCTATTTCACAACCAGTGACTAATGGGGTTAAGCACTGTGTGTTTTAGATCTATTTTACTATGTGGTGTTCACAGTAGCTCTAGGAGATAAAAACTGGTTTCTCCATTTTCCCCATGAGGAAATTGAGGCACGAGAGGCTGCATCATGCAGTCACACAGCAAACCCACAAAGGCCCCTGTGCCCTGGGAAGCTCCAGGTGCACAGCCTCCTTGTAAAACCCCTGTTCTCTGTAGTCATGTCAGGGGTGACAGATGAACAGACTGTGGAAATGAGAGATTCCAGGAGAAGTCAGCCATGGTGGAGACGGAAGTTCACAGCTCTGCCATTGCCTTGGGACAATCTCCTGGCCAGAGCCCTCCAAACTGCCCATCTTCAGCGGGGGAAAAACAGGCCAAGGTGGAGCCTGGGTTGTGTATGTGGGGAAACTTTGGTGGTGCATGAGCAGAAGTGGATCTCCCTTCCTCGGCCACGCTGAGAGTTCAGGGGTCTGTTTGTCTTGTCACCAGCTAGTGCTTGGTGCTTATGACAAGCAGGAGATGCTCAGTCGATATTTGTGTGGAGAATGAAGGACCACGGTGATGGCAGAATTCTGTTACTGCCCTGGTTCCACAAGGACAGCTTGTGGTCTGATTCCACCAAGGAGGCCAGCCAGATGTAGCCTCGTAGGAAGGGACTAAGCAAGGTGGAAGGCTTCCTCCAGCTAAGGAACTCTAGTGTCCCACAAAACCTCCAGTTCCTCGGGAGCCCGGCTGGGAAGGGAAGACAGGCGCTGGGGCAAGTGAAACATTTCTCTACTTGGGAGTGGCAGAAGCACCACCAAGGTGGGCAGGGGTGTGTGGTGGAATATGGACTCCAGTTTTGGGTTCTAGAGTCTGCTCTGATTGCACTGGTGGAAGAAAGGATAGTGATTGGGACACAGGGTCAGGATGTGGCTGTAGACAGATTTGGAGATACAGAGGTTTTGGCCGCAAAAATAGAGCATGTGCCTTCCCTCGTGGGGGCGCGGGAGAGAGGGCAGGCCAAGAGGTACCGGTGCTCCTCCGCTTGACATCCTCAACTCGGGGTGGGCGTGGCTGCCCGGCCCGCCGGTGGGTTGGCCTTGGAGTCCTGCTAGAGGGGGTGTCCCAGCGCTGGAGGCCTAGGCTGCGCTGGGGGCGGGAGGGCGCGCGCTGACGGGGTCGGGTGAAGAGGGGGCGGGCGGAGCTGGGGGTGGAGCCGGGACCGCAGCGCCTGCCGCCCGCTAGCTCCGGGTTGAAGCAGAGGCTCCCGCTTTAGGCTGGGGACGCGAGAGGGTGCTTTGCCAGGCTCCGGCCTCAGGGCTGCTACTATCCTCCGGAGCCTGGGGCTGCAGTGCTCAGGGTCCGGGTCCCTGATCCTGCGCCCCTCTGGCCAGAGATCGCTCTCTTTCTCCTCCCGGGAGAAGACACTGTGCTGCACCAGTCATCCCAGGCTAGAGCCCCTCCGAGGCATGGAGAGGGGCCCGTGAGGGGACGCGCGGAGGCGGAGGAAGAGGCTCCAGAGGAGGGGGGCCGAGGAGCAGGGCGCGGGAGGAGGAGGATGCCTCCGCCACCGCCACCGCCACCCGCGGGCTCTCAATGAGCCTGACTCTAGACAAGGATGGAGCCGGCGCTGGGTGCTGCAGGGGCTCCCAGCGTGCCCGCCACCAGGTATGGCCGGGTCCTGCGGTCCCCGGGGTAGGCAGGGGTGGACTGCGCCGCAGCAGCCGGGAGGGGCGCGGGCGCGGCGGGAGACGCCCCTAGCTCAGGGCCAGTGTCTCTGGGCAGTGCGCGGAGGCGGTGGTGTGGGGCCATAGAGTGATAGATGCTGGGAGAGCATGGCTGGACTGGTAGCCCCGGAGCGCAGCGATCGCCCCAGCCCCTCCTTGCCCCCATCTGGCGAGGGCAGCAAACTTGGGCTAAGCCCGGGTCTTCCTTTCTCTTGCCGAACGCACTCGGGCGTCTGCTCCGGGTTCACCATCTCACAGCCCGACTCAGGGCTGCCAAGGCTGCCAGAAACCCTGAGGTTCGGGTGCCTCCTCTAACTTTCCAAACCAGGTTTACACCCTGAGGCTTCTTGCTTCTAGCCTAGGTCTTGCATTGCATCCGCTCTCACTGTGCTGTGATGGGATGGGCCTTTAGGAGACTAGGTTTGCCTGATGGTGCAGATCACCCCCCCCCACCCCGCCGCCGCATAAATAGCCCTAGCTCCTCTCTGAGTAGAACCGGGAGTGTGTGTGTGTGTGTGTGTGTGTGTGTGTGTGTTGGTCAGTTCCTCTCAGGCTCCAGAGAGGAGGGACACAGTGTTTGACTTTACAGTAACATTCAACTGTGGCCCTATCTGGGACCCATGGGTTAAAAGGCTAAGCTATCTGAGGAAGGTAAGATCTCATGGTTCTGCTAGGGGGGCACCTTGGCCTGATTTCAGGGCCTTGCTATGTTACCTCCCCCTACTCCAGGCCTGCCCCCTTTCCGGATTACAATCTTAGTTCTGGCTTCCTGATGGACTTAACAACTGTTTAAACAAGAGGCTCCTGGGCACCAGGGGATCCAGGCCTCCAGGTGCCGGGGATGTTATAGCTGATGGCTGAGAGGTTAAGGCTGGACAGGGAAGGTGCATGTCCTCTCAGGGGCAGAAATTCAGCCCAAAATCTTGTGGAACTTAGGAACAGTAGGAACTGAGGATGGTGGCAGGAGGCAGGTATCCTGGCTGGGCAGGGAGCCGCTTTGGAAAGCCAAAGATACCAGTAGGTGTAAGAGGCAAATAGACAGGGAGCTCATAGACCAGGGAGCGAGATTGTTTTCCCTGGTTCTTCAGTCCCTTAGGTGGGAGGTGGGGCTGGGCTGTCTCACAAAGACACCTAAGCTGGCAGGCTGTTCCCAGGCTCCAGTCTCCAGTAACCACCGCACTTCTAGGCATCATGATGACCCTGTTTCTTTTTCAAAGTGCTTCTGCCGTCATGACTCACATGCTGGATTCACCAGGGAGAGATCAAGCTTCCAATCTATTCTATTCCCTGCCCTCTTGGGGCTTTAGGGAACTGCAGAAGAAAGGAGGGGGTGGATATGCCCTTGGGTCTTGGACCCCTGCAAGGAGCCTGGCCCCTTAAACTTTCATTGCTTGCTGTTGTCCTCCCAGGTCTTGGTGGGTGAGTGGCTCAAGACCAGCTTAGACCACAGTCTGTGGGCTGTGCAAGTGAGAGGCCACTGCTGATGTCCACCCAGGACTGCCGGGGCTTCGAGGTCACACCCCTTCCCCTTCCCCAGCACCCTGCAGACCCCTCTCCTCCCCCACCCAGACTCCACATCCTCTTTGCTGAGCATCTGTGGAGCTTTGGACCCTTTGCATTTGAGCACCCTACATTACCCTGCTTCTCTCTACCCCGGCCCCCATGTCAATTCTGCTCAGAGGAGGATGTAGATCTCTGTGCCATCTCCCAAGGGCCCTGGCTCCAGAGGAGCTAGGTTGAGGGTGCTAGTATAGGAGTAAGCTAGGCTGCCCTGGAGGAGGAATCTGTCTTTGTTCCACTGAGTGTGCAGTTGCCTTGGGCGTCAGGTTCTCAGTGAGGTCTGGCTTGTGCCCCCAGGTTCCTCTTGCCCATCTGCTGTGCCCCATACTTGCACATTGGGAGGCTGAAAGTGTGGTGAGAAGGGAGCATCTGACAGTCATAATCTGGTTCTGAGAAGGTCCCGAAGCCCTGAGTCACTGTATGGTTTCCATGGAAACAGACTTGTTCAGAGGACTCGGTGTAGCGAGGCATTGGGGGAAGGAAGGGAAACATATAGTAAAATCAGGCTCCACAAGTGTGGTGCAGCTGGACCAACTCTCTTTGCTGGGAAGAGAGATGGGTAAACAAGGTCCCCCCCCCCCTCCAGAGGACAGGCTACCACTCTCCACCCGATAGGATTCTCCCTTGGGGACCACCTCCACGATCTCCTGGTTCAGCTTCCAAGCTTCTGGTGACTACTCAGTGCCTCAGTTCCTTTCTCTGCAAACCTAGGGCCTAATAGGCTCCTGAAGGTCAGGTTCCTTAATGGGGAACACACAGCAGCACCCCAGTGTGTGGGGAGAGTGGCTTGACTACTTATCTAATGCGAAGGGATTCACCTGGCTCCCTCCCCTGTGTGCCGGTCAGTGCTCTGACACCTGTCTGGGATGGCCTGCTTGAGAAGATCCTGGCACCCCCACTGGGGTCTGGGGGTCAGCCGCTCATTTATTCTCATAGAGATTTATTTAGGCTTTTTTCAGCCTGGTACTCTATAGCCTGGCTCTTTTTGAGACTCTACCTAGCCAGAAACCTGTGAGAAGAAACCCTCCAAGGCTAGATGGCTTTGCTTCACATCCTAGGGAAGGGTTGCTTGCTGAGCCCCTTGGGGCTAAGACAAAGGAGGTATAGGTAGAAAGGGACCTTATGGCAGAGAGAAGGGCTCAGTCCCCATCCCCCGATCCTGGAGCAGCTGGGCCATGTGGTTATGACAATCAGGACTTAGGAGCACAGTCCTTAGGTTGGAGCTGGTAGGGCTGGGAGAGGTTTATTCTAACAGTTCCAGCACCACAGTATTGGGGAGCATGGCCTAGGAAAATTCAGGCCGCCAGTGACACACAAGCAGAATCTCCTCCCCAGACCCTTTCTCATTGTAGCACACCCATGGCTTGAAGAGCCCTCTCATATAAGGTGGAAATCTGTCCCCAGCTCCCTGAACTCCCTGCGCCCACTCCTACCAGCTATCTCAGCTGCAACGGAGTTAGCTGCTGGCTCTTCTATTTTACAGATGCCAAAAATAAGATTCCTGGGGTTTGCCTGCTCGGTCAGGCCAGAACCCAAGCTAACTATGACCTCTCTCAGCTGCACAGCAGCCTGAAGGACTGTTCTCCTCATTCCCTTTAGCTCTCCAAGAAGCTTGGCAACTGCCTTCTGCCCCCACCCCCACCCCGTCTCTGCCAGCGATCTGAGTCTTGCCTTGGGTCTCTCTGGACCACTTTGCTGTCCTCATTGGTGTTCACAACACCTTACAATTTAATATCCTCTGCAAATTTCATTAACTGACTGTTTGCTCCCTCTCTCAGGACCATTAATGAAGATGTTAGATAAGATGTGGCCTGGCACTGGCCGGGCAGCCCTGCCCCCACTCCCAGACTCTTTGCCTTCTAGGACTTGTCCCTGGCCTTGCCTCTTCTACTCAGGACTCTTGGGACATGCCCCCTCCTGCCTTTAGGCTCCATGACAAGAGCTGAGGGCCAAGTCTGTTTGAATTAATTTTGTAAGATTACTCGAGGCGCTGTATCAAATGCTTTGCTAAAAATCAAGATATATTACCCTGCCCTCGTTCCCTTCATCCACCAGTCTTGTAATTCTATCAGGAAAGCTATCAAGTTTGTCAGGCATGATTTGTTCTTTATAAATCCCCATGGTGCTATGTGGGGGCACAGGGTTCCCGCGATTTCTAAATGTTTAGAGATCCTCGCTTTGTGTTTGTTCCGTGATTGGAGCTGGAAGGGCTGTAAGCTGGGGACCCAGGGATGCGGAGGAAGGCAAGGCCCCCACTCTTCTCTGGAGTCTCTGGGATGCCAGAGAGTCTCTTGGGACTTTTGAGTAGGAAGGTGCCCCAAACTCGACACTGACGGAGGGGATTCCTGGAGCTACCCTTCAAGGCTTGTGCAGGCTAGAGAAAATGACAGAAGGCTGTGTGTTGCTGACATTCTGAAGATGGCACTAATTCAGTGATGGCTGCGGACCCATCCCTGTGCTGAGGACGCACTGTACTCGATTTGTTTGAGTCCTGTGAATTGGGTGTGCCCTTCCCCTTCTATGTGCCAGGCTCAGAAAGGGTCAGGCTGCCTGAGGTTGTGGGTCTGGCTTTCACTCTCCAGCATGGACTGTGGAAAGCTTATAGGCAAGTTCAGAGACTAGGGACCCTTCCACACTCCACTGCCACATCTGACTTTTGTGATCCAGCCATCTAAATGTGCTTTCTTTAAAAAGGGAATTACGTATTCTTAGTTATCTTGTGGGTGTATGTATGTAGATGTGTGCATGCCACAACGTCTGTAAGGAGGTCTGAGGAGAATTTGTAAGCGGTTCTCCTTTTACTACATGGGTCCTGGGGATCAAACTCTGACCAGCAGGCTCGGTGGCAGTCACCTTTACTTGATGAGACATCTCTGGTCCATTATCTAACCTTTCTGAGTCTTACATGTGAAGTAGACACAGCCGTGTCTTCACCCTCCGCTTGCAGGAGGTCCCTTGGGGTAATGCGTGGCAGCCACACCATGAATTCTGAACTTTGGGGAATACCTACATTACCCTTTATTCTAGAGGTCTTTGTAGCAGTCGGAGATTATCATTCTGCTTGTTACTTGAGAGAAGTGATGAAGGACACACAGGCATGTGATGTGCTTGGTACCAGATTGGGTGGCACAGTCTAGGAGAAGAGAGAAAGGCTGCCTCTCTGGGCCTTGAGCCTAAGACCTTTATCCAGTTCAAGCAATTTCAGACCTGGTGTTTTCTGCTCTGATGTTTTTTGGCTGCAGAGGATTGTGACATTCCTTGGTCGTAGCTTCTAAGTTATCGCTCCCCCGGGGTCCTGAGGTGGGGTGCGGACAGTAACAGCCACATCCAGTTGTGATCATTTTTGTTCTTGTCATTCAGCATGGAAGGGTGAAATAGCTAGATCCATTCATATGGCAGGGAGCCCTCAGGAAGAGCAACAGGTAGCCCCTGTCCCCAGCAGGAAACACCAGCAGGATGGTGAGGTCATGATTGTCAGGAGCTTATCTGGGGTGGCCCCCTTGGTTCTGGCACTCCCTGCATCTGCTCCTTGTGTCCTGGTGCTGACTGGTGTTCTTATGTGTCCTGGGGCCTAAACTCTGTGGTTGCAATCAGGGCTTGGGCCATTGCAGTTGAATGGGCATCCCGGCCTTGCTGACAACTAGCTATTTCTGTGGGATCAACCCTGTGTGGGACCCAGGTCCATGGTCATCTCGATCCCTCCTAAGCCTCAGGGTTTAGGTGAACCTTGATGCCCTGTCCTCTCTCACTCTCTGTCTCCAGCTCTTGTGCACACGGGGCAGGCGGGCCTCATGCAGGCGTCCAGAGACAGGGGTCCAAGGATGCAGAAACAGGAGGTCACTCTGTCAGCTGCAGACAGGGCAGCAGCTGTGTTGCCCAGCTTCTGCTGCTGTTTCCTCATCCTTGAAGTTGGGAGGATGACTGAAGCCCAAACCAAACCAGAATCCAGTGGGTGGGGCCTTAGTACTATTCCAACCGGCGTGGCTGTGCTAAGGGGGACAGGAAACCGGGCCTTTCCGTCTGGTGCTGGGGCAGTAGTTCCGCCTCTCACAGGCTGGCCTGGCTGAGGCAGTGACCAGCTTTCTGACTCATCTCTCTTCTCGGGTTCCTGTATACTAGGCCCTTGTGTCAGCACAGGAGGGCAGTCACTCACCCCATGTCAGGGAGGACTTTGCTCCCAGGCCACCAGACACAGGACAGAAGCAACTTCCTTCCCCTAAAGCTGAGGTCCCTGCAGGTGGGACTAGCCCCATGGGCGGGCATTTCCAAGCCAGGAGTGTGGTGGTCCAGGCTAGTCCCTGAACTCACACCAGAGGACACCCCTTCATGAGTCTTGTCTATACCCCACTATGTTGAGCTGTTCCTATCCTCTACTTCCTGCTTCCATCTGTGATTGCTCTGTTTCTCTCATTTCACACCTCAGAGCAACAGAGGGCAGCAGGGGTTGAGCATTTGGTTCAAAGGTTCTGAGCCGCCAAACAGCTGGAAGGAGGTTCCCACCCAACCTCCCCATGCAGGTCTTTCCTTCAGGGCTGATGACAACTTTATGAAGACGCTTGAGACGGTCAGGCGTGTCCTATGTCCTCAGTACCTGCACTCATGGATACGGGAATGACTTGCCTGGAGATGGCAGTGTGCCTATGGCAAATGAAAAAGGACAAGTAACCCTCTGTACAGCTGGTCGACCTTGAGAACCCTGACAGTAAGACCTGTTCTTGCTGAGGATGCTCAAAAGAGTGTCTGGTTCTGCTGAAGGACTCCAGAGGGTGGGCCCAGAACACCTGTCATGCAGATCCCGCAGTAAAGACCTGCAGACCTTACTGAGGTTAAAGTGGAGACAGACGTGGCAGCAAAGAGGAGCACTTTGTTTCCATTGTTCCACGGACTGGAACACCTGCAACGTCTCTCTGTGTCCGCCATACTGCTAATTCTGAAGGATGCTCCAGCACACAGCCCTCGGGAACTTGTCCTTGGGTTTTGTTGGGATTTTGGTGGTATGTGACTTTGGAGACCTCTTGGGAGATCTCATGATCCCAGCCTCTATTCACCAGATATCTTACAATCATGTGTTTTATCTTATGGATCCTGTAAAGCGTGTAGCTGAGTTATTTTCCTTTTCCCA
Organism: Microtus oregoni; assembly: GCF_018167655.1. Taxonomy (NCBI): domain Eukaryota; kingdom Metazoa; phylum Chordata; class Mammalia; order Rodentia; family Cricetidae; genus Microtus; species Microtus oregoni. The sequence continues at coordinate 279,820 of NW_024543975.1, forward strand.
TTGGCTGCCAGGAAGCTCTACCCCATAAACCCACAAGTTACTTGGTGTTTGGAGCGGAGCTGGCGCCATCTTTCATGCTTCCCGGATCTTCTTTTCTCTTTGCCCCGTTTTCATCACCTCATTTTCCTTGGTAGAAAAGAAATCCCCTGGCTGTTTTCCTTTTAAACCTTAACCAAACAAACGTCTATGGTGGATCAGAGCTGACAGTGGGTTTAGACGTGCAGTTTCCTGAAGTTACCTTCCAGCTAAGCTCCTCCCTGTCCAAGTGCCCTGCCCTCGGAGCCCAGGAGTCCCTGTGCCGTGGTTTTGTTCAGGTGGCCGATGCTCAGGCTCATTTCTCTTGCTCTCTGCACCCTGCTCACTGGGCTTTCAGAAAAACATTTTGGGGAAAGAAGTCACTTGTCCTCAACCACTCCCTGCAGGCTTCGGTCTCTCTAAAGCCCTGCTTATTGCAGGTCCTGTGTGACCTCAGCAACCTCCAGCCAACCATTGTCCCTCAGGTCTACCTGCTCAGTGTTAGTGCTTGACTGTAAGGCAATGGAGCCTTGACCAGGCGTGTTGAAGGCTTTAGAGGAGAAGGCTGATTGGCGGTGTCACCAGGGCAAAGAAGGGAGCACTAAGACGGGTCAGGGAGTTGTTTCAGTGGCCAACCTTGTCTTCAGACACCTCTCCAGCTCCTCCCCGGGGATGAGGTCACTCCACAGGACTATTCCCAAACATAATAAACTCAAAGCTCCCTGTAAGCAGTGCCCACCCCTCCACAGCCTCTTAGCTCCCTCCTGGGAGGAGAATGGGATGGAATGGGGAGTGAGACTGAGCTGGTGATTGGTGGGGAGGGCAGGCACTGAATGCTGCTCTCTCCTGGAGAGTGACTTGAGTTTTCCCACTGTCCACGGGGTTTTCCCTCTGTCCCATGTGAACGTGGCTCAGCTGGCCCTAAATATGGGGTGCGTCCTTAAGGTAGAGAGGAGAAGATCTGAAGAAAGAGATCTGAAGAAAACTCTAGGTACAAATAGGTGTGAACCAGTGTCACTAACCTAGTGACAGGCAGAAGATGCAGGGCATTCCTGCTAGTGGCGTTGTGTACAACACTGCTTCTCCAGCCTGGGCACTGTGGGGCGGGCAGTGGGGAAGGTCAGGAGTAGAGAGCCAGACTGCCTATTGCTGCTTGCCTCTTTGTGGATCGAAGTCAGAACTTGGGTGGAGGTGCCATCATCACACTTTCCTGCAGTCTGCAACACCACACCTCCCACCCACCACAGGACCTTTGGCCCTCCCATTAAGCCTCTGTTCCCAACGCAACAACGCTAAGAGCCTGCACTACCAGTTCTGGCCACTAGAGTAGGCAGAAATAACACCGCAGCAGTCTAGAGCAGAAAATTCTGGTAGGGTAAGTGGTTTGGGAAGGAGTGGTGGGCAAAGTCTTACAGAGGTCTGCCTCTATTAGAGCAGACTCTAGGGGTGCAGGTAATTATTTCTGAGGTGCTTCCCTAAGGCAAAAAAGCAAAGCAAAAATTAGGAGAGCTTTGCTGGGGTCCATGGAGCTGGGGCCAGAGATCACTTGTCAATTGCAAGGCAAGGTCTTGTCATAATGCTGGGTATGAATAAATATTTCATGTCAGTTACAGCCACGGCTCTGGTTAGGCCACCTTTAGAGACTGCAGAAGTGAATTCAGACCCAGCTGGTGCTCAGCCGATGTGTGTGCCCTCTGATTGGCAGCTGGTGTGATGCTGGCTTAAGCTCTTAGCTGCAAATCAGAGCTTCTCTGTGCAGCATCCTCCTCCACTCCTGACTGTGCTGCTGCAGTCGGAACCTTCTCCTGGGTGGGCACTAGCTTCTCACAAGAAGGTGGGATTCTGGATTCTTGTGCCCAAGGTTTGACCCATCAACGAGGGAGGCCATACCAGAAACTACTGGAAACCCAGGAAGGGGTATGGCCCCCCAAGTCTGTCTTGGAAGAGTAGGGCATTGAGAAATCTCTTGCAGAAGCCAAGACTTGCCTGGGAACAACCAGACCTGGCCCCCGGGCCTTGGTTTCCAGGACAAATGCCTCTGGCATACCAAGGACCCTTGGCCAACTCTGGGCTTGGCTGTGCCAGGCTGGCAGGAGAGCAGGGCATGCTCAGTGGGTCCTAGCATCCTCCTTCCTGTTCTCATGCTCTGCCTTTGCCCTCCTGGAAGGCGGGCACATGGTCCTCAGCTGGATCTCAAACTTGTGCCCACAGTGCCCGTGCTGTACCTTGAGAGAAGTCTCCTCACCTTAGGGGACCATGTCTCTGAGAACAACCTCAACTCTTAGACCTGCCTTTGAGTTTCTCCAAGTGGTGTGGGAAGGGAAACTGGGGAAAGAGCTCCGACTGTCCCTCTTCTCCTAGGCAAGAAGCATGGATATCCTCTGAAGAGACCTGTGTGTATTCTCTTTAGAGCTGCAATTGCAGGGTGGGGTCCTAAGGGCCAAAGAACCCTGTCTTGATGCAGACCAGAGATGAAATGGAGGTGGCACTGGAGCAGATTCAACAAATGGATTTGAACATGAGTTTGGGGCATGAACTTGAAAAAGCTGTTGTAACCCGAGGAGCCTCAACTTCTTTTTCTGCTAAATGGGTTGTGGGGTGCTGATCTCATAGCCTTGAGGTGGGGCAGGGGTGGAGCACTCACACAGGAAGACAGGGAGCCCTCAAGAGTGCTGACTTTCTGTGGTCTTCGGTCAGTGCCTAGTGGTCTAGATCACTGGTAGATGCCTGTGAAGAAACGTGACTGAGTTTGGTGGAGTCACAGCTGAAGAAAGGGGGCTCTGTTGTTGCTGGTGTTCCCTGGCTGGAAGAGTGCTGGGTTTCTCTTGGGGCACCTGGCAGGGACCTGAGATTAAAGTAAAGAGGGCTTCCCACTCTCCTCAGCCCTCCCTCCATGGGGCAGCGTCCTCTGCCACAGGGGCTATGTTGAGTGTGGTCCAGACCATGACTTTGATCATCCTGAGAGGTTCCCAAGAATCCAGACTGTGCCTCATACCCTATTAGCTGCCTCTCGGTGGTGATGCAGTACTGATTTCTACACGTGGTAGTGGAGTTTCACATTTTAAATGGGATTCCCAGATCTCAAGCCTCTACCATTGTGCCCCAGGCCCCATGCTACTCCCCAGGCAAGCAGGCTCTGCCTTTTTCCTTGGGACACTGAGCCAAAGGTGAAGGGATTCGAGTGCTGGCCAGACTGTTGAAGAGGGACTCAGGTCCCTGCTGGTTCCCAGTTGTGAGTCATACAGTGGTCTTTGAATCCTCCACCTGAGCAATGGGAGTAGGCCCATGATCTACCAGAGCAGTTTGTAAGGAATGACAGAATATCCAAAATGGTGACTCTGTTTGCTCGGGAGATGGAGTCTACCTGCCAGCCACGAGCCAACCAATAGCAGGCATAATGACAAAAGAGAACGTGCATCCCGAGTCTCAGAGCTCCTCCCCTTCGGTTCTGGCCCCTCCCATGCTGGCTCATGGGTGGGCTGGGACAGTGAATCGGGTGCAAGTTTGAAGGCCAGGTGTGCCCGAGCATGAGAAAGACTTGTGTCTTGGGGAGAAAGTATACAGCTTCCAGAAGGGGGTTAAAGCCATAGGTCCCAGCAGGTACTGCCGCCTGTGCAGTGGGCCCAGACCTGCTTACAGAGTGAATCTGCTCGTTTGGGTAAATGGCTTAGCGCTGTGTGAGCACTTAGTAGGTGCCGTCTAAAGCCGTGCTGGCTTTGGTGTTTTAGTGGGGTTTGGTAAAGTGTGCCTTTGGTTTTCAGGTAGCTGTCGTGCATGCTGCACATGGTTGAAAGAAGACCCTTTTCCCCAGCTGTCCCTTTGGAGCTACCTTCTCCACCCGAAGGCCTGGGTGACCCGCCTGCATCGCAGGACCAGTTGAATTCTGAAAGGTCAGGGTTGTTCCGTTCATTTCCAATACAGAACCCCTTTGGGCCTGCCACCTCAGGCACTTGGGCATGCATGCTAGCTAGAAGGATCATGGCTTGTTGTGGGGAGAGGGGTGGGCAATAGAGGTTGCAGCTTGAAAGTTGGGGCTTTGTGGCTCATGGATGGTATTGGATCAGCTGGAGCCCTGAGTCAATGCAAGGGAGCAGGCAAAGTCACTGTGCCTTGGGAGCAGACTGTGGGGTAAAGAGAGGGAGAATGGAGCCCAAGCACACCCTGCCCACTGTCCCTGCAGCTGCTGGCCACAGGCCTGAGGTGCAGATCACTGCACTTCCTGGACAGGTTGGATTTAAGACACTGGCAGCCGAGTCTCCACTGGGCAGCAGTCCTTTTTCGGTAAGTGCTGAGGTCCCTGACCCTGGGTCTGGGGCAGCCCTGGCATCTCTTGGGACATGGTGACTGAGTCAGCATCCCTTGGGCCACCTTGCAAGATTGCTTGGGGCATGTTGTGAGCCCATGGCATGCACTTCCCTTTCTACCTTCCTATGGCCCCTTGCTAGCCTCTCTCTTGTGGACCAGAGGGTGAAGGAGCAGCTTGTCTGGGCAGCGAGCATCACTGCCTCACCGCCAGAAGCAAGCCTTGGGTCCTGGACAGAGACACATCCCAGCAGCCTCTGGGATCTGCCCCTGCTCCAGGCCAGTTGACTATAACACTAAAGGTGCCTCGAAGTCCCCCTTTGGAGGTAGCTGGGCTCCCTCATTTGCAAGGGAGAAGGGCCGTGGCCCAATGTGGGCACTTTCTGGCCCTGCTGGCTTCTGCTGTCAACTTAGAATTAGTGGGGCACAAGTCCTTGCTCTCTAGGACTTGTGTCTTGGGGGAGGAAGTGGGTGTATCTCCTTCCTCGGAGGGTAGCTAGAGGATGGGTAGAAAGAGCAGTGTCTGGGAAGCTGGGTATCAGCCTGTGTGATTAGAAGATGATCTTCGTGATCCAGGAGATGCTGGCAGAAGCCACAGGCAGGGGCAGGGTGTGGCATAAGGCAACCCCTAAATGCCGGAGTTGTGGGAATTGGACTTTGGCACAGTAAGTGGGTTGGCATAGGGAAACCAGAGCTCACTCTAGGAGGCTTCTGCAGTCACAGTTTACTTAGCTCTTGGGGCACAGGGAATCTATCTGTTTAGCTCTCAAAAGCTCCCAGGAGACACCAAGAAAATGACCGTCCAGTGTAGGCTTTGTAGGTCCTAAGGGATGTGTGAGCACTGGGCAGGGCTGGGTGTTTTCCTGGATTCCATGCAGACTCTTGATGATATGAGACACTTTACCCTTGGCTGTCCTCTGTCCACAGACCCTGTGCCTTGGAGCAGCAGCCCCATGACGGTGCCCAGCCATGCAATGTTCCTGGAAGGCTGTCCTCCTCCTTGCCCTGGCCTCCATTGCCATCCAGTACACAGCCATCCGCACGTTCACTGCCAAGTCTTTCCACACTTGCCCTGGACTGACAGAGACTGGGCTGGCAGAGCGGCTGTGTGAGGAGGGCCCCACCTTCTCCTATAACCTCTCCAGGAAGACTCACGTCCTCATCCTGGCCACCACGCGCAGTGGCTCATCCTTTGTGGGCCAGCTCTTCAACCAGCACATGGATGTCTTCTACCTGTTCGAGCCTCTCTACCACGTCCAGAACACTCTCATTCCCCGCTTCACCCAGGGCAAGAGCCCCGCAGATCGTAGGGTCATGCTTGGGGCCAGCCGGGACCTGCTGAGGAGCCTTTATGACTGTGATCTCTACTTTCTAGAGAATTACATCAAACCGCCACCCATCAACCACACCACTGACAGGGTGTTCCGCAGAGGAGCCAGCAGGGTCCTTTGCTCCCGTCCAGTGTGCGACCCTCCAGGGTCCCCTGATCAGGTTTTGGAGGAGGGGGATTGTGTGCGCAAGTGTGGCCTGCTGAACCTGACCTTGGCAGCTGAAGCTTGTCGTGAGCGCCCCCACGTGGCCATCAAGACTGTACGGGTGCCTGAGGTGAATGACCTTCGAGCCTTGGTGGAAGACCCCAGGCTGAACCTCAAGGTCATCCAGCTGGTACGAGACCCTCGTGGCATCTTAGCTTCCCGGAGTGAGACCTTCCGGGACACCTACCGACTCTGGCGGCTTTGGTACGGCACAGGAAGGAAACCCTACAACCTGGATGTGACACAGCTCACCACAGTGTGCGAGGATTTCTCCAGCTCCGTGTCCACCGGCCTGATGCGGCCCTCCTGGCTCAAGGGCAAGTACATGCTAGTGCGCTATGAGGACCTGGCCAGAAACCCCATGAAGAAGACAGAGGAGATTTACGAATTCCTGGGTATACCGCTGGACGGTCATGTGGCGCGCTGGATCCAGAACAATACACGGGGCGACCCCACTTTGGGCAAACACAAGTACGGCACGGTGCGCAACTCTGCGGCCACGGCTGAGAAGTGGCGCTTCCGCCTCTCTTATGACATTGTGGCCTTCGCCCAGAATGCCTGCCAGCAGGTGCTGGCCCAGCTGGGCTACAAAATGGCCAACTCGGAGGAGGAGCTGAAGAACCCGGCCATCAGCCTAGTGGAGGAGCGCGATTTCCGACCATTCTTGTGACCCGAGTGTGGTGGGGGTGGGAGGCAGGTGGCTCTGGTTTTGCTGATGTGGACCTGCTATGGACGGTTTTTTAAAACTGTTGCCTTATCTCCCTCCTCCCTCTCCCACTCTGTCTGTGTGTCCTTCCCACCTCTGCTCACCCTCCTCCCTCCAGCCTCTCCCAGTCTGTGTGTCCTTCCCACCTCTGCCCACTCCTTTTCTTCCTGCCTTTCCCATCCTGTCTGTGTGTCCTTCCCATCCCTGCCCACTCCCCTCCCTCCTGCCTCTTTGACCCTGAAATTTGCACTATGTCTCAGAGAGGACTCACTGGGACAGAGGATGTTGAATCCCTCTGTGGATGGGGACAGTGTTTACAGGCACCCACTCACACAGTCACACGTAGGCACACAAGGAGAGGCTCCCCAGCACACAACTTCCACCTTCTGCAACTGTTTTCTCATTGTAAGGGATGGATACAAAGGGACCAGCTCTCCCAGTTTAGGAAAAGTGATCAACCCTCCCCCATCCCTGCTTCCTGCCCCAGATTCCTACTCCCTCTCATGGGGCACCTGTCCCTCCTGCGCACCTTTGCCTGGTGGTGAGCAAGGTTTTACTGTGAGGTGAACTGGGACTACTTCCTTTCTCTCTGGTTTGTGATGAGCTTGTCTGTCTGAGTCTTGTGGCAACCCCTGGATCAGTAATGGCTGATGAATCTTAGAAGTTTCTGTTTGATCCTGGGGTCTCTCTGTGATATTTCTTTGTGCCAAAAAAAAAAAAAAGACAAAAAATGTGGATCAGTTTGCTAGATGAAAATTGAAATGCTTTGTGTTTTCTGTAAATAAAAGTGCAGTACTGTCTGAGTGTGATTTGGGGGCCTTATGAGTGTTAATCAATGGGCTCTGGAGATCTGGAGAGTCCCTGCTTTGGAGATGAGATGGAGGGAGAAAAGGGAGAATTAAATGACAAGCCTGTCCCTCGGAACTTTCATTTTTTTTTTAAAGAACTAGAGTATTCCTTTTAAATTCCTTGATGATTGCATACATACAAACAACCTATTATGATCATATGAACCCCCAGTTCCCCCTTCCACTTCACCCCACCTTTCAGATCTCTTACCACCCTCCATGCTGGCTTGGGGCTTTCAATCTTATTACCTTCTCATCAGCCGAAATGGGTGGCATCTTCTGACCAGATGCCCAAAGTATTTAACAGGAGTTATGGTGTTGGGGTTCAGAGTGGCGTGAGGTAGGAATGAGCCTATTCTCTACCAGATGTACCTCCTTCAGTTAGGAGATCTGGGGCTAGGGAAGCTGGGGAGAAGTTTCCTGGTGTGTAGGCCTGCTGGGGATCTGCTGCGCTCACTCCCCGTCTTTCCCGGGAGGCTCCCCAGTCCTCACTTGAAGAAACATACATAATATGACATTTAATAGAAAATAAAAATGGTATGCTTTACCATGATTTAAGAACCAAAAAGCAGCCGGCCCATCCATCTAGCTGGTTAGATCAGGTAGCCCAGGAGCGAACCCCCTCTCCCAGCAGAGCACAAACCCCAGACTGCCATCTCTAAGCTCCCAACTACAGAACATGGAATTTACCATAAAACAATAAATCTGGAGCTTCAGCAATCACCACCATCTCCATTTTTTTTTATGTGTGTGGGGTTTTGGTTGCACACACTGTCTGTATGCCTGGTACCTGTGGAGGACAGAGGAGGTCGTTGGATGCCCTGGAACTAGAGCCATGCTTGGTTGTGAGCCTGTGCATGCTGAGAGTTAAACTTCAGTCCTCTGGAAGAAAAGCCAGTGCTTTTAACCACTGAGCCATCGCTCCAGCCTCCGTCCTCACTGTTTTTAAGTGCACATCTCATCTATAGTATGCAAGCTTTATCACCATCCTCCTCCATAACTTTTCATCTTGTAAAACTCAAAGTCTGTTCCTTCAAAACAACCCGTCCCTTTCTCTCCCACAGGTCCTAGCAACCATCCCACTTTCTGTCTGTGTGTTTCTCACTACTGTGAGTACCACATATAAATGGAATCAGGCAACATTTGTCTTTTGGTGCCTGGCTTATTTCCCTGAGCACGATGTCCTTAAAGTTCATCACCTTGTACACCACATCAGCCTATCCTTCCTTTGTAGGGCCAGTACAGCCCACAGTTTGTTTATCCATCAGACCTTCAGTGGGCCTTGGGTTGTATCCATGTTTCAACAGCTGTGGACAGAGAGTATACTCAGAAGTGTAATTGCTGGACCCTCTGGCAATCATTTTTAGTTATTGTTAGACCTGCTCTGTTTTCTATAGTGGCCATGCTGTTTTATTATCGTTTTTTTTTTGGGGGTGTGCATGAATTTCTGTGTGTGGGTTGTGTACCTGTATGCAGGTGTGCACGGTGCAAGGTGTCCTCTGTCACTCCATCTTATTTCTCTGAGGCAGCGTTTCTCCCTGAGCCAGAAGTTTGTCACCGAGAGCCAACAAGCCGTATCAAACCTCCACTCTCCTCTGCCCACAGCACTGGGGTTGTAGCTGCGTCTGCAGCTGCACCTGGCTTGTTAGATGGGACTTGAACTCAGGCCCTCGTGCTTGCATAGCAGACATTTTACCAGCTGAGCCCTTTCTCCAGCCTCTGTACTGCTTCATGTTGCTGTGCCAGACAGGGTTTCCACCACTCCGCACCCTTTTCAACTCCTCCTTTCCTCCTCCCTTTCAGTGGGCCCACCCTAATATTTGTGTGATGAGCTAGCCTATTCCAGTCTCACTCACCAGGAAGGTCTGAGTGGTGTCTCAGGTCATGTGCCCAGATATCACAGGACCTGGCTCTAACTTCCACCTTCCTAAGGTTGTGCCCTTGACTGTATAATGACTTCCCAAGCTGTAAGAAGGAGAAAGAATGGGAAAGGAAGGCAGAGACATACTTCTGATTGCATGAGTACCTCCCTTCCATTCCTGATCACATGGACGTAGATAGGTGTAAGAGGACCTGGGGCTCTCCTCTCAGTGGCTGCCCTGCACTGTGAAGGACCCAGGGTGGATCTCCCTGGGATTCAGGGTCCTCTCGTGTAGAAGAGGAGGCAACACTATCAGAACCAAATGCTAGTCTGAAAAGCCTGCCAGGAGTGGTGGGCAGGGTGGGGCTTGTCACTGCTTTCTGGCTTACAGGACTTACACCCAGGCTGTGGGAAAGACTTCATATCATGACATCATTTGTGGTCGCTGCTCGGGCCATTCTAACATCAGAGAAGGCTGACTTTAACCACGACCACTGCTAGATGGTCCTTCTTCTGATAAAGCAGACTAGTTGAGTGTGTTACGTGTGTGCACTCGTGTGTGGAGACCAGAGGTTCCTCAGGAGCCGTCCATCTTTTTTTCCCATAAAGGGTCTCTGACTGGAATCTGGGGCTTGCTTAGGCTAGGCTGGCTGGCCAGTAAGCTCCAGTGCTGGGATTGCAAGTTCACACCAGCCTGCCTGGCTTTTTTAAAATGAGAGTTCTGAGAACTGAGTTCAGGTCCTTGTGGTTGCACAGAGAACATCTTATAGACGGAGGCATTTCCCTAGAACCTCAGGCAGCTCCCCTATGAACAACCTGAGCCAGGGTCCCCTCTCCTTCAGAGAGTGACTTTCTGTTAGAATTGGGAGACACCAGAGATCCCTTCAGACGGAAGGAATCACTGCCACCCCTATGCCTGGGGTCTTTGGGAGAAAGCTCTTTGCTGATGAGACCATTTACTTGTACATGTATTCAATATATTCACGCAGTTTTGACTCTTACATGCAGGCTTTACGGGTGTGAGGATTCTTTCAAGCAAAACCACCCAGTGAAGGTGAGCGAGGGAGAACATGGGTGCAGTAAATGCAACCATGGGTCGAGTCACAGACACAGCTGGGCCACACAGCCTCTTGATGTTAGAAATGTCATTTGTGATGACCTTAAGATCTCATTCTTCCTGCTCTTGGAGATTAGACAAGTCAGGGTCACTTTAGTGGTGGCATCTGAACTGGGTCTAGGGAGGGGGGAAGAAATTGGCCTTTCAAGAAGAATGAGAAGGCTGCTCCCAACCTGGGGAGAACTACGTGCCACAGTGTGGATGGGAGGCCTAGGGTGTTATGCTGGGAGAGGCTGCACCAGGGATATGTGGGCTGAACTAGCCCCAGCCTTCATCTTTTCAAACTAGCAAACTTTGCCACGCCACCAGGGGTGTTTAACCCACGAGCTCCCAGCTGCCCCAATCTCATGTGGCCCAGGATGGCCTCAAAGGCAGTAGGTTGCTAAGGAAGACATTGGCTTCTGATCTTCCAACTCCTGGGTAGTAGGAGTGTGAGCGTGTGCTACCACACTTGGAATTACGGGTGATGAGACTCCAACTTCAAGCCTGTTAGACGAGCGCACCACTAACTCAGCCACGCAGATGTTCTTCAGATGATCAAACGACACGGATATGAGAATGTCCCTGCTTCTAGGACAGATCCAGTTTCTCCTGCTGCTCTCTGCAGCCTCTGCCCCCCTTGCCCTTCACCCTGTAGTCCCCATCAGGTTATCTCAGACCTTGAACACACTGAGGTAGACCTTTACAGCCACGGCCCCGCATTTGCTCATGTCTCCCTTACCCTGGGGGTGCGCTGTGCCTGCTCACAGCCACTTGGGGCTTAGCTAAGTGACTTGCTTCAGTCAACAGAAGGAGAGCAATTGCAGGGATAGGAGAGAGGCTGCCTCGTCTGTTGTGTGAGGGAGGTCCAGGCTGACTCGCCAGAGGGTTTGAGGGCAAGAGCTGGGAAACACAGGAGCCCTAGTTAATAGCACCCACAGTCTGGTCTGGATAGTTAGAGGCACCTGACTGAGTCTAGCCCGATTTCTGACTCGGCAGTGAGGATTAAAAGCGTGTCTGTTGTTTGAAGATACTGACTTTCAGAACAACTTGTTACAGGGCCAATTCTGACTGATACAGAGACTCTTGTCCCTGCCGGAGACTTTACAGACCGCTCATCATGCCTGAACCTTCGTTCCCTTCTTTAGTTAAAGTTTATTCATTCCTTCAATCCCAACTTAATTATCAGCACTTTCTAAATTTTACCAGTTCATTTATCTTGATCACAGGTCCTTACATAGCTGCTTCTCTATCGCATAGATCCCAGTTACAGGCCCTTACAGCACCGTGTACATCTCTTTTATAGTGTTTACTGCAGTTGTAATCACACCTTTACTACAGGGCCCAGTGCACAATAGGTGTCCAATAAACACTGGCTGACCGAGTACGAGGATGAATAAAACAGGTGTCCCCCAGCTGATAAAAGAGCTTGCCTGTCTGGGGCCTTCACACAGAGCAGGCAAGGCTTTCCGAGGATCCAAGGGACCGAACAACTCGTGCCCTCCCGGAAGGATGCTGGCTTATTCCAGGAGGCCGAGCTTGGCTTTGTTCCACATCCTCCCCTGACGTCCCGAGTCTGCACACCAAAATCAGTGTTCCAGTTTCCTTGTGATGGCAGCACCTGCCTTGATGCTTGTTATCATTTGCTGGGATGTAACTCTGAGTAACAGTGAGCTCCACACAGCCTGGATTACAGTTTGCAAATCTTCCTCTCCTGTCAGTCAACCCTTTCTAGCAGTGGTTTCCTGCTGACCATGGAGGTCCCTCTTTCTAGCCAGGAAATGGTGTTCTCAGTGCCACGACGCAGGACTGGCCCTGAATCCACGTCTGTGTATTATTCCAGAAAACTTAGATCCTGAGGCATGCACGAGTCACTTCCTGGTCTTGTCCCCAGACTCCGGCTGGTCTCACACTGTGGGGCTAAACTGCCTGCATCCTGTATTTTCTTGCAGCAAACACTTCCTCTGTTTGTGTGTTCCCACCTGCTCACCTGGTCCCTTTCCCTATTAGTCACAAACACATTGCATGGAATCCTGGGGAGCCCATGGAGACGCCACTTCCTACAAGTGAAGAGGGTATTGTCCACCTTCCTGATCATCCCCTCCTCAGAGAAACTTCTGTCTGAGGAAGGATCTCTCTAGGCCAGAATGCCTTTCCTGGTAGGAAAATTGCCTCATCAGATGCCTGGAACATGACAGTCATTCAGTGAAATTTTGCTGAAAAAGTCCATTTGGGGGTTTTCTCATTTGAATTGCTATCAGTGGTCAATGCTACACCTCTCTAAGATGGCCAGTGATGACAGCTGATGCCAAAGAGAAAGGAAGTGGGGTAAGTCTGTGGTTCCCACAGAAGGATGGCCACGCACAGGGACAATCTGGCCCACTCACAGTGGGATGCTCAGAGACTCCAGGCTTCAACAGAGGATAGATGCTGGCCTAGTTTTAGCTTCATCGCCTGACAGAAAGCCACGGAGGGGAGAAAGGGTTTATTTTAGCTTACTGTTCCAGGCCGCAGCCATTTACCACAGGGAAGCCAGGGTGGCAGGACTGAGCAGTTAGTCAAGAGATGGTGTTATTTGTAGTGTCAAGAGCAGGGGGAGTGAGCGCACATGCACTGCACGAGTGCTCAGCCTTCTCTCGCCTTAGCAACGGAAGAATCACTTACCCCAGCCAAGACAGTCTCCCACAGACATGCTCTCAGCTACCCTGATCTAGACAACCCTTCATTGAGATTCTGGATCTTCGAGAATCACTTACCCCAGCCAAGACAGTCTCCCACGGACATGCTCTCAGCTAACCTGATCTAGACAACCCTTCATTGAGATTCTAGGTCTTGTTTGAGGTTGTGTCAAGTTGACAACACTACCGATCACACTGAACAGACACTCCTTCCACTGTGTTCCTGAGGCTGTCTGAGAGTCCTAAGCTAGCTGGCAGCTCTCTGTCCCTGAGAGATCCCTGGATCCTTGCTGCTCTCCCAGCCATGTCCAAGTTAGACCCCCTGCTGCTGTCAAAAACACTGACCAAAAACAATTTGATAAAGGAAGGGTTTATTAGGCTCACACTTTTCCATCATAGTCCATCATGAAGGGACATCAGGGTAGAAACTAAGGTGGGAACCTGGAGGCAGGAACTGCAGCAGAAGCCAGGGAGGAGTGCTGCTTATTGGGTTGCTCCCTATAACTTGTCCAGTCTGCTCTTTCTTTCTTTCTTTCTTTCTTTCTTTCTTTCTTTCTTTCTTTCTTCCTTCCTTCCTTCCTTCCTTCCTTCCTCTCTCTCTCTCTCTCTCTCTCTCTCCCTCCCTCCCTCCCTCCCTCCCTCCCTCCCTCTCTCTCTCTCCCTCTCCCTCTCTCTCTTTTGGTTTTTCAAGACAGGGTTTCTCTGTAGCTTTGGAGCCCGTCCTGTCCTGGAACTAGCTCTTGTAGACCAGGCTGGCCTCAAACTCACAGAGATCTGCCTGCCTCTGCCTCCCAAGTGCTGGAATTAAAGGCATGCATCACCACCACCCAGCTTCCAATCTGCTTTTGTACACAACTTAGGACCTCTTACCCAGTGGTAGTACTGCCTGCAGCAGTTTGATCTCTCTCACATCAGTTATTAATCGAGAAAAATCTCCAATAGACTTGCCTACAGATAAAGGTGGAGGTATTTTCTCAACTGTGAATCTTTCTTCTCAGAAGACCCTACACTGTGTCAAGTTGACACAAAACCAATCATAACTTGTGACCAGCCAAAACTCTCTTCCCCAAGATCTAGGGGAGACCAGGGTCTATTACATCCATTGAGGAAGGTGGCAGAGTCTCCTGAAGTCTGCCTCTCCTCGGAAATATTTAGCCAGTCACACACAGCCCTGCTGGGTCTTCTGTAGCTCAGGCAGGCGTCAGACTCTCTATATAGCTGAGGATGACTTTGACCTGACTCCTCTGCTTCGAACTTTCAGTGCTGGAGTTATAGGCTTGAATCACCACCTGGTGGCCAGCCCTCTTTCTCTACCAACATGTGGTCCCCAATCTGTGCCGTTGTTATAAATCTCTTCAGACTTTTGTATGAATGAAACTCTGGAGACTTGAGCCCATCATGCTGACTGTGGGCTCTTTGCATGGAGCAGTCTTCATCTTTTTTGTCCACCCAGATGCCCACATGGTGTCCTTTTCCTCCTGTCTGATGGATGTTATTTAGCATTTCTTTTTTATTATTGTTTTTTATTGAGCTCTACATTTTTCTCTGCTCCCTACCCTGCCTCTCCCCTCCCCTTCAACCCTCTCCCATGGTCCCCATGCTCCCAATTTGCTCAGGAGATCTTGTCTTTTTCTATTTCCCATGTACATTAGATATGTAGGTCTCTCTTAGGGTTCTCATTGTTGTCTAGGTTCTCTGGGATTGCTGGTTTTCTTTACTTTGTGTTTAAAAACCACCTATGAGTGAATACACATGATAATTGTCTTTCTATGTCTAGGTCACCTCACTCAAAATAATGTTTTATAGCTCCATCCATTTGCCTGCAAATTTCAAGATGTCGTCATTTTTTTCTGCTGTGTAGTACTCCATTGTGTAAATATACCACATTTTCCTTATCTATTCTTCGGTTGAGGGGCATTTAGGTTGTTTCCAGGTTCTGATTATGACAAACAATGCTGCTATGAACATAGTTGAACACATGTCCTTGTGGCACGATTGAGCATCCTTTGGATATATATTCAAAAGTGGTATTGCTGGGTCTTGAGGAAGGTTTTTTTCCCCCTAATTTTCTGAGAAATCGCCAGCTTGCATTCCCACCAGCAATGCAGAAGTGTTCCCTTTACCCCACAACCTCTCCAGCATAAGTTGTCATCAGTGTTTTTGATCTTGGCCATTGTTTCAGGTGTAAGATGGAATCTCAGAGTTGTTTTGATTTGCATTTCTCTGACAGCTAAGGATGTTGACCATTTCCTTTCATCCATTTTTGATTTCTCTGTTGAGAATTATCTCTTTAGGTCTGTACTCCATTTTTTTTAATTGAAGTATTTGTTCTTTTGATGACCAATTTCTTGAGTTCTTTGTATATTTTAGAGATCAGACCTCTGTCTGATGTGGGGTTGGTAAAGATCTTTTTCCAGTCTGTTATTAGCATTTCTTGATGTACAGGTCACTTTATAACTGCTCTCAGGTTCTGTATGTCCCAAGGTCTTTATTCTTGCCTTCATTTTCTTAAAGATATTTTACTGGATCAGACATCAGGAATGAAGATACAGAATGTCGAGTTTGCCCTGCTGGTTTTTGGTCTTGCTTTGGTCCCGTAGTTTCTCACTATGCTCCCTTTCCTTTAGGAACAGTAATGTGTATCCTGTGCCATTTTATGTTGGAAGTAGGTGATCTGATTTTTGATTTTGATTTTTACAAGGATTACAGTTAAGAGATTACCATGAATCTCCGAAGAGACTTTGAACATTGTTGAGACTGTTATAGACTATAACATAGTCTATAATATAGACTGCAGATTTTTGAAGTTAGACTAAGTCCATTTTGCAGTATAATATGGCTACAGCCTATAGGGGCCTGGGAGTGGAATATGGTAGTTTGAATAAAAATGTCCCCATAAAAAAAAATGTCCCCATAGGCTCATACATTTGAACACTTGTTTTCCAGAAGGATTAGGAGGTGTGGCCTTGTTGGAGCAGGTGTGCCACAGGGATTGGGGTT
Source organism: Microtus oregoni (assembly GCF_018167655.1). NCBI lineage: Eukaryota > Metazoa > Chordata > Mammalia > Rodentia > Cricetidae > Microtus > Microtus oregoni. The sequence goes on from NW_024543975.1 coordinate 295,861, forward strand.
TCTTTGGAGCTTCCAAAGCTCATGCCACGTCCACTGTCACTGCCTCTTCTGTCATCTGTGGATCGGAATGTAAAGCTCTCAGCTATTGCTCCAGCATCCGACTGCTGTTACCACACTGAGCGCCCTCTCAAACTGTAAGCAAGTCCCCAATTAAATACTTTCTTTTATAAGAGTTGTTATGGTCATGGTGTCTCTTCGCAGCAATAGAAACCCTACCTAAGACCCAGGACTAAGAATTCAAGTGGATAGTTCTCTTTTCAATGCTTTTCAGATTTCTGCTCCACTGTCTGTGTTTGATTTTGCTTTTCCAGTGGCACAGCAAATTTAATCTAAGACCCTGCACATGCCAGGCAAGCACTACACCATGTTCTTGGTTTCTTATTACTGGGGCAAAACACTCTGAAAGAAACTTATTAAGTAAGTAAGGGTTTGTTTCTGCTCACAGTTCAAGGTGCGATCCGTCATGGTAGGGAAGAGATGAGATGCGGTGCTCAACATTTCTCCAAATGAAAATGGTAAACCCACAAATGCAGACCATTCAGCAAATTCCAAATAGGACAAAAATAAACACACCACAGCCAAAGACAGGGCTGGGGAGGTGACTCAGTGGTTAAAAACACTATTTCTCTTGCAGAGGACTCAGTTTGGTTCCCAGTGTCCACACGATAGCTCATAACCACCTAGTTCCAGGGATCCAATGCCCTTCTCTGGTTTCCGTGGGTCTTGCACACACACACACACACACACACACACACACACACACACACACCACTTTGTCTTAGTTAGGGTTTCTATTGTTGTGAAGAGACACCATGACCATGGCATCTCTTAGAAAGGAAAACATTTAATTAGGGTAGCTCACTTACAGTTTTAGAGGTTTAGTCCATTATCATCATGGCAGGATGCATAGCAGCGGGAAGGTAAACATGGTGCTGGAGAAGGAGCTGAGAGTTCTACATCTGGATCAGCAAGCAGCAGCAGCGAGAGAGAGAAAGAGAGAGAGAGAGAGAGAGAGAGAGAGAGTCAGTCACTGAGCTTGACTTGAGCATCTGAGACCTCAAAGCCTGCACCCCAGTGACACACTTCCTCCAACAATGCCACACCTATTCCAACAAGGCTACACCTCTTAATAGTGCCACTCCCCATGAGCCTATGGGGCCATTTTCTTTCAAACTTCCACACACTTGTACACATAAAATGAAATCAATGAATCTTTAAATGGCAAAACCAGAGGGACACAAAAAGATCATGGTCATATCACGTTCACAGTTGAAAAGCTGAGTGATAGATGGTGGTGGTTTGAATGAGATGGCTCCCTGTAGGTTCATATATTTGAGTGTTTAGTCCCTAGTTGGTAGAACTGTTGTGGCCTGTTGGATGAGGCATGTTACTGGGGTGATATCACATCATTCCTGGTTATCTCCTCTGCCTCATGGGTGTTGCCTCACTATGTAAGCTCTCAGCTACTGCTCCAGTGCCTGCCTGCCTCGATGCTCATAGGCTTGCCCTTGGAAGTTGTAAGCAAACCCTTAATTTAATGTTTTCTTATACAAGTTGTCTTGATCCTAGTGTCAATAAAAGCAATAAAAGAGCAATAACGAAGTAACTAAGACACAGCTGCATGCTAGAGCACAGTCTGCTTTCTTTCTTTCTTTCTTTCTTTCTTTCTTTCTTTCTTTCTTTCTTTCTTGTTGTCAGGGTCCTCTGCCCATGGAATAATTCCTTTAACTTTCCCTGTCTCCTTGCTCTTCCTGTCAATTCTGGATAACTTCTTCACAACTATTGAAGGGCTCTAGTGGGCCTGAGCATGGCAAACATGGCTCTGGCCAGCCTTGTCCTCCCCCCATTTCCTTTCCCTTGCTAACCTGTTAGATACATCCCTAAAGCTAGCCACCACCTTACCTGGTCACTTCCTCCTCCCAAGGCTGACCGCCAAGGTCCAGCTACCAAAGCATTGAAATCCAGCAATCAGAAGCTCCCTTTTGGCTGCCCTAACTAATGTGTCCAACCAAAACTAACCACCTCATTGTAGCGCCGTGTGTGTGTGTGTGTGTGTGCGTGTGTGTGTGTGTGTGTCCCCTTTTCCCTTTATAAACTGCCCTTTGTCTATGGGCTCTGTCTGTCTCCTCTCTATGCAGAGGCAGTCCTTGGTCCCTTTGTGCTGAGAACTTGGTTTCAGCTATCCTCCAGTGTAACCCATGTCCTCTGTTATTAAGCATTGTCTACTCAGTGCTCAGTTCTTCATTTCTTGAAGTTTCCTTATTTCCACATCTGCTTAGTTGTTCTCTGCTGTCTCTTGTTCCCTGCAGGTGATTTCAGACTTTCTTCTTTAATGTAGCAGACATACTTACCTTGCAACATATTTGGTAAATTAAGGCCCTTGGAATTCTTGTTGATCTGTTTCTTGCCAGTTGTCTCTGCTTCTTCTGCTGTGGTGCCTGGGGGTCTTATTTCCTTGTGGGTTGGGCTGCTTTGTAGCAGGGGTAGACTGCTTTCCCTAGATTCCTAATTTTAAAAGAGCTAAGGCTGCTAAGGGTCCTTCCCAAGTCTATCGTACATGCACAGACAGACAGACAGACACATGCACACAGATACAGACAGATGTGAGTGCATGTGCACACACACCATGCACACACACGTGTGCACACACACCATGCGCACACACACGTGCACACACACCATGCACACACACGCGTGCACAAACACCATGCACACACGTGCGTGCACACACACCATGCACACACGCACGTGCACACACACTCTTGCTTCTGCCAGGTGTCTGAGGAGAACTAACCGGTAGTGAGCACTCAAAGCTTTGGGTAGGGGAGCATTTGCACCACACAGGAGGTGTGAGCTCTGGTTAAGTACCGTGTAATGAGGCTGATGGCTTCAGAGTTTCAGCAGTCCCTTTTTCCATTTTCGACTTAGCACTTCATTCGGAGGCCATCGCTTTCTCCAGTGGAGGGCTTCAGGTGTTTCCATTAGCCCTCAGCCTGACAACGAAACTCTTGAACATCCTAGCCCTTGGGAGACAGACATTCTAGTCTGGAATGTCAAGGACTCTTGACTTTGTGAGCTCCTCCCTCTGCCCCAAGACACCAGGGAAGCCAGAGCTCTTCCCTTGGGAGTGAGTGATCAGCTCTGGGTGGGCCCACTGCTTCCCTTTCCCTTCCTGGATCCCACTCTTACTCCAGGTTTTGCCTTACATGTTAGTTACCTTCTGGAAGGCTCGTTTTACCCTCACGAAGACTTTTACTATTCTCCCCAGACTTTACAGTTGTTTTCCAATAAGGGCGATTTCACATACAGTATATTAACAATCCCCGAGGGCAGAGGCCACACCAAGTTTTCCCCCATTACCTACAGGTTCTTGGGTATCAGAAAATAAATGTGAAAATACAGGAGTACATGCTGTGTTCAGTGTGGGATGCAGGGATGCTCGCCAGCATGGGAGCACAGATGAACCAGGCACTTACTAGTGGAGTTGCCCCACCTGAAAATCTTATGGATTCAAGGCCGGGACGTCACTCAGAGGCTCAGCACCTGCCTCGCATGTGTGAGGCCCTGGGGCTCCACCCTAGTATTGCTAGAGTAAAGAAAAGCAGGGGCCATAGCTCTGCTGGTCGAGCACCTGCCTAGCATGCATAAAGCCCTGGCTTTAACCCCCAGCACCACACAAACTTGACATAGTGGTGCACATGGACAGGTGGAAAACTCAAATTCATCCTTAGTTACATATGGAGCTTAAGGCTATCCTGGGATACATGAGACCCTGTCCCCCAAACAAAACAAAATGAAAACAACAACCCAACTTTAGAACCTTCTTTTCTAAAAATTGGATTTATTTTTAACCGATAGGTAAGAATATAAAATTGATCAGGAGGTGGTAGCCCACGCCTTTGATCCTAGCACTTGGGAGGTAGAGGTAGGCAGATCTCTGTGAATTCAAGGCCAGTCTGGTCTACAGAGCTAGTTCTAGGAGATCCAGGGCTGTTACACAGAGAAACCCCGTCTTAAATAACCAAAAAAAAAAAAAAATGTACACATATGCAAGGTGCCACGTGATGTACTGAGACAGGCACACACTGGGTAATGTTTAAATAGGCAAAAGCAGTTCTACGTGGCCCAACTTTGAAAGCACCATTCTCTCCTGACGATATTATTTCTCTGTGGACACCCTTCTGTGCAACTGTACCCTGGAACCTCTTGCTCCACCAAAGGAAACTCAGTAGCCATTCGTGAGCCTCTTCATTTTAATGAGATTCCCCAGGTATCCGTGTGCTCAGGAAGGTCCTAGGGACTCCTCCTTTCCAGAGTGTTCAGCAGTGTGTGCCAGCAAGAGCTATGTGTGCAGTAAAGAGTTACAGGAGAACGGTGGGGATGTGATTCTGGCAGCCCTCACATAGGGTGGCTCACTCATTTGGGTTGCCCTGGAAGGAACACATTTCTGGAAACCTCCAAACCCCAGGATGAGATGGTTGTTCCCTTTCCACAGGGGTCCCTAGCTTCCTGCTCTTTGTGGGAGGTGGAGCACATCCTGTGATCTCAGGGGGGCTTTGTGAGGAGGAGTCACATCTGAAGAGTTTTAGCACTTGGGTACCTGTTTTAGCCCAGTTTTCGTGACTTCCATAAAATACACAAGACTGGGTAATGTAGTAAGAATGAAGGTTGATTTGGCTCATATTTCTGAAGGCTGGGAGGTCATGATGGAGGGAAGCCACATCTGGTGGGGACTGCGCAGAGTTGATCAGGACATCATGGGATAAGAGGGGTACCATACAAGAGACGGGGCTCAAGCAAACCCACTCTGAAGTAACTATTCATGAATGGACCAACCCACTCAGGAGAGGAGAGATCTCAGAACCCACACACCTCTTAAAGGTCCCTTTAGGCCCCAACTTTAACTCAACCATGGAGATACTCAACACAAATTTTAGTGAGGATGTTCAAACTGTAGCAACATCTGTCTAGCAGCTGGCCGCAAGGTTCCTGCAGCTGCCACAGGAGTTCATGTGCTGCTGACCCAGAAATATGGCTGTGGCAGGCAGGTGCACATCTGAAAGTGACAGGAAATGGGATGGGACCTTTTGCCAGTGTGGCCCCAGAACCAGGGTTTAAATCCCTGTCTGTCTGTCTTTTCCTCCCTCCCTCCCTCCCTCCCTCCCTCCCTCCCTCTTCCCTCCCTCCCTCCCTCCTTCCCTCCTTCCCTTCCTCCCTCTCTTTCTTCCCTCCTTCCTTTCTTTCCCTTCTCTCTCTCTCTCTCTCTCTCTCTCTCTCTCTCTCTCTCTTTCTTTTATTAAATCTAGGTGTTGAACCTAGGACCTTGCACATGGCAGGTAAGTTCTCTATCACTGAGCTACAGCTTCAGACTTGCTACTGTGTGAGACTAGAGGTTGATACTGGGTCTTTCTCTCATGTGCTCCACACCTTATACTTTGAGACAGCCTTTTGCTGAGCTCTGAGCTCACTGATTTGACTAGATTGGCTGTCTAGAGAGCTTAGGAACCCATCGTTCTGCCCTCTTCTAGCACCAGGGTTACAGTTGTGTGCTGTGTCACAGTGCCTGGCTTTTATGTGGGTACTGGGATCCAAACTTAGGTCCTCATGACTTCATGACAAACAACTTACCCACTGAGCTATGCCCTGAGCACCACACTTTTTAGGGTAAAAATGAATTATTTTGATCGTTATTACTTTGATACAGGCTCTCACCAAGTTACCCAGTCATACCTTGTACTTGCATCTTCTTGCCTCAACCTCCCCAGCAACCAAATGACAGGCCTACATATCTCCAGGTCCAGTTTCCCCATCTTTGCATACAGTGGCAATCGAAGGCCACTGTAGACCATGTGCCCTTTTGGTGACATCCATGGTAGCTACAGGGTGAGAATTTCAATATATTCTTGAAATTAAAACTTCATCCTTATTTTGAGACCCTGTTATAAAATAGTAATCCATCCATGTTAGCACAGATCACTTCAACAGTATATTCACCAAGGGCAGAGAAGGGAGGCTGGTAGGTTCTTTTAATATCATTCAAGGAATAGACATTTTTGAACGGTTATGAAATGGTTTTACATTTTTTATCATGTATGTATGAAAATATCCTGACAATGGTGACTCTCAAAAATTTGAAGAGACAGTCATTGTTATAAAGTCTCGATTAAGAATGGTGCAGGTGCTGGTGGTCATGGAGGCACACACCTTTAATCCCAGCACCCAGGAGGCAGAGGCAGGTGGATCTCTGAGTTCAAGTCCAGCCTGGTTTCATGACAGCCAGGGCTACACAGAGGAACTCTATCTCGAAAGATCAACCCAAACCAAGCAGACAAACAAAGCTAATTTTACACAGAAATCCTGACCTGTCTATTTAAACGTGTCCACGGACTACTCTTCAGGCTCCTCATTGAATTCTTTGAAGAGATTTCACTGGAAAGCTTTATACATATTCCATATTTCGCATTTGCCCTATTTCTTACCTATTTTTCTTATCAGAATACAGTGTTTCCCCCCAGTTCCTGGTAGATGCTTGCGCATGGCCCCGGTTTATTCCCACTTACTGTGCTGATACTGTCCTTTGCCCCATGTGGCACAGCAGGAGGTCCCTGAGATGCCCTGCTCTGTCCTACTGAGCTCCCCACTTCTCTAAACCAACGGAGATCTCCCTGCGCTCAAGAGTCACCCCCCCTCCACCCCGTCCTCATCTCCTTTGCTCTCTGAGAGGGACCTCTTCTTCAGTGAAAATCTCAGCCACCTCAGATTGTTGCTATGGAAACCACGGGTGGGGAGGAGCAGCTGCCCTGACTTACCTATGGACCCCCAGGGGAAGCTACTGGTTTCTAGGTCAACTCCAGGAGAGGAGGGTTTGTGCAGCAGAGCACTCATGGGCAGGACCTGTCTCCCTGAGACACCCTGGCTGGGGTCTCCTGGACAGCTGGCACCGAGGCATCACATACAGCCTCAGGATCTGCGCTCCCCTTACACTATCAGCGGCCCCCACTGGCTGTGCCTCCAGGATTTATAGTACACCTGCAGGTTGGTGGCATGAGGCTTGTGCTTGATCTCTGGGGTCAGTGCACATAGACTGAAATCCTCTCTCCCTCTTTAGAGAGTCATTTATGCTGGTCTAGGACACATAGGATGTCACCTGTCTATCAGCACCTGTCAAGCTCCTAGGCCAGTACCCCACAAGTCTGTGGGTACCACTACTATTAATGGGGATTGACTTTATTACAGTTCCCTCATCTTGCGTTGTTCTTTTTATTTTATTTCTTTAAAATTTTCACAACCAAATCCTTTCGGGATCTGGGTGGCTAGGACTCAGTTTAGTTCTTTATGAAAACCCTACTCTGGGCCTGGGAGACGGCTCAGAGGGTGCAGTGTTTGCTGTTAAAACATGAAGACCTGCCAGGCGGTGGTGGGGCACGCCCTTCATCTCAGCACCCGGGAGGCAGAGCCAGAGGCAAGCTGTCTACAAGAACTAGTTCCGTAGTTCCAGGACAGCTAGGACTGTAACACAGAGAATCCTGTCTTGAAAAACATCTGCTTCCAGCAGATGCACCAAGTCTGTCCTGGAAGGGGGTGCAGGCTGCATATTTAAGTATCTATCATGAAAGGTAAGCCAAGGAGGGGACAAGGGCTGGGACTTTTCATGTTTTCTCTAGATAGTATAGTAACTCCTAAGCACACTCGTGGACACTCCAAGTTTAGCATAGACACCCTGGCTTAACAAGGCCAATCTTCTTTTATTGAGTAGCAAATCAAGGCAAATAAATGAAGGAGTGAGACTTCCTTAGAGTCCCTGGTAGACTGGCCCATGGAGGGTGGGCCCACCATAGAACACCTCTCCTCCTTGCTCCCTGACCCCTCTCCTAGCTTTAGATCTTTCTATGTCCCCCTTTGGGAAACTCAAGAAACTCAGCATTGCTTACACCGCCAGTCCCTTTCTGTTTTGCATCATGGGTCCCTGCAGGGATGTGGGGTTCCGTTTCCACCTCCTCATGGGTCCCTGCAGGGATGAGCCAATGGCTTTCTTCCTTGGTCCCTTGCTTTACTTCCAGACTCCTCCCTTTGCACCCAATGTGCTGGGGTGAATTGCCTTGACTGCTGAGTCTTTTTGGAAATGGATTTCATGCTGCTGGGGCTACTTTCAAACTCCCTATGCAGTCAAGGTTGTTCCTGAACTCCTCACCCCCTGCCTTCAGTTCCCAAGTGCCAGGATTTCCGGTGGGTCTTATCAAGCTCAGCCCCTATACACAGGTACTCTAATCTCTCTAACTAGCATGGTGATGAAAGTCTAATTCTAGTTTTTTTTCTTTCTTTTGGGTTGTGCTTCTAAAGATAGAACTAGCGAGGTCTGCCTTCATCTGTAGTCCGTGGCATCTAATCCCTGTGTCTACCCATTCCTCTGGCAGTGAAGATCCAGAAGCTTCCAAGCCTCTCCCCGATCTTCTTCCCACCCAGTCTTGTAATTGCTGTAAAGATCCAGAATCTGTATCCTGAAGGGAATTTCCAGTAAAGGCACACACAGCACGCACTCAATCCGACGAAATATACTTGCATTCTCTATGTCTGTAGTACACCGTGAGCTCTCCCAATTCTAGGGTGCTGGGACATGGTCTCTTTTAAAAATAGAACTGGGAGTGTTGTTCAGGTGGTAGAGCACTTGCCTTGAGTGCACCAAGTCCTAGGTTCGATTTTCAGCACTGCATACTCTGAGTGTGGAGGCTTGTACCTGTGTTCCCAGTTCTGGGTGTGGAGGCTCGTACCTGTGCTCCCAGCTCTGGGTGTGGAGGCTCGTACCTGTGCTCCCAGCTCTGGGTGTGGAGGCTCGTACCTGTGCTCCCAGCTCTGGGTGTGGAGGCTCGTACCTGTGCTCCCAGCTCTGGGTGTGGAGGCTCGTACCTGTGCTCCCAGCTCTGGGTGTGGAGGCTCGTACCTGTGCTCCCAGCTCTGGGTGTGGAGGCTCGTACCTGTGCTCCCAGCTCTGGGTGTGGAGGCTCGTACCTGTGCTCCCAGCTCTGGGTGTGGAGGCTCGTACCTGTGCTCCCAGCTCTGGGTGTGGAGGCCAGCTTGAACTAACAAGACCCTATCTCAAAAACAGAACAAAGCCAAACTACTTAAACACTGGCTGCCAAACTAAACACAGAGAATGGATTTGGCCCACTGTCTCCGACTGACAAACTCCAAGATGGAGGTTTGGGCTAGCATACACCTAATATTGAGTTTCTTGTTTGTATTTCTCCAGGGCAGAGGCAGTGTCAGACTAAGACGCCGGCAAAGTTCAGGCACCTCTCCCACAGCTCCTCAGCAGGGCCCCCAGCTGCCTTAACCTCTCATACCTCTCCCAGTCTTTCAAGTCCACCACTAGCGGAGCAGATGAGATTCACCGGGACAGAGGTGCTCCGTACTTGTGGTCCCCGAGACAGCCCCGGCAGCTTGCAGCATCCTGAAGAAGCTGAGGGAAGAGAGGAAAAGCCCTGGGGGTGGAAACCATCTTAGTTTTCTCTACTGTAACAAGATGTCTCGACATCAGACGGTTTACAAGCCGCAGAACTTTGTTTCTTACAGCGCAGGAGGTCGCCCGTCCAAGGCCAGGATGGTGGCACAATTAGGCTTTGGTGAGGGCCCTTGAGCAGCGTGAAGTCCCGTCTTCATTGTATCCTTGTGAAGCAAAAACAGGTCTTTTTTTTTTCTTCTTTAATTTTTATTTTATAAGGGTGTCAATCCCCATCTGGGGGATTCACCTTTACAACCTAATCAATCACATCTCAAAAGACCTGTCTCCAAACACTGTCACACTGGGGGTTCATTCTCAGCCTATGCATTTTGCAAATGCTCAGACTTCGGTCTGTAGTGGGGCAGGGGTGGCAGCTCAAAAGCTGAATGAGGGGCGCGTTCCTGTGATCTTGGGAGGCAGAGGTGAGAGGATCCGAAATTCAAGGCCAACCTGGGCCATATTGTGAGGTTCTATTGCAAACTCAGACCAAACAAACAAGCAAACAGGACGGGAACAGTTATGTTTATATTGTTATGACCTGAGAGCATTCAGCAGTGGGAAAAGCCCAGGCCATTGTGTGGCCGTAGACAATGACCACAGGTGTCCAGAGAGCATTTTTGAGAGAAAAAATAATAGCTTTAAGTCTCCCTGCTTTGAAGCCGAGCAGCTGGGGCTCCTCGGCTCCACTCACAGCTCCTGGATTCTCTAGCCAGCCAGGTGTCGGGGGTGGGTGGTTCTGAACACCCTTAACCAGCAGCCCCACTCCCCACTGATCAGCTCTGGAAGAAGTCAAACAGCCAGACTCTCTGCTACTGCATGGCCATGCCCACAGAGGCCTCCGTTTTCTTACCCTCAAGTTGATAGTGGCATCACCGGCCTTACAAAGCACACTGAGTGTGAGCAAGATGATAACTGTCATGCTCAATGCCTGGGCCACAAAAACAATTCAGTAAGTGGGAATTTCTCCCCTGCACATGTGCTACAACATGCTGGAGTCATTTCTCTCCTTTGACCGCGTGTGTCCTGGGGACTGAACTCAGGTCATCAGACTTGGTGGCAAGTTCTTTCAGCTCTGAGCTTCTTGTTAGCCCAAGGTGGGGATTTCAAAAGCAGTGTGATGAAACAGTTGAGAATCTGTGTTTTCTTAGGTCCACCATGATCCTGGTTGAGAGCCAGGGACCACAGTGTTTTGGGTTGTGTCCTGCTTATGCAGACAGAGGCTGTTGATGGGCTTGGGGACCCAGTGAGGAGTCAGTGAGGCAGGACAGGCTAGAGCTGTTGTGTTGGGGTCTCCTCTTGTGTGTGTGTGTGGAGGGGTATGTACACATGAGTATGGATGACCATAGGGGTCAAAGACAAGAGATCCTACGGAGTTGAACCTCATCTCTAGCTCCAGGAAGTAAGTGTTTATTTGTCAACTATAGAAACTAGAATCAAGAGCTAGTTCAAGCAGAATCCTTGAGATACCAGAGACTCAGACCTGAGAGAGGCTTCCAGAAGAGACACCAGAGCCACACACCAAATAGTTGGCTCCACAGGGAAAGGGTTTTTGCCCCTGGGATATATGTCAGGGACCAGCTGCTAAGGTGGCTTCTGTCTTTGGAGGTCGATCTTGTGATGACACTCTGGAAACAGTCCTGTGTCTGCTTCTAGATGCGCTCAGCTCTGCATCAGTGACTTTCAGGGAAGGGTGTGATTGGCAGAGCCAAGTCATGTGCCTGTATTCTAGGGGCAAGGAAGCCTGGGAGTTAAGTTTAGAACTCTCTGCTAGGAAGGGAGTCCTTGAACGGAGTGTGGGGGCACATGCCTATAATTCTAGCACTCAGGGGCCTGAGGAAGGAGGATCCAGAGCTTGAAGCAAGCCCAAGTGACACAGCAAGACTCTGCTTCAGCAAAGTGTGGTGAGAGAGGGGATGTCCCACATGGAAAGCTCCCAGTGGATAATGTGTTACCAGTACACATGTCCCTAGATCTCTCTGAAAACACCATGCAGGGATTTGTGGGGTTAGACCAAGCACATAAAGATGTACCCATTCAGTGGGGTCAACAAACAGTGTGATAGGCGTTGCTGGTGAGCCTAGGGATTTACCAAAACATGAGCCATCCCCACCCACTGAGTGTGTATGTGTTGGTTTGAATCAGAACTGTTTACCACAGTCTCAAGTATTTGAACATTTGGTCTCCAGCTGGTGGTTTTGTTTGAGAAAGTTATGGAACCTTTAGGAGGTGGAGTCTTGCTGGAGGAAGTATGTCATTAGGAGTGGACTTTGAATATTTAAATAATTTGGTCCCACTTTCTGTATGACCTCTTTGCTTCCCAACTACTAGACCAGCTTGAGGCTCCTGTTGGCAAGCCTTCCCTGCCATGACGGACTGTAAGCCCAAATCAGCCCCTTTCTCCTCTAAGTTCTTTCAGGTTATGGTAGTTTATTTCAGCAACAACAAGTAACTAATGCAGTGTGGTTCCTGTGGCCAGCTGGTGGGAGCATGCAACACCATGTCTTCTCTTTGGGAGTGAAGAAAGACTGGAAAGGGTGGGGATCCAGTCTCGGTTCTTCATAGCCTTTTTCCTTCATCTATAAGACGGGACAATAGCACCTAACTCATAGCTGCTGTTCACATTGGGTAATACATAGTCTGGTATACCAGATGTCCAGTAGAAGTAGAAGGAAGGTAGTGAGCAACACAGGACACAAAGCACACCCAGAGAACCCCATCTCTAAATAAGGCAACATGTCTTCCCTGCAGCAAGTACCTCTAGACCACAGTCCTTGTTTGAGCAGAGCAGCAAAGTTGAGTTGGGGACCATGACTGGAAGATGCTCCAGCCTGTAGCCATGGATGTCCTGTTGCTAGCTCCAACTCCCTAGGTGTGGACAGGGATTAGGGAGTGGCATCCATTCATGGTGGGCAGCTTGTCATATAGTCAGGTTCCCAGAGGGCCTTCTGTTTGCTTCTTCCTGGGGAAGCAGTCAACTGCTCTCACTTTCTCTAGGCTTCTACATGGCCACATGACCTTCTCAAACCTTCAGGGTCCCCTTCAGGAGAAACAATAGCCCAGAGGGTGGCAGTGTAGTGAGGAAAAAGAGGGGAATGGCTTTGCAATCAGGTGGGCTTGCTTTTGACATCTGGTCTACCTCTTCTCTTCTCTGAGGACTCTTCGCTGTCCTCAGCTACAGAGTAGGCATCATACAGCCTCATTGTAAGCTGACAATTATCTGTGTGGCAGCTACCACCCCTGTCCTCCCTCCTGTACCCTGATCCCCACTGTAAAACGTCATCATGGGTGTGGGGAAAATGGCCCATAACTTGAGTTCAAATCCCATAATAAAAAGATGGATATGGTGGTGTGTACCCCATTGCTATAGAGGCAGAGTCAAGTGGATCCCTGAGGCTGGCTGGCCAGCCAATCTGGCCAGCAAACTCCAGGCCAATGGAACCCTGTCTTAGAAAAACAGAATGGACAGCTCCATATGAATAACACCAAAGTTGTTTTCTAGACTCTACATACAGGTACGTTCACATGTACCTATCATGTGCACACATACACATATGTACGCACATGCACACACACATGTGCATACACATAAGCTCATGAAAGAGTCAACATGAATCAACTGACAGGTAGAAAGCTTCAAAGGACAGATTCTAAACATTCTGAAAGAGAGAAGGGCTTCCATGAATAGATGATTCATGGTATAGCCCTCTAGAGGGCAAGATTGCTCATAAAAGGGTTGGGAAGTTCTAGGAAAGAAATTCCCAGAAATTTGTGATGTGGAATCCTAAATAAATGAACAAGGAATCAAAAAGAGAAGTGTGCTACGTGACCTGGATCCTGAAAGGGCAGGTTCAAAGAGAAGGAGAGTTTGAAGCCGGCTGGAAATTTCCTTTAAACAAAATCAAACTTCATTACAGCTGGATTAAACGGAAAGAGTGGTTGGATATAGGAGCTCAAATGACATCATGAGAACCCATGAAGGTTTCTTTCTTACATGGACATCCCTTCTCTCTCTTTTTAAAATCAGTTTATTTTGTGTGTATGGGTATTTTGTCTTCTTGAGTGTCTGTGCACCGCTTGTTTGCCTGGCTCCTATAGAGGCCAGAAAGGGGGTCATATGTACTAGAACTGGAACTTCAGATGGTTGTGAACTGCCATGGGTGTGTTGGGAATTGAACCTAGGTCCTTTGGAAGAACAATCAATACTTTTAACCACTATGCCATATTTCTGGCCCCTGGACATTCATTTTGTCACAGCCAAACTGCTGGCAGCTGTTCCAAAGTTCACAGGTTTCCAAGTTCAAGTCCAGCAGGATGCCCAGCCTGGAGGTCCTGGGAAACACGTTACTGACTGAACTGGGCTGTGCAATTATTTACTTATTTCTCTGTGTTTGTGCACATATGTGTATGCATTCATGTGCATGTAGGTGAACACACAAGTGTGTGTGTATGCATATGAAGGCCAGAGGTTTATTTTCCTCAATCACTCCCTGCTTTGCTTTTGAAGACAGGGTCTTTCATTAAACCTGGAGCTCATCAATTCAGCTACACTGGCTGGCAAGAATCCCCAGGGATCCTCCTGACTGCCTTCCCAGTGCTAGGATTATGACTTTTTCATGTGGATATTGGGGATCTAGTACAGGTCCTTACTGTGTAGTAAATAATATTTGCACTGAGCTGTCACCCCAACTCTTGATTCTCCTTGAACTAATGGTTGTGGAAAGGAACAGAGTACTTTGATTGATTGCCATTATGAGCTTCTTTCAACACTGAGATTAGATTTTTTTCTTTTTCTTTCTTTTTTTTTATTATTGATTTTATTGAGCTCTACATTTTTCTCTGCTGCCCTCCATGACTCTCCCCTCCCCACTTCAACCCTCCCCAAAGGTCCCCATGCTCCCAATTTACTTAGATCTTGTCTTTTTCTACTTCTCATGAAGATTAGATCTATGTAAGTCTCTCTTAGTGTCCTCATTGTTGTCTAAGTTCTCTGGAATTGTGGTTTGCAGGCTAGTTTTCTTTGCTTTATGTTTAAAATTCACCTATGAGTGAGTACATGTGATAATTGTCTTTCTGTGTCTGGGTTACCTCACTCAAAATAATGTTTTCTAGCTCCATCCATTTGCCTGGAAATTTCAAGATGTCATTATTTTTTTCTTCTGTGTAATACTCCATTGTGTAAATGTACCACATTTTCCTTGTCCATTCTTTGGTCGAGGGGCATTTAAGTTGTTTCCAGGTTCTGGCTATGACAAACAAAGCTGCTATGAACATAGTTGTGCACATGTCCTTGTGGCATGATTGAGCATCCTTTGGATATATACCCAAAAGTGGTTTTACTGGGTCTTGAGGAAGGCTGCTTCCTAATTTTCTGAGAAATAGCCACACTGACATTTAAAGGGTTTGTACCAGCTTGTATTCCCACCAGCAATGCAGAAGTGTTCCCTTTTCCCCACAATCTCTCCAGCATAAGTTGTCATCAGTGTTTTTGATCTAGGCCATTCTTACAGGTGTAAGATGGAATCTCAGAGTTGTTTTGATTTGCATTTCTCTGATGACTAAGGATGTTGAACATTTCCTTAAGTGTCTTTCAGTTATTTTAGATTCCTCTGTTGAGAGTTCTCTGTTTAGGTCTGTACTCCATTTTTTAAAAATTGGATTATGTGTTCTTTTGATGACTAATTTCTTGAGTTCTTTGTATATTTTGGTGATCAGACCTCTGTCTGATGTGGGGTTAGTGAAGATCTCTTCCCATTCAGTAGGCTGTCATTTTGTCTTGTTGACCATGTCCTTTGCTTTATAGAAGCTTTCAGTTTCAGGAGGTCCCATTTATTAATTGTTTCTCTCAGTGTCTGTGCTGCTGGGGTTATATATAGGAAGTGGTCTCCTGTGCCAATGCATTCAATTGTACTTCCCACTTTCTCTTCTATGAGGTTCAGTGTGGCTGGCTTTATGTTGAGGTCTTTAATCCATTTGGATTTGTGTTTTGTACATGGTGATAGATATGGTTCTATTTCCATTTTTCTACATGTTGATATCTAGTTATGCCAGCACCATTTGATAAATATGCTTTCTTTTTGTCCATTTGCTATTTTTTGCTTCTTTGTCAAAAATGAGGTATTTGAAGGGTGTGAATTAATATCTGGGTCTTCTATTCAGTTCCATTGGTCCTCCTGTATGTTCTTATGCCAAATACTAGGCTGTTTTCAGTACTGTAGCTCTGTAGTAGAGTTTGAAGTCAGGGATTGTGATGCCTCCAGAAGTTCTCTTATTGTATAGGATTGTTTTGGCTATCCTGTTTTTTTTTTTTTCTTTTCTGTATGAAGTTGAGTGCCATTCTTTCGAGGTCTTTGAAGAATTTTGCTGGGATTTTGATGGGCATTTCATTGAATCTTTAGATTGCTTTTGGTAAGACTGCCATTTTTACTATGTTAATTCTGCCTACCCAAGAGCATGGGAGATCTTTCCACTTACTGGTGTCTTCTTCAAATTCTTTCTTCAAAGACTTAAAGTTCTTGTCATACAAGTCTTCCACTTGATTAGAATTACTCCAAGATATTTTATGCTATTCATGGCTATTGTGAAGGCTGTTGTTTCTCTGACATCTTCCCCAACTCTTTTATCATATGTATACAGAGGGGCTACTGAGTTAATTTTGTATCCTGCTACATTACTGAAGGTGTTTATGAGTTGTAGAAGTTCCTTAGTAGAATTTTTTGTAGTAATACAAGCAGCGGGGCTGCATCCCCAGCACCCCGGCCGCCTGCTAGCTTATGCCCGAAATAACAACACACAAATTGTATTCATTTAAACACTGCTTGGCCCTTTAGTTCTAGCCCTTACTGGCTAATTCTGATATCCGGATCAACCCTTCTCTAATAATCAGTGAGCACCGGTCTTACCGGGAAGATTCTAGCCTATGTCCATCCTGGGTCAGAGCTTCATCGCGTGTGTCTGCCCGGGAGCGGGGCATGGCATCTCTTCTGAGGCGTCTACTCCCGATAGGAAAGCTGTCGAGTCTGAGCTCACTTCCTCTTCCTCCCAGCATTCTGTTCTGTTTTCTCCACCCACCAGTGTTCTAACTTATGAGGGCCAGCCAAGCAGTTTCTTTATTTTTTTAACCAATGACCTTCCTCCACCATTTCCCCTTTTTCTTTTTAAACAAAAACAAAGGAAGGCTTTAACTTTAACATAGCATAATTACATATAACAAAACAATTATCAAGTAAAAATTACAATAATCTTTATCATAACTAAGTAAAACTATAACTATAACTAACTATTCTTAACTCCATCAAAGACTCCAGAAAGATACAATATTACCTAAGCAAACAAGAAAAAAGCAACTTTCAAACTCTAGAAATGACAGAGACATCTCGCTGCCTGGACAGTCATCCAAAGTTTCTCTGTACCGTTGGGGCATCCATCTTCGGCCTACAGGCCCATGGTATCCAGAGACATTTCCATGAAGCAGAACATTTCAAAGTCAGTTCAGTCACTATCTGCTGTGTCCTGAAGAATGTCTTGCAGACTCTTTCATGAATCAGGAACCCCGAAAGATCATCTCACCTTTAGGCAAGTTCAGTAGTCCTCTCTCTGCAGGTTCTCTGTGTCCAGTTTATGCAATAGTCCAGGCAAGAGCAGTTTCTTGCCCAAATGGCTATCAAAACTCCATAAGGTGCCTCTTAGTTGCCTATCTTCTTGAAGTTAATTGGTGCTGCCAGGAGCAGACGTGTCTCATTGTCATGAAAAGCCCTAAATTATTAAAACATTTAAAATGCCATATTCTATAATCTTTGAAAAATATGAAGAATGCCTATCTAAAATATATCTATGTACTAGAAAATCTTAACTAACATGACTACAAACTTGACTATTATGATTATCTATTAATAATCTATATTTCTAATTATACATTACATTTTTAAATGAACTACACAATCACAATACCTTAATAAAGATCAGAAATACATATACATATAACAAAATTGACCTTAAATCTCTATCAATATAGCAAAATCTATGCTAATGCAAATTATTCATACCTATATCATATCCCCCTTTAAATGTAAAAGAACGTTTATAAACCATATTTGGGAACATGGGCGCAGTTTTTTCTCTCCAAACTGCTTTCTGCTGAATGGGGGCATCGTTAATTAGGTCTTTCATGGTATTACCTGTGTGCTAGTTTCATCTCAGTTGGCAGTTGAGCGAAGCAATTTTCTGAAGGTGTTCACAGCAACCCTTCAGGAGGGCGTGGTCCATCATACCAAATCGGAATAGAAGAAATGAACAGGGTCTCATCCTCTGTGAAAACAAAATAAGAAACTCCTTTCCAAAGTATCCTATCCTTAGATCCAAATTCTAAAGTCAAGGTATTTTCAAAATCTCTACATTGGATTAGTTCAGCAGCATTTATAAACAAATATCTTTTAGTAGCTTTTGCTCTTTCCTCAGCATTCAAACAATTCAAAGAGAGCATAATAGCATACAGTATCAAAAGTCTCTGTGTATTTTCCATCTTCGTTCGGCTGTATTTTAATCTCTATTTCATTTCTTTTTACTTCTATTTTATATTCTCTGTATATCTTTCACCTGGAATAACTCTGTGGACCAGGCTGTCCTTGAACTCTCAGAGATCCACCTGACTCTGCCTCCCAGGCATTCGGGATTAAAGGCGTAAGCTACTACACTTTGAAATCACAGAGATCTGTTTGTCTCTGCCTTCTAGGCACTGGGATTAAAGGCGTGTGCTACCACACCTTGAAGTCACAGAGGTCAATCTCCCTCTGCTTTCCAACGTTGGGATTAAAGGTATGTACTACCACACACAACAACTCTCTTCCCTTTTTTTGTTTTTTACTTTAAGAACTTCAACTTTTAGTCTGCATATATTTTTAACACACAGTAAGCCATTTAGAAATTTTCATTGTCTTTGAATCTCTCTTTAATATATATCCCTCTTTTTCTGAACACATGAGTCTTCAATTTACCAAGCAATATCAGTAGGACTAAAGCCATGGCTTTGCTGGCTAGATGTAACCCATTCCTTAGCTTTCTGCCATTCCAACCTTGTGGCTGAGGTACAGGCCAGAGTCGCATTCAGTGCCACAAGTCTACAGTGCTTCAAGGTCCTTGCCATCAAACAAGCTACAACAGACAACACTCAAGTCCACTCTCTGTAGCCGGCCCTCTTGCTTCAAACAGTCAGAGTTTGCCCTGCCAGGATGGCCCAGAAAGCCAGCATTTTTAAATGGTACAGCTTTTTTCCTGCTACGTCTGAAAACCGAAAAGCATGCGTTCAGCTTTTCTTCAACACCGTTTAAGTGTTTCGTGGTAGGACTTCTTAAGAGCTGCAGGGTTTTGCAGCTGAAGCTGAGTCAGGAAGCCTCTCTTAGATGATAGTGCTTGCTTGCCTCTAGCAAGCAGAGTAGAACTGAGAAATGGCAGCTACCAAGAAAACATGCTTTACTCTTTCCCAAGCTTTCTCAGGCTTTCAGTGGATTCAGTTGTCCACACGTCTGGGCGCCATTTGTAGTAATACGAGCGGCGGGGCTACATCCCCAGCACCCCGGCCGCCTGCTAGCTTATGCCTGAAATAACAACACACAAATTGTATTCATTTAAACACTGCTTGGCCCTTTAGCTCTAGCCCTTACTGGCTAATTCTGATATCCGGATCAACTCATTTCTAATAATCAGTGAGCACCGGTCTTACCGGGAAGATTCTAGCCTACGTCCATCCTGGGTCGGAGCTTCATCGCGTGTGTCTGCCCGGGAGTGGGGCATGGCGTCTCTTCTGAGGCGTCTGCTCCCTAGACAAGAGCTGTCGAGTCTGAGCTCACTTCCTCTTCCTCCCAGCATTCTGTTCTGTTTTCTCCACCCACCTGTGTTCTAACCTATGAGGGCCAGCCAAGCAGTTTCTTTATTTTTTTAACCAATGACCTTCCTCCATCAATTTTTGGGATTGCTTATGTAAACTATGGTATCATCAGCAAACAGTGAGAGTTTGACTTCTTCTTTTCCGATTTGTATCCCCTTGATCTCCTTTTGGTGTCTTATTGCTCTAGCTAGGACCTCAAGAACTATACTGAATAGATGTAGAGAGAGTGGACAACCTGTCTTGTTCATAATATCAGTGGGATCACTGGGAGTTTCTCTCCATTTAGTTTGATGTTGGCTGTAGGCTTGCTGTATATTGCCGTTATTTATGTTTAGGTATGTTCCTTGTATCCCTGCTCTCTCTAAGACCTTTATCATGAAGGGATGTTGTATTTTGTCAAACACTTTTTCGACATCTATTGAGATGATCATGTGGTTTTTATTTTTCAGTTTGTTTGTACGGTGGATTACATTGACAGATTTTTGTATGTTGAACCATCCCTGCATCTGTAGGATGAAGCTGTCTTGATCATAGTGGATGATAGTTCTGATGTGTTCTTGGATTCGATTTTCCAATATTTTATTGAGTAACCTTGCATCAATGTTCATGAGTGAGATTGGCCTGTAATTCTTCTTCTTAGTAATGTCTTTCTGTGGTTTGGGTATTAGGGTAATTGTAGCCTCATAAAAAGAGTTTGGCATTGTTTTTCTGTTTCTATTGTGTGGAATAATTTGAGGAGTATTGGTATTAGTTTTTCTTTGAAAGTCTTGTAAAATTCTGAGCTGAAATCATCTGGTCCTGGGCTTTTATTTTTATTTTTTGGTTGGGAGACTTTTGATGACTGTTTCTATTTCTTCAGCAGTTATAGGTCTGTTTAATTTGTTTATCTGGTCTTGATTTAATTTTGGTAAGTGATATTTATCCAGAAAGTTGTTCATTTCCTTTAAGTTTGCCAATTTTCTGGAGTACAGGTTTTCAAAATATGACTTGATGATTCTCTGTATTTCCTTGATATCTGTTGTTATGTCCCCCTTTCATTTCTGATTTTGTTAATTTGGATATTTTCTCTCTGCCTTTTGGTTCGTTTGGATAAAAGTTTGTCTATTTTGTTGATTTTCTCGAACAACCAACTCTTTGTCTCATTGATTCTTTGTATTGTTTCCTTTGTTTCTATTTTGTAGATTTCAGCTCTCAATTTGATTATTTCCTGCCGTAAAGTTCTCTTAGGTGAGTTTGCTCCTTTTTGTTCTAAAGATTTTAAATGTTCCATTAATTCACTAGTGTGGGATTTTTCCAGCTTCTTTATGTAGGCATTTAGTGCTTTGAACTTTCTTCTTAACACTGCTTTCATTGTGTCCCATAAATTTGGGTATCTTGTGTAGTCATTTTCGTTGAATTTTAGGAAGTCTTTAATTTCTCCCTTTATTTAGTCCTTGACCCATTGGTGATTCAGGTGAGCACTATTTAATTTCCATGTGTTTGTGAATTTTCTGGAATTAGTATTGCTGTTAACTTCTAGTTTTAAACCATGGTGATCTGATAAGGTACATTGGGTTATTCCAAATTTTTTGTATTTGTTGAGCTTTGCTTTGTTACTGAGTATGTGGTCAATTTTTGAGAAGGTTCCATGAGGTGCTGAGAAGAAGGTATGTTCTTTTCTGTTTGGATAGAATGTTCTACAGATGTCTGTTATATCCATTTGAGTCATAACATCTGTCAGTTCTCTTATTTCTCTGTTCATTTTTTTGTCTGATTGACTTGTCCAGTAGTGAAAGGGGAGTGTTGAAGTCTTCACTATTAGTGTGTGTGGTTTAATGTATGATTTAAGCTTTAGAAGTGTTTCTTTGACATATGAGGGTGTCCTTGTATTTGGGGCATAGAGGTTCAGTATTGAGATTTCCTCTTGATGAGTTTTTCCTGTGACTAATATGAAATGACCCTCTTTGTCTATTTTGACTGATTTTACCTTGAAGTTTATTTTGTTAGATATTAGGATAGCTGTACCTGCTTTTTTCTTAGGTCCATTTGATTGGTATATTTTTTCCCAACCCTTTACTCTGAGATAATGTCTGTCTTTGAGGTTAAGATGTATTTCTTGTATGCAGAAGAAGGATGGATTCTGTTTTCGTATCCAATCTGTTAGCCTATGCCTTTTTATAGGTGAGTTAAGTCCATTTACATTATGGGATATTAATGACCAGTGATTGCTATCTCCTGTTAATTTAGTTTTCATTGTTGGTGATGTTAATTTGTGCATTTTCCCCCTTCTTTGGGATTTGCTGTAATGAGATAGTCAATTGTCTGTGTTTTTGTTGGTGTAGCCAACTTCCTTGGGTTGGAGTTTTCCTTCTAGTATTTTGTGTAGGGCTAGGTTTGTGGCTAGGTATTGGTGAAATCTAGTTTTGTCATGGAATATATTGTTTTGTCCTTCTATGGTGATTGAAAAATTTTCTGGGTAGAGTAGTCTGGGCTGGCATCTGCGGCCTCTTAATGTCTGCATAACACTTGACCCCCGACCTTCTGGCTTTCATTGTCTCCAATGAAGTCAGGTGTAATTCTGATAGGTCTACCTTTATATGTTACTTGGCCTTTTTCCTTTGCAGCTCTTAATATTCTTTCTTTACTCTGTATGTTTATTGCTTTGATTATTATGTGGCAAGAGGACTTTTTTTTTTTGGATCCAGTCTATTTGGTGTTCTATAAGCTTCCTGCATCTTCATAGGCATATCTTTTTTTAGTTTGGGAATATTTTCTTCTATGATTTTGTTAAATATATTTTCTGTGCTTTTGAGTTGAATTTCTTCTATACCTATTATTCTTAGATTTGGCCTTTTGATGGTGTCCCATATTTCCTGGATATTTTGGGTTAAGCTTTTGTTAGATTTAATATTTTCTTTGACTGATGAGTCTAGTTCCTCTATTGTATCTTCAGCGCTTGAGATTCTTTCTTCTGTCTCTTGTATTCTGCTGTTCATGCTTGCATTTGTGGTTCCTGATAGTTTTCTCATGATTTATGTTTCTATAATTCCCTCGGCTTGTGTTTTCTTTATTGTCTCTATTTCAGTTTTCAAGTCTTGAATAGTTTCTTTTATATGTTTGATTACTTTTTCTTTCTTTTCTTTGAGGGATTTTTTTGTTTGTCTTTTCCTCCATTTCTTTGAGGGAATTTCTCTTTTCCTCTTTAAGAGTTTCAAACATTCTCTTGAAGCTATTTTTTAGGTCATTTTCTTCTGCTTCATCTGTATTTGGTTGTTCAGGTCTTGCTGTTGTAGGGTCTTTAGGTTTTACTGGTATTTGTGTTGTTCTTTGTGGTGTTGTGTGTGTTCTTACCTTTTCTACTCATCTTTTCCTCTAATAGGTGTGGTGGGGGCTGTCTGTGGTTCTGACAATTAATCTTCTAGGTGCCAGTGGATCCAAAGCTCAGATGGTTGTTCTTCGTGGTACAGTCAGTGCCACAGTTCTAGTTACCCTGTTGTTTAGTTGGTGTTCCTGGAGATAGCTCAGCGCTCCTGGGCTTTGCTCTGCCCCCTTGCAGTTTGCTGTCTCAGGCCCACTTTGGCCTAGGTTACCAGCTTTGACCTGTTTCTGCAAATCTTGGTCTGGATCCCCTCTTGCAGAAGTCCCTGGCTTGGAGTTGGACCTGGAAAGGTTCCTGGTTCCGATCTTCTGCCTCGGAGTTCCCAGGCTCGGGTGCACCCAGAACCACAGAGGACCTGGCTCAGCTTACTCCCTCAGAAGTCACAGACTCATGCTAGGACCCGCAGAGGTTCCAGGTTCCTGCCTATTCCCTTTGATGTCCCAGACCAATACCGGGACCCACTGAGGTCCTGGCTTTGGCCTACTTCCTGTGAAGTCCCAGACCCTGCAGAGATCTCTGGTTCCTGCCTACTCCTTCAGTGGTGCCAGATTCATGCCAGGACTGGCAGAGGTTCTGGCTCAGGCCTAGTTTCTGGGAGGCCCTAGACTCATGCCCAGACCCACAGGGGTCCTGGCTTAGGTCTACTCCCTTGAAGGTCCCAGATTCACGTCCGGACCCTCAGCGGACTCTCCCTCTGGCTCACTCGCTCAGTGGTTACTCCCTGTACCTGTTCCAGTGGAGATGGCTGACTCTGGATCAGGTTGCTGGCTCTTAAGATTAGAATTTAAGATAGTTGGGCTACTGGGCTCAGTTGTTTTTCTTAATCATTTACCTAAGGCACAGTCTACGGCTTCTCAATAGAAACTCATGTGTTCTAGCTATGTGACACTTCCTTGTTTTATTTTTATCATCAAAACTCTATTTAAATTCATATGGTTGTGAACTACCACGAGTGTTTTGGGAACTGAACCTGGGTCCTCTGGAAGAGCGGCCAGCAGAGTTAGGGCACTGGGTAAACCCAGTGACACCATTTTCCAGGAGAGTGGAGTCAAGTTAACACCTCTGCTGGCTGGCGAGCTTTATGTCATCTTGACACAAAGTAGAGTCCCTGGAGAGGAGGGAACCTCAACTGAGAAAATGCCTCAATGAAGGCTGGCCTGTAGGGCATTTTCTTAATTAGTGATTGATGCGGGAGGGTTCAGGTCATTGGGGGTGGTGCCATCCTTGGGCTTCTGGTCCTGGGTTCTATAAGAAAGCAGGTGGAGGTACGCAGATCTCAGCCTGCTTGAGGTCAACCTTGTCTACATGTTCTTCAGGACAGCCAGGGCTACACAGTGAGATCCTCTCCCAAAATAAGCAAACACAAAACTAAAAACCAAGCTAAACAAAATAAAGATTTAGTTGTTTGGGAACTATAATTTCAGTACCTTCTAAACTACCCTTTGGCCATGAGACTTGAATCACTTTTATTGAAGTTTGCTTTCTTGGTCTTATATGGATGTAGATGGTGGGATACGGTCTCCCACTGTCTTTGAAGTTCCGCCAGTTGCTGCTCACATGTCTGAGAGTCTGTGCTTAATATATTCCATGCTCTCGTCTCTGGCACATTAAAGTTCATGGCCCTGACAACGACTTCATTACTGGCCATAACTTTTATACCTGTCAAACAACTATCTGTTCTATTTAGTGCATTTAATTCAGCTTTTCTGCTGCCTGTTATGGAGCTGGTTCTGTACTCTTGGCTTCTCATTTCTCCACTCATCTGTAGATTCGACAGTACTTGTGGAAGGTTGCAGAATACCTTCTAGGTGGACCGAACAGAATTATTCATCTCCTTTTTACTCCTGTGCCTTCTTTTGGGATCAGTGAAGTATAGGCTTGGAAAGACAGCAGGGAAAAACCGGCAAAAGAGAAGTAGAGTGACTTTGAACATGTACAGTGTCCTTGGTTAGATCCCTAGCACCACGGAGGAGAAGGAAGGGGAGGTGTGAAGGAGAAGGAAATGCCTTACGGTTGGAGGTGTCTGTCAGTAGTAGAGTGCTTGCTGAGACTCTATCAGTGAGGGGCTGGGGGCTCAGTGGTAGACTGTCTGTATACAATCCACCAATGAAGGCCTGGGTGTATGTCTCAAACATAAAACTCTTACCTAGTCTGTACAAAGCCCTGAGCTTGAGCACCAGCTCAAAAAGGAAAGAAAAGAAGGAAAGAAAGAGAAAGGGAGTGTCTTGTGCTTCCCTGTTGCCCGGAGTGACCTCTGAGCTGCAGACTGAATGGGGTGGATGGCTAAGCCCATGTCTTTGTCATTGAGAGGTGGTGGTGTACTGATTGTTCCTAAAGACAGGCTGGATGTATGCTAGTCCCCTCTCAGAGATGAAGAATATTGTCCTAGTTAGAGTTTCTGTTACTGTGGTGACCACCACGACTCAGAGCAAGCTGAGGAAGGAAGGGTTTATTTGGTTTACATGTCCAGATTCTATTATGTCACTCAGAGAAGCAGGGCAGGACCTCATCCAGGGCAGGAACCTGGAGGCAGGAACTGAAGCAGAGGCCACGGAGGATGCTGTTTACTGGCCTGCTCCTCATTGCTTGCCTGGCCTGTTCTCTTACATAACAAGGACCACCTGCTTGGGGTCACTCCCATACCAAGCATTTATCAAGTAGAAGACCTGACAGACTTGCCTACAGGCCAGTCTGATGGAGACATTTTCTCAGCTGAGGGTCCCTTTCCACAGATGACTCTAGATCATGTCAGGATGATTAAAACTTACGGTCACAACATGGGTTCTGGTGATAAGAAGGGCGACATTTCTCTGTGGAAGACAGGGCTTGTGGCTTGTGGCTCCCGGGGTTTGTTTCTGGGAAAGAGGGTAATGTAATCAGAACTAGGCATGGACTCACCAAGGATAAGTCTTGTCAGATTACTGAAGTCTTATGGGATTTGAGCAAGATGTAAATCTTTTTAATTATAAAAAATTAAAGAAAGAGAGAGAGATAAAGGAATGACGCCAGTACCTTCAATCCCCCACTTTCAGCAGAGCTCCACTCACTGCCAGCCTTGTTGTGCTCCTAAGCTCTTTCCCGGGGCCCCAGGCCCACGGTTTTGCAGGAAATCCTAGATCCTAGGTAAACATGTCATTGTGCATCACTCCCCAGCCTGCCACGCCATCCCCACACCTGGCCTCCTCTCTACTGCATAACCATTTGCCACCAACCTCGGCTTACAGTGATGGTTGGCTCTGGTAATTTGATCAAGTTAAAGTGTTTTGGTTTTTGTTTGGTTTGTTTTTTTGGCAAAGTCCAGTAGCAGTTAGGGCTCCAGTGGAAAATAGAAATACACCAGGAGCTCAGCCAAGGCGGAAACAGCAAGTTGTTGTCACATCTGGGAATGAGACTGGAGAGCCAGGGAGCTGGTGAGGAGGTTAGATTCCAGAATGGAGAGGTGGGGCTCAGACTTGCTGCTAGATGACCAGAGGGGCGTGAAAAAGGTCAAGCAATCTGTAAGAAGGGTCTGTTCTCCCATTTTCTACCTTCTGGTATCAGCGTTCCCAGTGGCAGGATCAGCCTTGCCAGGGCTAAAGGCATTTCTGGGGTTTGGGTGGGTCCCCCAGAGTGCATGTATTAGAAACTCATTCCCAGTGTAATGACTGATGTGGAACCTTCAATAGCTGATGAGGTTATCAGAACCCTCAGAATGGAGTAATGGCCATTATCTCAGGAGTGGGTGGGGTCGGGCTCCTTCCTCCTTGTTCTCATCCTCTCTTGTTCTGCCTCTCCATGGGATAGTACATCTCAAAAGCCCTTGTCAGATGATGGTGGCAGGCTGTGGCCTCCAAATCATGAATCAAGTACATCTTTGTTTGGTATAAATTACCTGGGCTCAGGTATTTTGTTATATCAACAGAAACAGGTGATCTACCGGATCAAATCTGCGGTCAAGAGGCACATGGCAGCAGCAGTTGCTCTGAGCAGCATCCAGCAAAGGTGTTCTGTAACTGAATTAGCTGTGTTTCGTTTTGCTGTTACAAAGCGTCTAGGAAAGCAACTTAAAGAAGGAACTGTTCTTTTGCTTCAGTTCCAGCTTAGGCTATCATGGCAGGGAAAAAATGGTGCCCGAGAGAAATGCAGCTGGTCACACTGTATTTACAGTGGGGAAGCAGATAGACAAGAATGCTTCTGCTTAGCAGTGTCTGTTCTTTATTCAGTCCGCCATGGTGGGTTTTCTCAGCTTAAGGTGGGTCTTCTCACCATAGTTAAACCTTTCTGGGAACTCACTTGCAGACACACCCAGAGGTGTGTCTCCTATGGGATGTCAAATCTAGTCAAGTTAGTAGTGAAGAGAAGCCATCCCAGTATCCGTCAGGTTACATGATGCTTGACTGGTTGACTTTTCACCCTCATCATCAGATCTTGGTGATAACCCCTACAATCCACCTGTGTATTCAGGACCCCCATAAAGCCTTTGCTTGTGTACATACGATCATGATATGATACACAGAGGACACGAGACAGTGCCTAAACAGACTGGTGTTCAGATGGAACGCGTGTTGTGATAAATGGCTCAGTGTCCATCCACAGGGAGACTCCTGTTGTCGGGGATTTGAATAAAGATAAAGAGAACATAGAAGCATTTGGGAGTGTGTGTGTGTGTGTGTGTGTGTGTGTGTGTGTGTGTGTTAACCAAGGGGGAGCATGAGCTAGGAACAGGAAAGCTAGCCACCCTAGGGCTTTCTGTGGCCACATGGCCAGATAGGGGGCCTTCTCCTTAGTTCATATTCTCCCATCAGCTCCTTACTGCCACCTATGAAAGCTGTGGCCTAAGACGTGGTTGGACAGAAGACCACGGTTGATGTCTAGTTAACAACTCTCTGTGGATGCCTCTGTTCTTTGTACCCAGCAAAGTCTCTTCTCTAACCTGAAAAAGTCCCCTCCTGGCTAGGTTCCAAGAAGGGAGTGTCATACTGGGGTTGGGAATCTGGCATGTACAGGGGGAGTTTGCCTGCTGTGCTGGAGAGAGGGTGGGTGGTAGGGGGAGGTTTCTGCTGCTGGAAGAGGAAGGTGTCCCCCAGTTCAAGTAAGTACAGTTGCCCTTCCTCTGGGCTGCAAGGAAACCCTGCCATTGGTGGCAGACCCAAAGGTATCTGTGCAGGTGCTTACTGTACCTTCACTGTCCCCCTTTCCCCTCATGCTTTTGTGGTCACTTCTAACTTAATCAGTTGCTTTGGTCCAAGCAAGAGTCCCAAGAGCCCCTATATGCTGGCCTTGATGCTAGAGAGTTAGCCTGTCACAGTTTGGCTGTTTTGATTCCTGAGATTGCTGTCTGAGCTCTTCCTTGGAATCTGTTCAAGGGATAAGGCAGAAGTGGGTGAGCAGTGGAGAGTCGGCTACTCAGCAAGGGATGCTGGGAAGCTTCATCTATCTGTGTACCCACACATTCATGCCAATCACACTCCCAGCCATCCATCATCCATCAATTCATGTATGTATCTATCATCCATGCATCCATACCTCCACTTATCCATTTATCCATCCATCCGTCATCTAGGTACCTATTCTCCCAACCGTCTTTCTTTCTATTCATCTGTCCATCCATCATCCATCCGTCATCTAGGTACCTATTCTCTCAGCCATCTTTCTGTCTATTCGTCTGTTCATCCATCACGCATTCATTGAGGCCTCTGCAAGTTCCACTTCTCTCCATCCAACTGCCATCTAGCTTACCATGTCTTTCTCCTTCATCCCTTGCAATTATCTCCATCTATAGAGGACACTGTGGTGTGCTGTCTGAGTCCCCATGTGACGAAACACTCAGTGGCTTGCTTTGCGGCATCAGAGTCTTCTGCGGTCGGTTCCTTCAGCTGTTAGCTCAGTCACAGAGAGCTGCTTGCCCTCCCAACACAGCCTGCACCCAGAGACTGATAGTGTGGGAACCTAACAGGCTGGGCACCCTTACCCTCCAGGGCATGTCAAGCTTGCCTTCAGTCTGTGCGCCCTGATTTTTTCCTCTCCTTCCACAGGTGTGGATCCTGTGTAAACATCCTGCCTGCTAAAACTCTGGCACAGATCGGCTTTCTGTGGACCAAAGACCCTGTCCATCCTTCAGTCATGCATGCGTTCCTCTGTCCGTCAGCCCTCCACTCAATGAGGAAACATTTGTTTACAAAGTGCTATATGTACAAGAGTTTGGGGTCACTGCCCTAAATGTGGACCTTGCCCTCAAGCAGTCTGATGCAAATGTTCAAAGCTCTCCACCATGGCTCTTACCAGGAAAATGTGTGTGGGGGTCATGGTCAATACACATGGTGGGGACGCTCCAGGAAGACTTCTTGGAGGAAACAATACTTGAGCTGGCAGTGATGAGGAGGGGATTTGAGCTTTTTATGTAGTCTGGGGAACCTAGGGAAGCATACAGAGGGAACAATGAAAGCCATCCATCAAAGGGAAGAGCAGGTGTGACAGCTGGGCACAGCTGGATCTTGAATAACTTCCTAACACCCACTCCCTCTGCTTCCCACCCCACCTCTCTCCCATGGAGTTCTTCCTTCCCTCCTAGCTAGTTCTCCCACCCGCCTCCCCACAGGAAATGTGACTTGGTCACCAGTCGAAGCCTTGTAATGTAGCCATCACAAGGAGGGACAAAGGCCACAGGAAAGAGGAAGTGCAGGAAGCTTCCTGGCTGCGGTGGAGGGGAGGTGACAGACGGCAGGGCTGGCAAGCTCTTTTACCCGGGGTGGCTTCTCCCCCAGAATCCTGCTTCCCTCGCTCATGTTCGCATTACTAAGAAGCCAGATGGGCCCCGCTGGTTGGTAAAAGCTGTATGATAACAGGCCAAGGTTGCAGTCACCCCTGGAAGTGCCTAGAAGCTTTCTGGGCAGAAAGTCTGTTCGTAGATCTCTGACCTGGGCACAGATGGCTGCCTTGACCTTGGCTTGGTACACAGCCCCCGGCCCTGCCATGGACTGATCCCTGACCCTGATCTCAGATTGAGCCAGAGTCTGGCTGCAGAATGCGCCCTGAACACCAATCAATCAATTCATTAGTAGCTGACAGCCCTGCATGGAGCAGTTGCTAAAGTTTGTAAGAGCTTTTCCAGGATGCTGGAGATGAAATGTCACCCAGTGGGTTGTGGCCCAGCAAGCTCCTCCAAGTCCCAGGTGGCAGGCACACTAGGGCCTAAGGGACATGTGCTCAGTCAGGACTGCTTGCTCTGTTTGCTTCACGAGAGACTGCTCTGCTTGCTTCACGGGAGACTTTCTGTCATCCGGCCCGTGCTGCTGAGCACTGCATTCATTTAATTTTTGTGTGTATGTTTGTGGTATATGCACGAGGTCCTCCACATGTGTGGAAGCAGAGGCTGAAGTTGGGAATCTTCCTTGATCTCTCTCTACACTGCTATTTGAGGCACACTCTCTCGATGATCTTGGAGCGTACCAGTGGGCTAGGCTGGATAGCCAATGAGCTTCAAGGAGCCACCTGTTTTTGCATAGCCCCGCCTCTGCCCGACAACTGCTGGGCTACTGCATGCTATCACAGCCAGCTTTTGACATAGGTGCTGGACATCAGAACTCAGGTCCTCATGCTTGTAGGGCAGGTGCTTTATGGCTAAACCACTTCCCCTATCAGGACCACTCTGTGAAGCAGTGAGCTCTCCAGCAGATAAAATGACTGGAATGCTGCCGTTAACTTATCCCTTACATGACCTCAAGAGCAGAACAGGATGGCACTGGAAGGGGCCTTCGCTTGCTATTCATCCAGTGGCCTGTGCCAATGGCTTCCTTTCTTAGAGTCTTGGTTTCCCTATTTGTGCAATAGGAATCAGAAAGTATGCACTCCCTGGCCCTGCAGAGAGCCCTCGATGACATTGTGTGTGCAGGGCACTTAGGCCCAGACTTTGCAGGCACTGTGACTACAGCAGGTGAGTTAAGGACTTTGGGGTTTCAGGCATGGTGGGAGAGAAAAGTGAATCCCTCCCTTCCCAGATGGCCGTAGCTAGGGCTTGCTTCCACTCTGAGCCTCACTCTGTTACCCAAGCAGAAAGACAAGAGGGCCTTTGGACCCATCTGTTGGGAGACCATAAACCATCTGCTCCCCTTCCACCTCCTTCAGGGGAGACTCATGGCCTTCCTTAGCCTCTGAAGAATTTCAGGTTACCATGGTAACCTGTGCATGGAGGAGCAGGTGTGTGTGACTTGGGGCCAGGAAGCCTAGTTTCCACCACAGAGCTGCCCTCAGGTCTGCTACACAACTGGGACCCTAGAGGGGCAGTTTGGGACAGGGTGTGCAGGGACCAAGACCTCTGCCCTCCCAACTCTAGGTCCTCCAGATGCCCGGTCTTTGTGATTTGGAGTCCTCTGTCTGAAGCCTGGTGGATGGGCCCTGCCCATCCGCTAATCCCACATTTACTTGTGTCTCCCACAAGTTCTGACTCAATGTCCTTCCTGACCCTTCTCTGCCCAAGACACATCTGGGAAGGAACTTGAGGACCCAGAATGAGTTTAATAAACTGCAGGTTGGATCAGGCCATTGCTGCTCAAAAACCTTCAATGGCTCCTTAGGTGCTCTGAGAATACCAAATCCCGCTCCTGCCCACCCTACCTCCTTTCCTCTTAGCATACCTCCTACAAGCTCCATCCACAGAGGAAGGGGGAGGGGGTGGAGGGAGGGAGAGAGGGGAGAAGAGGGGTGTGGATCTGAGGCCTGTAGATTCCATCCTTAGCCAGCTATGGGTTATCCCTACCCCCTCCGCCCTGGAGGGCAGGTCCCAGGAAGCTCCCTGGAGGAAGATCAGATCAGCCAGGAATTTCTAGGTCACAACTAACATTTACTGGCCATCTTCTGCCTCCAGGGGCTGCACCCAAGGGTACAGCTCTACTTGATAAGGCCATGCAAGAAAGAGGGGAGATAGGAAGGGAGGAAGGGAGGGGGGGCGGGATGAGGGAATAAGAAAGCAAGAAAGGGAGGGGGAAGGGGAGGAAAGGAGGGAGAGATGGGCAGAAGCTGGAACCTCCCTGTTCCGGCTGGCTCTGGGCAGGAAGCAGGAGCATGGCTGGAGGCAGTGCCTCTCAGTGCCGTGGGCAGCAGCAACACCCAGTACTTGCTGCCCTGAGAGCTCCCTGTATGCGACTTCGTAGAACCACACCAAACCCTCTTGGCAGCAGGGTTCCTCGGAACCGGTGGACACCAGAAACCACTGAAACACATCTTCTGAACTTGGGCCTGGTGGTACAGGCCTGAATCCCAGCTACTTAGGAGGCTGAGGCAGGAGGACCAAACGGTTGCGGGCAGCCTGGCAACTCAGTGAGATGTCTTAAACATTAAAAAAAATAAAATAAAAAAAGGAGACCAGGGAGATAACTCAGTCAGCAAAATTCCTGACACACAGTACGAGGACCTGGGTTTGGACCCCTAGCATTTGTGTAGAAATCGGCGGTAGTGGCACATTCCTGTTACCTCACCCTGGGAGTGCTGGGTGCTGGCAGAGGGTTCTGGAAGCTCACTGCACCAGCTAGTCTAGTTGAACAGATGGACTTCAGGTTCAGTGAAAGACTTTGTCTCAAAAAATTAGGTAGGGGACCAGCAAGATGGCTCAGTAGGTAAAGGCACTTGCCACCAAGCCTGATGTCCCGAGTTCAATCCCTGGACCAACATGGTGGAAGTACACCGACTCTCACAAGTTGTTTCTAACTTCATATGCACCCCGTAGTAAGTATGAACCTATACCCCAACTCTACAGAGAAATAAATGTAAAAAAATCATTGTGGAGAGGGTTGAAGAAGGAACCCGACATCGACCCCTGGCCAGCATGTACACGCACGTGCGCGCGCACACACATACACACACACACACACACACACACACACACACACACACGGCTGGGGACACAGCTTAGTAACACTTTTCTATCACTTCTGAGACTCCCCATTTGATCCCTGGTACCCAAAGAGAAAGAAACGGCGCCTCCAGGAACTGACACAGCTCACTAGGTCTGTCTGGTCTGTGGGCAGCTGGGTACTGATTATTCAGAAAAGACACTGCAAGTCCCACAAATGGCAGCCAGGATTGCACAGAGACATGGTCAGATGTGACATACAGATCATCAGCCATTTGCTATACTCCTGGGGCACATATAATTTGCATATATGTAGATGCATATATAACTAACTAAGCTCCCCAGGGAGATCTCGAAAGATGGACCTATTGCTTCTGCTTCTGTCCTGCTGAGAGGGGCATCCATCCCTCCTGTGTCTTCAGTGAGTAGGTGTGGGTGGACTGGGGGGCTGACTGTGTTTGGCCCCTGAAGAAGGTCCTCCTTCCTGGAGCTGGCCCTGCCCTGTTTTCCTCTCGTCTGCTCCAGAGCTGTCCCCATGGTAACCACTCTGGATAGATATCCAGTAATGCTTAGCATCTTGACCACAGGCCCATTTTGAGGCTTGTTTCAACTGTTCCCCTTTCTCTCCTGTCCCCAGCCTTGACTCATGGGGCCTTGGGGAAGAAAGGCTCAGTGGTCTTGACATTATGGTTAAACAACCTTCCCACTGAGGGACATGGGAAGGGCATTGAGTGCCACTGTCTGTCCAGTCCTGAGGAAGGGTCTTACTTCCTGCACCAACCCCAGGTTAGGCATTTCCAGTTTCCTCAAGGGGCTGAACGCTCCTCCAGGGAGCTGCTCTTGACATACAGAGTGAGGGGCGCACTTGTGGTTTTGAGGGCCAGTGGTGCTTCTGTGGTTTGGGAGTGATCTCTCTGGGGCTACTGAGTCTCTGTGGCAGGTTGGGATGGGTGCATGTGCCACGGTCCTCACAGGGGATGTAGGGACTTTTACTTCCTTACCTGTGGTGTCCTTTCTAGATTATCTACAGGACGCATACTTCTTTAGGAATCACAAAACTGCTATAGAAGGGTTCCTGTTTTTCCACTTTGCGGTTTCTGTTTTGCTCAAATTAGGTCGGGCACGGGGCCAGCGTGGAAGGCAGACCCAACTCAGAACCTTTCCTCAGCTCCCGTCCCAAGAGCCAAGTAGCAGATCCCACGGCTGTGGAGTCAGGGCCTTGGTTGGAATCCAAACGTTACAGTTAACAGCTGTGTGACCATAGAAGGGCTGAGTGATTTTTCTGAGCCCCAGTTCATCTACTGCAAGTAGGTTTATAACAGCCGTGCTTTGGACACTTGGGAAAGGAAACCATGAAGGGGCTGGGCAGGCAGCTCAGCAGTTCAGAGCATTGGCTGCTCTTCCAGGGACCCATGTTCCATTCCCAGCACCCACATGGTGGAACTGCGACTCGAGTGCCAAGAGAGCCAGTGATTTCTTTTGGTTTTCATGGGCACAAGGCTCACATATGGTGCACAGATACACATGGCCTCCATGGGCACAAGGCATATGGTGCACAGATATACATGGTTTCCATGGGCACAAGGCACACATATGGTGCACAGATACACATGGCCTCCATGGGTACAAGGCACACATACGGTGCACAGATATACATGGCCTCCATGGGCACAAGGTACACATATGGTGCACAGATATACATGGCCTCCATGGGCACAAGGTACACATATGGTGTACAGATATACACGGCCCCCATGGGGACAAGGTGCACATATGGTGCACAGATATACATGGCCTTCATGGCATAAGGCACACATTGTGCACAGATACACATGGCCTCCATGGGCACAAGGCGCATGGTACACAGATACACATGGCCTCCATGGGCACAAGGCGCACATATGGTGCACAGATATACATGGTCTCCACGGGGACAAGGCATATGGTGCACACATGTATACTAATGCATGTGCACACATGTATACTCACAAAACACACATACACCAATGGAGATGGCAACTGTGCGTGTAGGTTAAACCTGCAGTGATAAAGAGGCACTTGTCAGAGCAGGCAGAGGAACAGCACAAATGCACAGAGGAGGTTCCCTTAGATTTCCTGCTAGGTGCTATGCAAGCTAGAAAATGGGAGGACATGGTAACACACACCACAAACTTCCGTTAGGAATTAAGGGCAAGTCAGTGGCCACTCCCCACGGAATGTACCTAATTTCCAAGGAGCACGGAAGCTAAACAGGGTGGAGTCTGTTTAGTCTCCTATGTTGCATGTGTAGGGAGGGAACTGAGTTCCCCGTGCAGTCGTGTTGAGAGCCAGAGTCTTTGACAGGCAGTGAGGATCCAAGGACTCAGCCCTCATACACAGCAGATATACTCATGGGTTCCTGGTGACGGTTCTAATGAGCAGCTTGGTTAGAAGAACAGGCTCTCTGTAGCATGCCTCTCTTCACCTCAGTCCCACAGCTGTGTCAGGAGGCAGCTTGAAGCCCTCACCAGAAGTGGTGCTAGGCTATTCCCAGCTTTCACAACTTTAAGCTAAGCAAACCTGAGTCTTTGTAAAGATGCCTAGCCTCATGAATTTTACTATAGCAAGAAAAGCAGACTATGTCATTAATAAAGAATCCCACGGGATGATGAGGGCAGGCATTCAACAAACACCAATCCTTACTGCTGCTCTCTCCTTGGCTTCCCAACCTCCAGATGAAACAGCAGGAAGGGTAGATTCCACGGCTTTATCTGACTGGAACATTCTCACTATTTCTGAAAGAAAGGTGAGTTCTACAGCAAAACCATTAGAAATATCACTCCGAAATGAAGATACAGTCTCTAGGAAACTGGGTTGTAAATCACGACTGCAATGGGATTCCGTTTATAAAAATTCAATTCGAACGTGAGTTTTCTCAGGAACACACACTTACCGCTCGAAGTAAGGTCAACCTGTGAGCAACACGCGCCCTTGCCTGACTGTTCTCCGAGCCTTAGCCATTAGGGCTGGGGTGGCTTTGGAGAGCTTTCTGGGATGAGCCCTGCCCCTCCCCCATGCCATACAGCAGCGGGTTAACCTGGGGTACGGGGCTCTGAGGAGGTCCCAAGCTCCAGGCCATTCATGGGAATCCTCAAGTCTAGTACTGCTGATCCCTTAGGAACCCGGATCCTCAACAGAGCCCCACCTCCAGGGAGGGCTTCTGGCCCAGTGAGGCAAAATCATGCCATTGATTGGTGGCTTAGACGTTGCCCTGGCATCTTCTTCAGCAGGCTGTCCAGGTAGCCTCTGACAGGTGACCAGCACTGACCGGTGACTGGGCCTCTCTGAAGTCCCCAGTCTAGAGGTACTTCTCTGTGGAGGCTCAAGGAAGGGGAGAGGCTTGCTCAAGGACACTAAGCTAATAAGAGTCACAGCCTGGCCTGCCAGCTTTCTGTTACCTCTTATTGACCTCAGGGTGGAAGGGGCCTTGAAAGGCGGGGGAAGGAGTCTTCAGATCAGGCTACCTGGACACAGGAATGCTGCTCACTCGGCAGAATCACCAGGGGCTTCCGGGATTGCAGCCTTGGCTCTTCTTTTAGCATCAATATGATTAGGTATTTAGTGTCAAGTGTGGCGATGGCAAGCTGGGCTGGAGCTGGTGTTCCTCTCTCTCTGCCGCTCCGACTCCTCTGTGGCAGGCCCTGAACTGTGAGCGGCAGCAAATCCCCTTCTCCCTCAGTTCCTTTTGTCAGAGCATTCACCCCAGCAGCAGGAAAAGAAGCCAAGACACCGCTTCTCCTTCCTAGTCATCTTGATTGCAAAGGCTTTAAAAAACAAAAACAAAAGCACCATATCCCCCATCCCACTTAGCCGCTCTGGGAGTCGGTCCAGCTCTCGCTGCTCCCGTGGGAGATGGAGGCCATTCCTCTCTAGAGGAACCTGTTTTGCCTCCCTCACCCTGCTCCGGCCTCTAACAGCAGCACCCCAAAATCTGAAGTGGATCCAGGTAGATTCTCAAGTATCTCTCATCTCCCTCACCCCGGGGACCTAGGTCCCAGTAGCCTGGTAGTGTATAACCCCTCTGGCCTGTGAGTTGAAACTCAATCTCCAGCTGGGGGCAGGAAGAACTAGAGAGATTGGGGTGAGGTGGGTTCTTGAAGCAGATTTAAGGAGAGCCTCCACAGCTCCCCGTGCTCAGGACCAAGTGTGGTGTCTTCCCACTGAACATCATGGTAACCCTCTGCTCTTAAGCTACCACAATGGTGGCTCCCGCGGATGTTTTCAATGATAAAAACATCTATCATTTTAATGCAGGCGGCTTAGATAATAAAAACGATCTGTGCTCTTAGTAATCATCTCACAAATACAATGCAAACCAGCAGAGCCTCTGCAGGTGCCTCCCTGGTCTAGGGCAGGTGGGGTAGCCCAGGGGGGTCCTAAGAAAAGTGAGCCTGGAGTTCACAGAGAGACCTGCATGGACGTGGGGAACTAGGAAGCACTGCCTGGATTTGGGCGTGCTAGAGCTTGGAAAGTCACAGGGCAACACATACCCTCTAATTAGAATGGTGTCAATCACGGCACCATTTCCCAGCTCCTGCCAAGTCCTCCAGACAAGGAAATTGCTGAGTATGATGTCAGAGCCTCTGAGAGGCCACCACACCGAGGCAGCTGTGGACAGGGGTTTCAGACTCACATGTACCTCAGAGACAGCAGCATGGGGTAGGAAAAACAGAATGGAGGGTTTTGCAAAGCTGAGAGACGATTTCTTACCTAGAAATTTTTGGTACACACACACACACACACACACACACACACACACACACACACACACACGGCTGTGCTCAAGAGGACAGACAACCTTGGGTGTTGCTTCTTAAAAGTCATCCACTACTCTTTTTTTCTTACCCCAGTTCAGGGTATCTCAGTAGCCTGGAACTTACCAAGTAGGTTAGATTGGCCAGCCAGCATCACAGTGCCTGGCTCTTTTTTAGACAGGTTCTGGATTAGAACTCAGGCCAAGGTAAGCACTTCAGAACAATCTCCCACACCTAAAAGCTTTTAGTAAAACAAACATTTAAATACAAAGTAGACAAATCCAAGATGTTGCAAGTTGCATTTGCTCCAGAACTATGAGTATGAGGCCTTGATCCAGGCCATGCCTTCCTTGTTCCCCTCCTCCCATGTGATATAAACCCGGGGTCGGGGGAGTCATGTCCTTTTTACCGTCTCTTGGGGTTAGGATCCCCAGAGAGGCAGATGGGTAAACAGGGGCACTGGGCCTGCCCTCTCCAGAACCAGGGGCTGACCACATGGTGTCTCTGTATTGCAGCTGAAGACTGAGGGGCCATTGAGCCTGGGGTTAGGGGATAAGTGGGTCTGGGAACAAACTTTCGAACTTTCAGCTTTTAGGGCAATGGGGTCCTAGAATTGAGCAGGGGAACGGAAGTGAAGATGAGAGTGATGTTTGGTTAGTTTCAGGTTCAAGTTGGGCTGGGGTTCCAACTTATGACTTGGGGAAGCAGAATGGGTTATTTAAGACTCAGTGCTTAAATATTTTGGCTTCTGGAATGGGAAAAATTCAGGGAATAGCTGAGTTTGGTTCAAGCACAGCTGGATTTGGGGCTTGCATGGTGTTTTTAGGAATCTTTCTTTCTTAGGTAGTGAAAATATAGAGTTATTGAAGCTGAAAGTAAAGGCACCAAATAGGAACGCAGCAAACATGGCCGCAGAAAGCATCCATCAGGCAGAGTGGCTGCCAGCAACACTGCCACTCCTATGGCTGCTTCAACAGGAGGAGCAACGAACCAGAAAGAAGTCCAGGGATGGAGTGTCCCAACTGGGGCAAGCCTTCATTCCCAAGCCAGTCACTCCGTCACTCTGGCTTCCAGACCCACAGAGGAGGGAGAAAGGATGGAGTAGAGGAATCCAGTGGGTGCCTGCAGTGTGCAGGGACGCTCTCTTGATGAGCACTTTTAACTGTTTTTTTTTTTCCGTGAACACTGTACTCTTTTTTTTCTTTTTTTTAAAATTGCTTTTATTGAGCTATATATTTTCTCTGCTCCCCTCCCTTCCTCCCACTCTCCTTATACCTTCTTCCATGGTCTCCACACTCCCAATTTACTCAGAAGATCTTGCCTTTTTCCCTTTCCTATTTAAATCCATGTATGTCTCTCTTAGGGTCCTCATTGTTGTCTAGGTTCTCTGGGATTGTAAATTGTAGGCTGGTTTTTCTTTGCTTTGTGTCTAAAACCACTTAAGAGTGAGTACATATTATATTTTTCTTTCTGGGTTATATCCTCAATATGATGTTTTCTAGATCCATCCATTTGCCCACAAATTTCAAGATGTCATTTTTTCCCACTGTGTAGTACTCCATTGTGTAAATGTACCACATCTTCTTTATCCATTCTTCTGTTGAGGAGCATTTACATTTTTTCCAGATTCTTGATATGACAAATAATGCTGCTATGAACATAGTTGAGCACATGTCCTTGTGGCATGATTGAGCATCCTTTGGTTATATACCCAAAAGTAGTATTGCTGGGTCTTGAGGTGGGTTGTTTCCTAATTTTCTGAGAAATCACCACACTGATTTCCAAAGCAGTGGCTGTACCAGCTTGCACTCCACTGACTGATTTTTATTAGCCCCATGTTTCAAGTGAGGAACTAGGGGTGGGCCTGATGGCAGGAGTTTGTAATCCCAGGACTTGGGAGGTAGAAGCAGGAGGATTTAAATTCAAGGTCATCCTTGGCTCCACAGCAAACTCAAAGTCCTAGCAATGGGACAGCCTGTCTTAATCTGCTAAGTGAGGAAAGAGGACCTGAGTTCACTACTCATCTTCCAGCTGGTGGGAAGAGGCTGGGCTGCTAGTGCCGAGAGAAGTGGGGTCCCTGAGCCTCCAGCACCCTGCTTGCTTGCTCTTCTGCAGACTGTGAGGTTGAGGACATCGCTCGTTTTCCTTGTGTGGTGTCTGCCTTCTCTTTGCTGATGATAGGTTACAAATCGCACTGCTCCTGTCAGCGGCGGCCCTTCCCTTAGTGCCTGTGTGGGAAGGATGGGCCACTTCCTGCCCTCCCTGCACCAGAGGGCAGGTGTATGCCATCCTTGACTGCTCTATCTCAGCACCTAGCAAGGGCTCGGAAAGCCGCAATTCCCATATGGATCCTGCAACCAGATGCATCCTACACAGAGCCCCTGGAGCACCTCTCGGGCTCCCCGGGGCTCCCCAGAGTGTGGTCTTAGCTGTTAGTTACAGCTAGGAGTGCACACTGAGTGTCCTCTGGTGTAGGACATTTGGAGACTCTCCATGGTAGCCTTCTTGGAACCTCCAGAGCCCAATGTAGGTAGGCATGACCCTAGTCAGGTCTTAGCTTCAAAAGATACACTTGTCTCACCTGAGAAAATCAGGAGGTGAAAAGGGGCCAAGTTCCTTCCCAAACACCTGGTGCAGCCTCCCCAGGCTACCACTGGGTGCTGGGGTGACTCTGCTGGGTTCTCATGCCTACCAGCCTCTGTCCAGCTGAGACAGGCTGGCACACCACTTCCTTCCAGGCAGCACTGGAGTTGCAGGTAAGGATGGGAGAAAAGGGAATCTCCCTCCTCCCAGATCTCCAGTCTTATTAGACTTTCTTTTGGTGCCATTGTTGCCAGTGCGCTAATACTCATGAGCAACTTGCCCACGGCGCTTGCAGTTTTCCAGCCAAGCCAGGCAGGTGCTCTCTCTCTCAGTCAATAGGATGCAAATCTTGCCATTCGGGTCATATTAGCCAGTCTCTCTTCGGTTCTAGGCCCTCTGATAGGCATGCCTCCCATTATGATGCCAGCTAGAGCAGGTCTGAATCCAGTGTGACTCAGACTCCATCACAGAAACAAAGAGGAGGTGAGCAGAGGGGAGCTGTCTGAACCCTGCATCTTATTACAGGGCTCTGAAGGGGTTGGGGTGGTAGGATAGAGAGGCTCCCTGCAGATGGCTGCCTTTACCCCATCTTTCCTCCAATCACTTGTTCTTTTGTTTATTCAGCAAAATATTTGTCAAGCGCTTCCCTTGTGCCCACCCTGGGCAGGGCTCTGGGATGTTGATCAGCATGTTGTCTTCTTCCAGAACCTTGGCGTAGTGGGAGACATCTGTACGTGTGGACACACGTCCTCTGATAGGTACTGTGGAGAGGAGGACGCTTTGCTTTGGTCTCCAGAGATGGGCAGCGAGATCAAACTGGGCCTAGCAACACCTGGGGACAGTGAAGAAAACACAGGACATGTATGGATGGGCAGCAGGGCCAGGAGCCAGCAGCAGGACCACTTTAAACGTGAAGGAGTTCCTTTCTACTGATTAACAGCTATGCGACCTCGGCCAGGTCTCCCTTCCATTCCTCCACAACTTCCTCATCCCTGGATCTGGAGTCTTCCCAAGAGCTCCCATCTATCTCCAGACACCTAGCAACGAAGAACAGACATAGGAAAGTATCTGACAGAGCTGGGTCCAACCTGCCCCTGTTCTCCAAGGCAACGGAAGTCTGGACACCAAAAGGGTGACTTTGACTCTGAACTTCTGTATGGAGCTGAGTGTGTGTGTGTGTGTGTGTGTGTGTGTGTGTGTGTGTATGGGGTGCTTTGGTTGGGCTTTGGGGGTCAGCAAGGCATTGCTGTTATCCACCTGAGTGTTCCGAATTACCAGTAGCTGAGTGGCAATTGTCTCAGCTGTGGGGCAGTTGTATGACCC
Source organism: Microtus oregoni (assembly GCF_018167655.1). Taxonomy (NCBI): domain Eukaryota; kingdom Metazoa; phylum Chordata; class Mammalia; order Rodentia; family Cricetidae; genus Microtus; species Microtus oregoni. The sequence continues at coordinate 337,123 of NW_024543975.1, forward strand.
TGAACAAGCTTCATAACCACATGGGAATGGGAAGTGATCCTGAGGACTGCGTGAGAACGTGGATGCAATTGCTCAGCAACGAGGCTGCTGTAAAACAGGCTCTTTCTTAAACAGCTTTTATTTTGGGACTGGCCTCTTAGTATCCTCAGCTGGCAAACAGCTGAGCTCTTACTACTTTGGGAGAATGGGAGGAAGCTGGATGCTCTGCCCTTTGACCTCCAGCTGGACAGAGGCAGGGTTATTAGAAGAAATGCACGTGGTTATTGAGGCTGGCAGCTGAGAAAAAGGAACACCCCCACAGGCAGGCCTCTGGGCAGGTACCTTGGGGAATTCTCCCTGGGGGTTAGGGTGTATTTATGCAGAACTGAGCATCCAGAATGACCCAGCTGGAACTGGGGACCATCCTAGCAAACCCCCTTAATTTCCTTTAGCCATCCATATTATTTGTTTGTTGCTATGCCAACAAGTCACCACACACTTGATGTATATAAAACCACAGTGGGGAGGGGCAAATTGTTTAGGAACGGAGAGATGGCTCAGTGGTTAAGAGTGATTCTGCTTTGGTAGAGGACCTCAGTTGGGCTCCTAGCACTCACGTCCAGCCTCTCACAACTCCAGCTTCATCTTCTGGCCTCTGTGTGTATTGCACACACACACACACACACACACACACACACACACACACACACACATACACACACCACCACCACCACCACCACTACACACTAAATAAATCTTTTTAAAAACCAAATTAAAAATTCCCAAAGATTTATACTTTTAGTTTCAGAGGCCACAGCCCCAACTATGTGTGGCTATGCAGAAAGCCAAGGGCCTGGGGACTCGGGGGAGGACGTTACTCACCTGCTTTGTGCCTGGACTCTGGAGATGCCTCTTGGCTTCTTGATTGCCAGCTATGTGCCTTGGTTTATGCCTTGGTGGTCACATTGTCTTCTGCTCTCCTGGGGCAGTTCTCCCTATGCTTATTCAAAAGGTCCATGTGATGGTGTTTAAGACCATCTAGATAATGGAAGATAGTGTCCACATCTCAAGTTTCCCAGTTAACCAGGTATACAAATTCTTCATGTGTGCCATAGAATGAGGCAATGCCCGGAAGCTCCAGGAGCTAGGGAGTGAATATCTTTAGGGGTCAATATTCAGCCTATCATAGTATTGAACTTTTCTTGAGTTAATTTTGTATTTAATGAACGGGCTGAAATGAGTCCAACAAATTTCTCACACAAGCTCTTCCCATTAGTTTTCCCTGGAGTCTGACTCTCAATAAGCAGAAAACAAATGCCAAAATTAGGAAATGAACATGTTAGGATGTGACTGAACAAGCATCAAAACTCACTGGGGTATCCTCGGTTTTCTGGTTCATGTCCTTTTAATTTGGGGACCCACCCCAAGACACCACACTGCATCAGTCATGGGTCCTGCTGGTCCTTTCCATTCTGCGCATAGTCTCTGTCTTTCCTTGTCTTTTGTGATTATATCTGACACTTGGAGAAGTGTGTGTGTGTGTGTGTGTGTATGTGTGTATGCGTGGGTGCATTACGTGTGTATGTGTGTGTATATGTGTATGCGTGTATGTATAGTGTATGTGTGTGTGTAAACCTGCATGCCCTGGCATGTGTGTGGGGTTAGAAAACAACCTCAGGTGTCAGTTCTCACTGCCTGTCTTGCTTGACCAGGTCCCCTGGGCTGTGCTCTGGGATGCGAGTTGCATCACTGACTATAGCAAGTCATCTTCAAGCTTCCCGTCTCATGACAGAAGCACTGGGACTGAGACTCGAGTGTTCAAGTCCTGCTTCATGTAGTGCTGGGGATCTGAACTCAGGTCCTCACGCTTGCATTGCGTTCACCTAGCCACTGCGCCATCTCCTCAGCCCTCAGCCCTTGACGTTCTTGAACAAGCCCAGACTAATGCGCTTTGTTTCGGTGAGGGTTTTCATGGCCCCCCTAAAGTTATGTCATGTTAGGACAGACAGAACGTGGGATGTGCGTCATCTCTGAGGATGGAGAGGCGCCTGCAGCCAGCCATTGTCACTTTCCCTCTCTCGGCTCTGTCGAGAGTCTCCACTATAAACCCAGTATTTTCCCTTTTATAATTGAGGGACACAGTGGCCTTCTCCTGTCCCTGATTAAGTGATGACTACTAAGTTTAGCCTGTATGAGGAGACCTGGTCTGTGGTAATGGTGGCTCATTCCTCCTCTACCTTTTCTAGAGCTCTCTAGGACAGGGCTGCCCCTCCTGCCTCTGTGTGTACTTGGTGTTCAACTCCTAGTGGAAACCGGCGGAAATAAGCTCTCTTCCCTGGGTTGGCCTTCAGCTCCTTCATTATTTATCTTGATCCAGTCCATCATGACAGCTTTGACCAGAGAAACTTCTCTGCAGTGAAGCAGTTAATGCAGAGACTCAGCCCAGAGAGCTGAGCAGTGGCTATTGGGTGCTCAGTCCTAAATGGGACATCCTATCAGCACCCTGGTTTCCAGGCTAAGGGAGCATGGCAGAAGAGAGAAACAGCAAGCGCCAGAGAGGGCAAGAAGTGCTGCCAAATGCTTTCTTCTGGCTGCGGCTTTTGCACCCTCGAACTCCCAACAGCTGGGGTTATGTGCATAGCATCAAGCCAGTCAAAATTGCAGCATGGATGAAGGACGGGTTCTTGAAGCCCTACCTCTAGCGAGAAGCTGTCCACAGTTGGGGGCTTCCTGGAGATAGAGAGTCAGTTTTCTTCTGGGGTATGGTTCTGACTTAGGTGCCCATTGCTGGTGGATGGTACCCTAGGCATGTACATGCAGGCAGCACTACTTATACCCAATGGGTTATAGAAAAGAAAAGAGCACATGGATGTGGACTGAGGCTGCTTGTTCATTTCCCGGCCGCCCAGACCCGAAATAATCACACAGAAATTATATTAATTGCAATACTGTTTGGCCAATAGCTTAAGCGTGTCTCCGGCTAGCTCTTGCATCTTAAATTAACCCATTTCTATTATTTTATATTTTACCACAAGGCTTGTGGTTTACCGGTACTGGCACGGGTGTCTTTCTCCTCCGGCGGAGACATGATGTTTCCCTGACTCTGCCTACTCTCTCTGTACATCTCTGTTTGGATTTTCCACCTGCCTTTACTCTGTTAAGCCATTGGCCAAAAGCAGGTTCTTTATTAACCAATGGCAATAAAGCATATTAATAACATACAGAGTGGAATCCCATATCACATGAAGGTGGGGTGTGTGTTGAGGGCTTAGGGGAAGAGACGGGGAGGATATGATCAAGGTGGATATGAGGCTGAAGTAAGGATCAGCCCAGTTCACGGCTGGTCACGGAAAGTGCCAGAATAGCACGAGCTTCCTGTAGAAAGTGCTTCAACCCCAGTCATGGCAGGATTGTGTGCATATGGAATTTTCAAGAATAAGTTATAGTATTTTTGAAACATCGCAATGGAAATAAAGATTCACCCTACAATCCTCGATAGACTGGTGTGTAAACAAAACTCTTCATTCCAATAGCAACACCAGAAAAGAAGAGTAGCGTAGGACACACCTGAGATCCCAAGTGCAGAGAGGGGGAGCTGGGAGGATCCCTTGGGCTTGCTGGCCAGCCAATAAAGCCAGATCAAGGAGTTCTATGATCAGAGAGACATCTAGTCCCCCCAAATAAGGTAGAGAGTGATTAAGGAAGATACTTCACATACACACACACACACACACACACACACACACACACACAGACAAATAAGTTGTGTGTCCGCTGTGTGTCCTCTTTCTCTGTCAGCAAAGCTCCAGTGTGTTCCGTGTTGCTGACCTCAGGGAATTGCAGGTCTTGAGGCTCTGAGGCCCCATGGCCTGGCTGAGCACCCTTACTCGGCCAGGGCAGTCCAGCAGGCAGAAATAGGTTCTTTTTCCATGGGCAGAGAAAGGTTGCTTGTTAAGGAGCACACTGAATGTGCCTTGATTTTAAACCCTGCTGTAAACTTAGCACAATTGTTTTTACAACAAAGCCTGGTCTTTTTCACAATAGGTGCTCAGGTTGTGCCGTTCAACTGAATCAAGCTTGTTCCACTCACCAAGACAAGGAGTCTGCAATCAGGAACCCACAGAGGCCAGCTGCCCCAGAAGTCTCTCCTCTGGCCTCTGCAGCTCCTCAGCTGCAGCTGCTGCTTCTTGCAGGACTGGGGAGTGCTGTGGCCTATGCTGGCTTCATAGGGGAGAACTAAGGGCCAGTCAGCTGAAGCTGCAGTGAGTGTAGAACCAGTCCTAGGGCTGCGTCATCGGGGTTAGTGTTTTCTAAAGCACGGGTCACCAGGTGTTGGAAGGTGCCAGAATCCTACAGAATGTGTTTCCTTTCGAAACTGATTCCAGTTCTGGACCAGGCAGGAGAAAGACTTGGCAGGAGGCCTTGCTATCTTTAATGTGGTTCTAGCCCCAGCCTTGCTCTGGCTTTAATGAAGGGAGCAGAGGTCTGCACAGCCATCCCTCGTCAAGGTGGCTTCTGTGTGCAGTGACTTTGTTTTTCTAACAAGGGGCCTAGGACTGGAGGCATAGCTGAGTGCAGAGGACTCTCCTGGATTCAGGAGGCCCTGGTCTCTGCCCCCAGCACCCTGCCCCCACACAAAGGTATTAGAAGAATTTAAATCCTTAGTCCTGGATAACAGGGAGGCTGAGGCTGAAGGAGTTCTTGAAGCAGGAGTTCAAGGCCAGCCTGGGCAACCAATGACACCCTGTATCAAACACCAAACCAATTCAGGAAACAAACTCAAAACAAAACAAAAAAATCCAAACAGATGACAAAATAAAACAAAACCACAAAAGTCAGAGATGTAGTGAAGTGGTCTAGTGTTTGCCTAGAGTGCTCGGAAAGCAGAACGATCCAGACAGTCACAGGAACACCATCCACAGAAAGCCGGCATGGCTGCAGTTCGTTTCTTCTTTATAAAAGGCCATTGTAAAGAACCACATTATGTAAACAGACAAGTGAGTGGCATGCTCTTACAGAGCTCTGATGGGTGCCTAGCGTTCCAGTTACTCGGGAGAGTCAGAAACCACCGTAGGGCCTGGAGACCTGGCTCAGGTAGGACTGCCACGCAGCATGAGGGTCCGAGTTTGGATCTTCAGCACCTATGCAAAAGGTATGCATGGTAGTGTGATTCTGGAGCCCCACTGCTGGGGAGTGGGTGGGTGGGAGCAGAGGCAGGAGGATTCCCACTGCTGGCGAGTGGATGCATGGGGAGCAGAGGCAGGAAGATTCCCAAACTCATTGGATAGCCTGTCTAGCTGATGGTGAGGATGGTGCAGTGAGAGACTCTGTGCAAGGTGGAAAGCAAGTGAGGAAGACACCTGATGTCCATCTCTGGCCTAAACACATGTGTGCACATGGGAACACACACACACACGGGGGGGGGGCAGGCAGAGAGATATTGGCATTCTCTTTGTCTTGATATTCCAGGTGCCCTTGCTTACCTCAAGCACAGAAGCCCCGCTCCCAGGTGCCCTAGGGACAGAAGGCAGATGGGAGTCTCCTCACCATCCCGTGGTAGGCCAAAGTGTACTGACCCATGAGTTCTTTGGAGGTCAACAAAGTGAGGTGGCAGTAATCAGAGCGCAGCGTCCACATAGAGCACAGCCAGCTCAGAGAGGGCTGTTCCCACTGCGTCCTTGCACGCTTGGGGTTGTCTTTGCTAAGGAATGTGCCGCTCTGCAGGCTTCAGTGGCGGTCTGTGGCTTTGGACTTCAGGAATGCCCATGGTCGCTGGGAGAGAGAAGATAAACCCCAAGGGCACTGGGACAGCCAGAAACAAGAGGACTGGAGTTTGTCTGAAGGAGGGTCTTTGAGCTCTGACAGAGGAGGCTGGGAGGCTGTGGAAGGCAAGGCACTCCTATGTTTGTCTCCCTTTGGGACACCCAGGTCTCTGTAGAGACAGCCCTAATGTAACTGACAGTACCTGGGATTAAGAGTAAGATGGACCGGAAGTTTCAAAGCCGATCTTCCTAGACCATCTTGGGTCATGGACAAGTCACTTCTGACTCATACGGGCAACCAGGTATGAGGAGAACATGCAGGCATGACCTGGACGTCAGCCTTCCTGGCTCACCATGATCCTGAGTATTACCAGAAGACAGGACACTGAATTCCAGAACAGCACGCATAGCCGGCCTAGAGATGAGTCTCACTTCCCATGTCTCCTTTGATGTGCTTCCTTCGCATGGAGGCCCTGGTGGTTTGAGCACCCACTGTCCATCCTAGGTAACGTGCTAACCAGTCACAGCTGAGAGGCTTCCGCCCTGGAAGTGGTTGCTCCTGTGCAATAAGGTGGATGTTGTCCCCTAAAACTGTCTCTAGAGAAGCTGCTGCTGGGCCTCCCCTGACATTTTTGAGGAAGTCTCTCCACTAAGAAGTAACTGTTCCTCAACTTCCCTGCCACAAGTGAGAAGTTTTTCGGGAGACTCTGACCCAGCAGAGATGGAAAAGCCCTGGGGTTCCAGGCACTGTCTGCGTTGGGTCCCCTAGAAGCTGAGTAGAGAAAGCTATTGCTGTGTATGTTGGGATTGGGAGAGAATGCTCACGGCACGGCTGTGGAACAGTGCAGCAGCAGGCTGGGAATAGTGAGGGCTCAGCAGCAGCTAAACACTGGCTTGCCCCACAGAAGTGAAGCAGGAATCACGACAACATCTGTGCTAGTCATAAGGCCCAGGCTGCCTTGAGTCTGAGGTGGCCTCCTGTAAAAGAAAGTTTCTTGTCCCCAACAGCCTGTTCCCAAATAGCCACTCTGAGGTTTATATGAATTATAAATGTTTGGTCAATAGCTCAGGCTTATTACTAACTAGCTCTTACATTTTAAGTTAACTCATATTCCTTATTTACCCTCTGCCATGTGGTGGTACCTTTATTAGCATGGCAACTCTTGACTCCACCCTTCTTCTTCCCATCACCCTTAGTTTGGTCACCCCACCTATACTTCCTGCCTGGCTACTGGCCAATCAGTATTTTATTAAACCAACTGAAGTGACAAATCTAGAGTGTACAAGAGGATTATTCCACAGCAACCTTTTAGCTATCTCTGTAAGCAGCAGCCACAATCAGTTAAAGTCCTTCAGAGAAGGATGCACTGTGAGCGCCAACACCCCTGGGTGGGACACCCACTGACATCTTTGGCAGGTTGATGTGCTTTAGGGAAATCATTGAATTTCTTTTATTCCTGTTGCTTCTAATCTTAGCATACTGGAGTGACCCGGTGAGGGAACAGCTCTAATAAGGGCACAGGAACCCCCCCCCATCTTCTCCCAACATGTCTTGGACTGTTGACAGGGAGTAGAAGAACTCCCGTTGCACAGGTGGCTGGCAAGATCCAGTGTGTCCAGGTCATCAGTAGCCCATAAACCAGACAAATGGATATTTGATAGAAACGTAATTCTGGGCTCCGAGGGCCTTCACCAGCCCTCTGGTGAAATACAGCTGCTGTCTGACCTCTGGAAGAATAAATCTGCCCAGAGCTTCCCAGCCTGAGTTCTGGAAGCCCTGGCAGGCTGCTTTACTGGAGGAGTGCTTGCACTCAGCATGGGGTATTTATGCTCAGGAAGAGCTCCTGGACTTCATGGCCAGCCTGGTCACAGTTCCCCTCCTGCCCCAAGTACATGCCAGTGCTGTCGTGGTGCCCTAGGGCTTCCTGGAATAACCCAAAGCCAAAGTTGAGAGGAAGAGCTGCCTCTCACCACCTTCTATTCCTTGTTAAAGGAAAGCACCAGGGACGGAGAGGTGGCTCAGCAGGTAAAGGCACTTGCCAACAAGCCTAATGACCTGAATGTGATCCCTGGATCCCAGATGGTGGAAGTGGAGAACCAACTCTCACAAGTTGCTCTCTGACTTCCAAATAAATGCTGTGGCATGTATATGCCGTCCCTCACACATGTGCATAAAATAAATTTATAAATATACTTAAAGGAAAGGGTTAGGATAGCATAATAGCTGCCCACGTGGGAAGGGACCTGTGGAGATGTGAGGGAATATGGCAATGGGCTTTTCATTCCCTGACCTGGGGCAAGTGTATGGCAGTTTAAGAGTTGGCAGTTCCAAGCACTAAGCAAGGGCTAATACCAGTCCCTTCCTCCTCAGGCATGAGGGAGGATCAACATGTGGCTGAGCCTAGAGGACTCTGTGGGGCACCTGCCACAGAGTCATTGCTCCGGGAGGTCAGTCAGTATGAGGGCATATTGGTAATGTGCCCATAGACTGTCCATGGGACATGGCTCAGTGGGTGGAGTGCTTGTTTAGTGTGCATGAGCTCTGGACTTGATCCTTACCACCACATAAACTGGGTGCAATGGTGGCACATGTCTGTCACTCTGCATTCTGGTGGTGGAGGCGGGAAGGTCATCCTCAGTTACATAGTAAATTCTAGGCTAACCTGGGCTTTGAGAGATTCTATCTCAAAATAAACGAATTAATGAGTCTTTCTCATTCAGGAAGAGGTTTCACGAGTCATTGGGTTCTCTTTTACCTTTCTCCATGATAGGACAAGGAGGTAATCACACTTCATTGATGGAGCCACAGACACCATCTTGGAAGAGGAGGACAGTTGTCACCAAACACACTTACCTGATTTTAGGACTTTGTGACCTCTCTATGGTTCTTGGAGGTCAAGTGCATGGCACCAGATAACACAACTTTTGGTGGCTGGGTAGCAAGTGCGGCTCCTTACTCTTTGGGGAGTGCTCTTTAGTTTCATCTCTACTTGATCACCTTTATGGTGTAAGCATAGTTTTCCTCTCCCAACTGCCCACTTCCAAACATCCAACATGGAGACATAAATTACTTATAAATACTTGGCCAGTAGCTCAGGCTTATTACTAACTAGCTCTTACATTTTAAGCTAACCCATATTCCTTATTTACTCTCTGCCACATGGCAGTATCTTTATTAACATGGCAAGTTCATCTCCTGCTTCCTCTGCATCTGACTGGTGACTCCTCTCCACTTTGCCCTCCTTCATCCCAGCATTCTCTGTTTGGCTCTCTCACCTAACCTTATCCTGTTCAGCTTTTGGCCAGTCAGTTTCTTTATTATCCAATGAGAGTATTACATATTCACAGTATATGAAAGGATTATACCACAGCATCCCCCCTTTTTAATCTAATTAAAAAGAAAGATTTTAACATTAACATAATAAGATAATATACAACAAAAACAGTTATTAAGAATTACAGTTACACTATTCAGTACATTTGTATTTGACAAAATTAGAGAAAATAATTATCTATTCTATCTAGGTAAGACTAAAGTTTTGTGCCTAACTCACTTTCTAACTAAGAAAACCTTTAATTACAGCTATCTTTTCTTCAGTTCTATCAAAGATCCCAGAAGGGTGAAATGTTACCTAATGACAGGGACATCTTGCTGCTTGGACAGTACTCCAAAGTTCTTCTGTAATGCTGGGGCATCCAACTCTGGCCTACAGGCTTAGCATATTTGACAGACTTTTCTGTGAAGCAGAGGATTTTGAAGGGCTGCCCTACCTTGTCTTTTTTTTTAATATTTATTTATTTATTATGTATACAATATTTTGTCTGTGTGTATGTCTGCAGGCCAGAAGAGGGCACCAGACCTCATTGCAGATGATTGTGAGCCACCATGTGGTTGCTGGGAATTGAACTCAGGACCTTTGGAAGAGCAGGCAATGCTCTTAACCACTGAGCCATCTCTCCAGCCCCCTGCCCTACCTTGTCTTGACAAAGTTTGGCAGTTGCCTTTCTTGTGTCCTGCTGGTCCAATTTGGACAGCATATGTCATCAGTTAAGACAAGCACAGTTTCTTGACTAGTGGCTAACTTTTGCCACAAAGAAAGTAAACTCCATGGAATTTCTTTGATGCCCAACATCTTCTCTGATGTAGATGGGTACTGCCAATAACAGACATGCCTCATAAAAAAGAACTTTATGTTATTAAAAATCTTAAATTTTATAATATGTAGATCTCTGAAGTGTTTAAAGGCCACCCGACTATCTAAAATATCCATCTGTTTGACCTTGGAGACATATCTAACATGATTACAAACTTGATTGTAACAGGTGACTAATGACTGCATTTCTATATAACCCTAAATAGTTTGTAATAATAACTTTCAAGGGATGATGGGGATTCCCCTCTGTGTGCTGTGAATACCATAAAGAAGCTGCTTTGAGCCTTTTGCAGTGCAGAATAGGGCAAGGTGGGAATTTTAAGCAGATAGAGGAGGAGAGAGTAGATGGAGTCAGAGAGAAGCTGTGTAGCCACTGAAGATGACAGATGCCTGGGAATTTTACTGGTAAACCACAAGCCTTGTGGTAAAACATAAAATAATAAGAATGGATTAATTTAAGATGTAAGATCTAGCTAGAAATATGCTTAAGCTATTGACCAAACAATACTGTAATTAATATAGCTTCTGTGTGATTCTTTTGGGTCTGGGAATCCGGGAAACAAATGAACAGCCTCCATCTACAAATTGGCACCCAATGTGGGGCAACTACATCCACATAAAACCTGAGAGAGTTTGGGAAGGAATTCTAGTCACAAAATAAACAGAGTTTAGGCTCAGCTTCTTGGTAACCACATTTTTTTCCTTAATGGGCTTGCAGAAAGCAGGGACACCATAACTCCTTTAAGGGAGGTACAATAAAAACTGCTTGGCTTCTTTAAAAGTGGAGGCTTCTTGGTTCACCTGCATGAACAGCTCTGACTCTTTCGGGAGGTCTGGTACAGAACATGTAAATGAGATTTGTGAGCAGAGTGCTACAACTTGCTTAATGGCAACATAGACCTGCTGTGTGCCTGAAAATGGTGGACTATAAATTTATATTATATTGTTAAATGAGCTGTGTATGTACAATACCTTAATCAAGAATAAAAATGTAGGTACAGCAGGTTCTAACAAAAATAACCTTAAATTTGTATCAATATACAAAAATATCTTAAACAAGAATAAAAACATATATATACAGTATAACAAAAACAACCTCAAATCTGTATCAATATATAAAAATCCATACCAATGTAAAATATTTAAGACTAATAGTTGCCTTTTTTGGTTTAAAGGCAGATCCAATAATCTACCCTTTTATCATGTTTCTAGCTCCCCTTTTTCTTTTCAGAGTAAGATCCCTGAATCTAATCTCTTTTGTTCAGCTTTTTTCCTGGTCATTACCAATAACAACTTGTAAACAACTCTCATTAAATGATGACAAATATCCATAACTCACAGAACAACCAAAACCACCCATCCCACTTCTTGGCAATGTAGGTGTCATGTTCTTAAAATTACTTCCTGTTGTCTGGGCAACTATGTCTTTAGGGACCCTGAAAAAACTGATATAATGATCAAATCCTGGGAGAGCTATCTGTATCATTTGTTGTCCAATCTCTGTGTATAGGAAAATGTAGGGCTTATCTTAAGTCCTGGCTAGAGTAGTCTGTGAGGCTGGACCATCTTAGTTAACCACCCTGAAATTGTCCTGAGTAGTTTATAGTCCAAAGATGATCTTTGGGTGGTGTTTGTCAGTTTAGTGGTGTTACCACAATCCAGGTGGAAATGTCATTGTGGGGTCCCATCCTCCCTTTGTAGACTTCAAAGGTTAGGCATGGTCATGGGTCACTGTAGAAAACTTAAACATTTAAAATGTCATGTGCAGCAGATCTCAAAGAGGTTAAAGAACCATAATTTGGTATGTACATCCAGATCATGACTTCACAAGTATAGAATGTGAGAATTGACTACAATCTTGCAGATCACATTACCAAGTAGGTGTGGGTGTCTAGAATAGGGTATACAGTTGCCCAACCAAATACTGTACATCTAGAAAGTGGAGGGTATAGACTGGTATTCATCAGTCAGGTCCTTCCAAGCCCATAGGTATCTTTGCAACCAATCCATGAGCTTGCTTGTCATTTCCATGGACAACTGTTCTTGGTCTAAACCCCTTCCAAAAGATCCTGGCCAGCCATGTAGACAGGCATCTGCCACTAGCATAACAATGAGGTCAAGGGTCTGTCGTGGGGCTCATAACAGGAGGCTGTAGGATTGACTCTGATGTGGGAGTGATGTCTTATTAATAAAGAAACTGCCTAGGCCCATTTGATAGGCCAACCCTTAGGTAGGTGGAGAAAACAGAACAGAATGCTGGGAGAAAGAAGCTAAATCAGTGAGTCACCATGATTCTCCCACTCCAGGCAGACGCAGGTTAAGATCTTTCCTGGTAAGCCAGCTCGTGGGCTACACAGATTATTAGAAATGGATTAGATCAATATGTAAGAGCTATCCAATAAGAGGCTAGAGCTAATGGGCCAAGCAGTGTTTAAAAGAATACAGTTTTCGTGTAATTATTTCTGGTAAAGCTAGCCGGGTGGCAGGATGCAGCCCCGCTGCTCATATTACAACATGACTCTACTTAGAACAGCTCAGAAAACTAAAGCATGGGGACTGGAGAGATGGCTCAGTGGTTAAGAGCAAATTGCCTGCTCTTCCAAAGGTCCTGAGTTCAATTCCCAGCATCCACATGGTGGCTCACAACCATCTGTAATGATGTATGGTGCCCTCTTCTGGCCTGTAGGCATACATGCAGAAAGAATAATGTATACATAATAAAGAAATAAATATTTAAAAAAAAATCTAAGGCATGGAAAATGGATTCTGATGTCAGGCAGAACACAAGAGTGCAGACACATTTCAGCACCCAGGACAGTTCCATGCCAGTGCCATGCAGGCCCAGTGCTGCCCATCCCCAGAACTTCAAAACTTGAGCTTAACCTCTGAGGGTGAGACTGGACACCCACAGGTTGACTGAAAAGAATCCTAGTGTTTGCAGAAGCAAGGTGTGATCTGATTTTTTAAAAATCTGTTTCCACTTTGAAGATAGAGTCTCATGTTGCTCAGGCTGACCCCAAATTTGCTATAAGGCTGAGATTGAGATTGACTTTGAACTGATCCTTCAGCTGCCACTTTTGGGGTTCTGAGATTATAGGTATTTACTACCTCACCCAGTCTATGTGGTGCTGGGGATAAAACTCAGGGCTCCCTGCAGGCCAAGTAACCACTCTCCCAAATGAGCTCCACCTGCCCCAAGGCTTCAAAAACAATTTAAGATGAAGGAAGGACCTAGCAGCACCAGAAGGGATGAGATGGTTATTTTAGAAAATGTTTAAGCTGATGCTATTACAGTGAATTATGAGGAATTAATCTGAATAGTAAAATATAATAATGTTGCAATGTGGTATTCCTATTTGGAGTTCTGTCACAGACAGGCATGGTGCCAGGGCCCTACGAGCTCTGATAGACTGGATCTCTGCCCAGCAGAGAGTCAGTTCCCTCTCCCCTGAGCCCCTGCCTGCATCCCTGACCCATTGCGGTGACAGTCGAGTGACGGGCTTGATCAACAGAAAGTAGGTGGGACTGACATTGGCCAAGTTCGAGCCCAAACCTGAAGAGACTGTGCGAATTAATCCAGTGAGGTGAGCAGGCTCCTTCGTGGGTCCTCACAAGTCTACAAAATCTGAATCCTGAAGCAAAAATACCTGGAAGAAGTCAGGCTGGCTCACAGAATGACTGCAAGGCCTGCGGGTTCAAAAGTGAGTGTTTTAGGGCTGGGGCCATGGTTCAGTCAGGAAAGAGCTTGCTGGCCAGACTGGTGGGTAAGGTGAACTCCAGTTCAGTGAAAGACCCTGTCTCAAGGCAGTAAGGTAGAGAGCTATAGAGGAAGACACCCCACATTCTACTGTGACCTCCACATGTATGTGCCCACACATGTGCAGGCAATACTTATATCACACATATATGCAACACACACACACCACACACACACACGCACGCACACACACACAGAAAACAAAGGCGTGGTAACCAGTGGACTTTGAGGTCTTTTATTTTTCAGCAGAAACTACTGAATACAACACCCTGCCTGATCCACTCCCATCCACTTTGTAAAGGGCACTACATACTACATACTACACACTACATACACATCTCCACATTTAAGCATCCATCTCAGGGACACAGAGTTGGAAGGGCAGGTGTTTGGCCCCATTCTTAGCTGGAAGAACTGCCTGAGCTCTGTGGGGCTGGTGGGATTGCCTGTGCAGCGGCATAAGGCTGGAGTGCCAGCCCTATTCTTATCCCTTCTCTGGTCCTTCCACTGGCTCAGGCTGGGATGGGAGTGGGTTGCTGGGGAGTTGCAAAGAGAGCTATGGTTTCAAAGAACCAGCAGGGGCTCTCCACCCGTGGTAACTGGAAAAGGTCACTGTTGCCGATTCAGCCCACAGAACAATGACATTTCAAGGATCAGAGAAAAGGTTAAAATATTCCTATAAATCTATTCTTGGGACTTTTAAGTATTTCCAATGTAAAGGGAAAATGTCATTTCTTTTCCCCCCAAGAGTGGTGGAGGGTGGATTGCTGGGAATGGGAATGGGTGGGTTCGCCTGCAGAGGATGAACACGGAGGAAGGAAGCACCATTCCAAGACTTTCCACGTGGAAAGGAAGGTGCAGTTAACCTCAAACCTCACTTGTTTATGGAAATTGAATCTCCAATGGTCCCTGGAAAAGCTTTCCCAGGGGAGAGGTGGGCACTGTCAATGACAGAGCTGTTTGCTCTCTGAGAGGGGCTGATGGGCCAGCACTCCAGAGACCTCAATGATAGCAGGACTGGTATGGGCTGAGGCCAGCAGCAGCAGAGAACCCCAGAAACCTGGCAGCCCACCTTTCTGCCCTTCAGATCTTTTAAAAATTAGTTTATTTTGTTGTAGTTTTAGATAAGGTCTCGTGTAGTCCAGGTTGATTTCAACTAACTTTGGACCTTGAACTTCTGATCTCCCTGTCTTTTAATACTCTTACGCCTGGGTTCTACCACTACCGCACTCACAGTTTATGTTGGGCTGAGGGTTACTAGGGCTTTGTACGTGTTAGACAAGCACCCAATACCTGAATTACAGCCACAGGCTGAGCTTCAGGACCTTATATCCAGCTGCCCATGTGTTTTTGTGGTGAGGTTCCTGCTCACCAATCTTATGCGAGCCCATGCTGACTCCCTGTCTCCTGGACTCCATGTTTGAGGGAACGATGTAGCCCTCTTCCTAGTTCAGCAGACACATCTAAGAGTTACATTCTGAGTGCCTGGCATTGTCTCCGACACAGAGTTAGTAAGATAGGGACTCTTACCCTTCTTAGAATAGTTAGTAGAGTGTTTGTGGGGACAGATATTAAGGGACAGGGACCCCCTGTGAGTCCATGACTAACAAATTTGAGGGTGAGGTGCAAAAGCAGCCCAGAGAAGATTTCCAGAAAAGGCTTCCCAGAGGGTCCATTTGAACTGAATCAGACCCTTGGGGCATCTTTCTTCAAGACATAATGCGGGCAAAGGTTTGAGGATCATGGTGCACTCCAGGGAGAAGACAGCTTGCTAATAACACTGCTTTGAGTCAGGCATCTGGCTTGCCTGGTTAGGGGGCTGCCCCTCCCCACAGTCTTCCCGAAGCAATGATTCTCATAGTCCCCAAGTGTCACTCACCTCCCACAGCCCATCAGTCACCCAGTCCTGTCTCATCTGTCTCCCAGACACCTCTCCTCACTTTCCACCCCTGCCATCGCCCACAGACACCCACACAGGGCCTCAGCATCCTCCAGGGATAGGCCACCAGTCTCTGCAGCAGGTCTTCCTGGAACAGGCTCCCTGCCTGCTGGCCCATCCTGAGCAGTTTGGAGATAGATATGCCTAGAAGTTCTCATCTTGACCTCTCATTCCCAGTGAGATCCTTCTACTGGCTTCTGATGTGCAAAGGAAGAGGTCCCTCGTGGCCAGAAGCACCACCTTAGCCTCTGAGTTCCTCGTCCTGTTTACCCCTCCAGCCCTCAAGCATCTGGCTGCAGAGACCTGCACTCTTGCTGCCTCTGCCTGGAACCTCTTCCTTGAGCTTGTCTGCCCTGTGATTTCCACATGGTGCTATAGATACAGATGAATAAACAAGGCTAACAACCATTTACTGACCACCACAGTTTCTCCCTGCGTCTTACACTGCATATTCCCACAGTGTTTAGGATCATCCTTGTGTGTACATATGTGAGTAGTGTGTGTGGATACACATGCCAGTGTGGGCAAATGGAGCAGAGGCCAAAGGAGCATGCTGGGTGGCCTTCTCCATTATTCCCACCCCAGTCTCCCGAGACAAAGTCTCTTGCTGACTCCAGCTAGACCTGTGACTAGCAAATCCTGTCTCTATTCTTTCCCTCCAACTCCCAGTTACAGGGATATGTGGCCATGCCCAGCTGCTTACATGGGTGCCGGGGAATTGAACTCAGGTCGTCATGCTTGCACAGAAAGCACTCTTACCTGCTGAGCCAACCACCAAGCCTGAGATCACCTTTTCAATATAAGGCTTTGTTTTTAGGTACTTCTCTCATTAGCGCAAGCCTTCTCCATGGCCAGAGGACACTCACAGAGTGGACTGTCACACTTTTGGCTTCTGGGGAGGGAGGTAAATTCCCTGATCCTCATTGGTAGAGAAGGGCTGAGTGAGTTTTTGGGGCTAGAGCTGGTGCTAAGCCAACAAATAGGACCCCTGGTGCCAAGGAAACCACAGCTGGAGTGGGATCTAGGTGACTGGCCGCTGATGTAGGGAAAGGTCAAGAACAGGTTAATGGGATCAGCAGGCCTATTAATCTTGTAGTGAGCAAGCCCATGAGTTCTCCTGTCTTCTCCGCATCCAAAAAGACACTTTGTATCCTCAGGAAAGTGGCTAGGTAGAAAGATCCCAAGTCCTATAAAGGTGATTTAGTGGCAGTGCCTGGGGAAGGGAAGCAGCAGGGCACAGGGCAGTGGAGAGCTGAGACAGGACACCCTGGCTAAAGCCCCCAGCGCCTCCTGCAGAGGCAGGGCTGAAGACAGTCAGAGCAGAGAGGGGAAGAGAGGGGAAGGGAGCCTGATCCTGGTCCAGCACAGACACCTGCACATCTGGTTCTACAGGCTGTGGATGTGAGGAGCAGGTGAAGACAGAAGGCCAGACTCTCTGTATATTTTCCATCTTTACGTGGCTTGATCTTAAACTCTGTTTCTTTTATTTTTATTTTTAATTTTTTGGTCTTTTGAGACAGCGTTTCTCTGTGTATCTTTGGCTGTTCTGGAACTCACTCTGAAGACCAGGCTGTGCTTGAACTCAGAGAGATCTGCCTGCCTCTTCCTCCCAAGTGCTGGGATTAAAGTTGTGTGCCACCACACCCAACTACTTTCTTTCTTTTTTATTTTAAGGACTTTATCCTTTCTTTTCTCTCCCAAACCTACATATATTTTTAAACACATTGTAAACTATTTAGAGGCTTTCTTCATCTGAATCTATCTTTACTGTATATCTCTCTTTTTCTGACCACATGAATCTATAATTTGCTAAACAGTATGGCTAGGATTAAAGCTGTGGCTTTGGCGGCTGGATCCAACCCATTCCTTAGCTTTCTGAGAGCCTAGGCTCATGGCAGAGGTGACATGTTTATTGCCACAACTCTATGGCATTTCAAGGTCCCTGACACCTTCACGAAGCATGCTGTTGGCCATTCATACACATCATTTAAGTGTTTGGTGGTGGGAGCCCTTTACAAGAGCTGCAAGGTTTTTGTTTCTGAAGCTGAGTCAGGAAGCCTCTCTTAAATGAGGTGTGCTTGCCTCTAGCAAACAGAGTTCACCTGAGAAAATGCTGCTACCAAGAAGCCATGCTTAACACTGTTATTTTATGTCTAGAATTACTTCCCAAGCTCTCTCAGGTTTTATGTGGATGCAGTTGTCCACGTTGGTGCCATTTGTTGACCGAGGTTTCTGTCCCACCAGGTCCCACAGTCAATCAGTCCCAAAGAAATACACAGAGGTCTACCTTAATTATAAACTGGTTGGCCTATTAGCTCAGGCTTCTTATTAACTAATTCTTACATGCTACATTAACCCATTATTCTTGTCTGTTAGCCATTTGGATTGGTACCTTTTTTGGCAAGGCAGTCACATCTTGCTTCTTCTGCATCTGGGTGATGACTGCAGACTGACTATTCCTTCTTCCAAGAATTCTCTTGTTCTCATTGCCCTGCCTCTACTTCCTGCCTGGCTACTGACCAATCAGCATTTTATTAAAATACTATTGACAGGGTGCAGACCATTGTCCCACAGCATGCCATGGTGACTCAGAGGCAGGATCTCCCCCTCCTCTTTGACTCTGAGATCCTGAGGGGTCCATGAAAGGCTCAAGATTACACACCAATTGGAGTCAAGGTCAGGGTTCAACTTCATCCCAAGAGGTCTTCCATGTAGATTCTGAGATATATTTTTGATTTTGAGTGAGTCTCATACTGTCTACTTTTGTCCCCAAGTGAAGCCACAAGTTCTGGGAATCTCTGAGACTATCAGTCTATACCCAGCTTCCTGGAAGTCTCTCTAGAAGGGAGTTGGGGGTCTCTGCAATGGTGCTGCTGCCTCCAGCGTGTACAGGATAAGACTTTTCTCCATGGCTGGGAATATCACAGTAGGTTGGTTCCTTATCCTTAAGTCTCTGAGGACTCAAGGGTGAGAATCAGAACCTTCTAGATCACTAGACAGAAACAGTGCCTGCAGTTCCTCTCTGGCCAGGAGAAGCTTGTTTGTCAGTCGTTCCTGGATCTAAGAGCTTGGGTGGTAAGAACTGTGGTGGGATTGTCCTTCTTGCCTAAGCTCCTTGTATGTCTGGCCCAGCCCTGTTTCTAACTTGGGTAACTACATGAGCCCAAGCCAATGAGAGGAGGATCAGATGCCTTAGACAGCAAGTGACAGGCTTCATAAGCACAAACAAGACCTGGATTGTCTCATAGATAAGACATCCCAAAGGAGTTGCTTAATTCTGTGACTCAAATACCCTTCAAGCTCACAGTTCTCTCCCTTCTTTATCTGACTTCCGTGGGTGGAGAGTTCCATAGTTACAAGGGCTCTTCCCTTGTTTGGCTGGTCAGAGCACCACATCCCCTGACCACCCCAGAATGTAGCCATTTGATTCCTCTGATTGGTTTGGGTCAACTGTGACTCACTCCCATGATGGGAGGGGCTCAGCCATCCCTGATCTTCCATCATCGGGGAGGATCCACGCTTCTCAGAGGACAGGGCTTGGGGGACAGAGGGCCCAGAGTAAGTCAGAGCTTAGATGACCCACCACTGTCCTGTCCCAAATCCCTGGTGACTGATCTCAGAGTATTCTTCCCTCAGTCATGCAGGGGTTTCATCCAAAAGCTTTCTGGGGGGTGCTAGTGTCTTCCCAGATTCCCAGAAGTGACTCTGAAGCTGGCCTCACTCAGGGGGAGCAGGAATCCAGGACTGGACAGTGGCCAGAGCTCAGGGGTTCTGGGACTTCCCTCATTTAGTGCAGCTCCCAGACTGCAGCTTTCTGGGCTGGGTAGGACCTCCAAAGTCTGCTGGGACAGTGATCAGAATAGAGTAGATAAAGGGGGCCTTTGGGTGACTGACCAGCCAGTTTCTTCTTCTCCTTTGTGCTCAGAAAGGCCGGTGACTCCTGGGCTTCTGTGTTGCTGGTGTCTTTAAGGGAATTCAGTGTAACATCTGTATCAAGGGATCTTGTACAACCAACAGCTGATGGAGCTTGGGAGAAGGAGATGGACTAGGGTCCAGTATAAAGACAGGATCAATGACTATCTTGATTCAAACAGAAATTATTAGGTTTGCTCAGCCTAATCCAGATGCAAGCCTTGTAAACAGTAGGTGCTTAAGCAAAGAGCCAGGGACTGTGGCTGAGGATTCTGAGCAGTGACCTGGGGACCCATCTAACACAGACCTAGGGTATGTTTTGCCTGAATCAGGGGACCCCATCTATCTGCACATCTGCCTAGGGACAAATTTCAGTTTCGAGGTAGCCTTGAGGAGTGCAAAGTATAGGGCTGTGGCTGAGAGCCCAGTGCCCAAGGTCACACAGCTTCTTCCTCAGCAGGGCTAGCTCTGGCCCAGGTGCTTCAGGATACACAGCACCCCAGGAACACCCTGATGGCTCCCACAGGCTCTTCAGACTGCAGGCATTGGGGAACCAGGACTAAGGCTGGGGGACAGTTGCCAGGGCACTATGGCTGTT
Organism: Microtus oregoni; assembly: GCF_018167655.1. NCBI lineage: Eukaryota > Metazoa > Chordata > Mammalia > Rodentia > Cricetidae > Microtus > Microtus oregoni. Next base: position 357,224 of record NW_024543975.1, read on the forward strand.
CGTGCTTTGGAAACTTGGGGAGCTGGACTCACCCTGGTAGACTGAGAGGTTACTATGGCTGGGACATAGGTTCAAGTTCAAGGGGCTCCAGATTCAGTTACTAAGACAAGAACATCCATTTATGTTTGAGATAAAAAACCAAACACTCAAAGCCAGGGACAGAAGTACATACCTGGGACCCTAGAACTCTGGAAGTTGAGGCAGGGAAATTATGATTCTGAGTCCAGCCTGGGCTACAACAGTGATACCCTGTTTCAAAAACTATCTAAATCCAGGCATGGTGGTACATGCTTGTAATCTTAGTACTCAAGGGTTAGGGGCAGGAGGATTACCGCAAGTTTGAAGTCAGTCAGGGATACATCGGAAGACGACGGTGTCTCAAACAAAACAAGACAAAACGAAACTCAACAAAACAAACCAACCACAAAAAGTAGGTATATTTATTATTATAGTATTTGCCATTGATCGTCACTGTCTCAAGCACGGACCTTAGCATGAATTACTCGATAGACTGTTTCTGATAGTAGTCTTGCATACAGGCATGGACAGGGTGAGATGGAAGAAGAGTGAGGGCCACTTCTAGAAGGAAAGCACTGAGCACCCGGCCTCTGCCCATCTGTTCACTTGGAGAATCCACAATGGAAAGGGATGAAGCACTGGGTTAGGAGTCCTCCTTATCTGTCCTTCTGATCCTGAAGAAGATGTGGCTTCCTGCTGCCTCCCCAGAACCTGCTGTGATTGTTAACTGGAGAGATCTAGGTAGGATAACTGGGGAGGGAAGACTCAATGATAGACTGTCTACAGCAGGTTAGCCCATGGGCGTGTCTGATGTGGGAAGACCAGCCCACTGTGGGCAGCTCCATTCCCTAGTAGAGGGGTCTTGAATTGTCTGAGTGGAGAAATGGAGGCGAGCACCAGCAGATCAGCATTGATTCCTCACTTCTCTCTGCTCTGTTGCTTCTGTCATTACATTTTATTACAGTTTTAGAAATGATCATAGGGCTGTGGAGGTGGCACTCAGGTGTTGGAATTCGAGAAGGAATGGAAGGCTGGGGGTGGGCCAAGTGCTGTGGAGCCTGGTGTATGCAGCTCCCAGCAGCCTCCCAGAGAAGCAACTGCCCTACCAGAGCACAGGGAGAGGGGCTGGGTCTCTAGCACAGCCCTTAGCCAATGAGCCTGTGTAGGGCCAGCCCAGCTGAGATGGGGAAGGGCAGGCTGGGCTCTTCGGTGTCCTTGACAGTCATGTCCCTCCACCGTGGCTTCTCCCTGACCTCTAGTCCACTCTGCTCACACAGAACAGAATCTTGGCTTCAAGAGGGGCTTGGGCTGATTTGAATAGAAATGATTCCCTTCTGTGTCTCTCAGGCCCAAGCAGCCCTAAAACACTAATTAGTTGAAAGAGAAACAGCTCTGTTCCAGGATGTTCTAGAGAACTCACACCCCCTCCTCCTTTCTTCCCCCAGTTTTCTTGCCCCACACCTTTGTGCTGTAGATGGGTGTCTCCCACCTGTGCCTCTTTGGGGGTGTATATGGCTCTGGAGGCTCTTCTGATAAGCCGTGTCACCGAGAGCTTCTTACTGTGTGATCACAGTGACAGCAAAATCAGACAAGTCTGACCTCAATCCATGTCCGGGGAGAGATGACTTGCCTAACCCGCCTCCCAGAGGGCCAGGGGTACCCACCTCAGAGGAGGGCCGGGGGTACCCACCTCACAGGAGGGCCGAGGGTACCCACCTCACAGGAGGGCCAGGGGTACCCACCTCACAGGAGGGCCGGGGGTGCTTACCTCACAGGAGGGCCGGGGGTACCCACCTCACAGGAGGGCCGGGGGTACCCACCTCACAGGAGGGCTGGGGGTGCTTACCTCACAGGAGGGCCGGGGGTACCCACCTCCCAGAAGGGCTGGGGGTACCCACCTCACAGGAGGGCCAGGGGTATATGCCCTAGATGGCCCTTTCTAATGGGGGAGGGTGTGTCTCCCTTGGTCCAACCTGCCCCTTCCTCTGGCTGGCCCTGGCTAGAATATCCAGCAAAGACTTAGGTTCTGGATCTCCATCTGCCCCCTGTCCCTATCATGTCACCCCTAGGCCTTTTCTTTCCTCCCTCTGGTAAGTCATCCTTCCTCTCATCTCGACAATGACCCCAATCAAGACAGATCAGTGCAGCTGCTGTACAAAAACACGGAGGGGCCAGCGAGTTCTGGAGGGAAATTAGATATAATGAAGAACAAGAGTGCTCAGCTAGAAAGCCCTCGAGGAGTCCCCAAGGCCCCCTTCATGGTCACCACTGAGGGCTCTCATACCCCCCACTGCTGGCCCCCAGCATGGTTTTCTCAGAATTCAAGGACTGGACTTCAGAGCTGGGATGTAGCTGGGTTGGTAACTCGTACAGAGCCCTGAGTTCCATCCTCTAGGGTGCTGCCCACACCTAGGATTGCAGTGCTTGGGGGGTCAGAAGTCCAAGGTCATTCTCATCTACACAGTGAGTTCAAGGCCAGTCTGGCTCGCAGGAGAGCAGGGGCAGGGGTGGCAGGGGTGAGGAGGAGAACAGAACTGAGATGGCTCTGCAGGTGAGGTGGTTGTGTGAGAATGCCCCCCCCCACAGGTCCATATACTTGAATGTTTGGTTCCCACTTAGTGGAAGTGTTGGAGGAGTTAGGACAGCAAATGTAGCCTTGTTGAAGGAGGTGTGTCACAGGGAGTGGACTCTGAGGTCCACACCAGGCTCTCTCCCCTCCCTCTGCCTGCAGCTTAGCGATCAGATGTGAGTCCTCAGCGCCATGCTGGCCTGCCTACCACCACACTCCCACCGTAATGATTATGATCCTCTGAAAGTGTAAGCAACAAAAGCTGCTTGCTTGGTCGTGGTGTCTCATCACAGCAACAGACCTTACTTAGGTGGGACGGAAGGTAAAGGGACTGGCTCACAAGCCTGCCCTGGTGACCTGAGTTCGGTTCCTGGGACCCACATGAGAAAAGGAGAGAGGTGACTCCTGCAAGCTGTCATCTGACTGACACACATATGCTAGGAACATTTATACAGCAACACACATGCACATGGATAATTATAAAAATGTCACTTTAAACCAGGCGTGCCTGTAATCCCAACACTCAGAAGGCCAGGGCCGGAGGACTGGAACCGAACTTCAGGCTAGTCTGTGGAAGTTGAATTTTTGGGGGGCTCCATATCACAAAAATCAACACAGACTTATTATTAATTATGAAATCTCAGCCTTAGCTTAGGCTTGTTCCTAACTAGTTCTTATAACTTAAACTAACCCATATCTTTTAATCTATGTTCTCTTACATGGCTTGGTTACCTTTACTCTGTAAGTTGATTCTGCTTCTTCTCCAGCTGGCTGAAGACTCTGCTTTCTCTTAGGGAAATTTAGAATCCCCTAGGGGACACACCTTGGAGTGAGTCCATGAGGAGTTTCTGGGGAGGTTTAACAGTGGGAAAGACCCTGATCATGACAGCCACCTACTCACAGAATGGTTGCTGGATGCCCACTGTGCCCTTCCTCAATAGGGTTCTGGGACTTCAGAGGGGCTGACCATCCTAGCATGGAGACCTTCCATCTGAAGCTAGCTGCTCTCCTGTGTCTTAATGTGTCACTTACACACATTGTGACAATGGTGACCCTCCTGAGGACTTTGTAGAGAATGTGAGGAAATGCTGATTTGTCCTGCAAGTCCACAAATGCCCTAGAAATGTCCCCCTAGCCTTCTTGACGAGGTCGTGGCCACACAGAATTGAAGGTTAGTCCAGGTAAGGTCCAAGGAGCCCCAGGAGAAGTAGAAAGTGCTCCCCATGTCAGTGTAGCCAGAGTGTAGACATGTGAGGGTGGGTGAAGGCACATGGGTGTCTAGCCTCCAAGCCTGCCTGTTTCCCAATACGGAAGCTACAGCTCAGAAAGGACAATGGAGCTGTCATAAGACACACAGCACATCAGCGGCGAAGCCGGGATTGAAAACACTGCAGGCCGTGTCTTCTCTCAGTCCAGCGAAGGAAAGCAGAGGTCCCGAGCTGGAGGGCGTGTGAGCATCTTCCAAGGGCTCTGGATTTACACTCATGGCCTCTATTATTTAGGGCTACAGATATGGAAAGCCAGATGCCAGTCCCGTCAGGCAACCATAATCAGGACTCACACCATATCTCTTTGGGAACAGTTCACACCTAAAGGCCCTTTTTGCTCCCTGTCCTCTGCAGTTCGTGCCTGTGTGACTCACTTTGGGCTGTCCCAGCTGCAGCTGTCGGCTGAAGCACCAAGTCCTGGTGCAGATAGGTAGAGAGGGCTGTCGTGCTGGTATAATGGGCAGGGACTAGGGGTAGGCCTATGTTGAAGGCTGCATGAGTGTTCTCATTTACATATTACATAAACGTGTGAGGCGGGCATTGTCTAATCCCCAAATCACAAGGGAGCCGGCTGAAGCCCAGAGAGATGAATACATTTGCCCCAAGACACACAGCTAGTAGGCGCCAAAGTCAGACTCACACCCAAGGGTTTTTACTCAGGGCTTTGAGAGTTCCATTACATCAAGATGTCCCTATAGAAAGTGTGTGTGTGTGTGTGTGTGTGTGTGTGTGTGTGTGAGAGAGAGAGAGAGAGAGAGAGAGAGAGAGAGAGAGAAAGAAAGAACGCTTGGAAGTTGTCCCCACTGGGGGGAAAGGCTTGGAAGAGGGGGCACAGGGAATGGAGAAAATCAGCTACTCCTTGGTACCTTTGTGATTTGAATTTCACCCCAAACCCCACACTGAGTTGAACCTCATTTAGAGGGTGGAGTGGTGCTCATTGGGTGAGTCTGTGGGGCTAAAGGTCTAAATGGGAAAACTGAGGCTCAGATAGGCTTGAGAAACTCCCTAGGCTACTGTGGCCAGGCTGTAGCCTAGAACTGTGCCCCTGTCCCTGCCCCCAGTGAGCCCCTCCATCTAGAGCTCTGAGACTGGAATGAGGTCCTCTCTGTAAGTTATTAACTCATAACTGAATCTGACTGGGGTGTTTAGTGGTAGGAACATTGAATAGTGGTTAGGATAAGATAGGTGTACTAGGGTAGAACCCCCATGTCATTGAATGCTGGTGGCTTTACAAGAGAGGGAGAGGCCAGAAGATGTACCTGAGGGCAATCTCTGTCCCCTTATGGCCCCCTGTGCCATCTCAGGACTCTATCAACAAGAAGGCCACCAGACATGGTGCCTTGACCTTGGTCCAGAACTCTGAGCCAAAATAAGTCTCTTCCTAATGTTCCCAGTCTTTGGCATTGTTATCTGAAGCAGAAAATGCTATAATTTAGCAATTTTAGCATGTAGATGGAGTCTTGGTTCTGGGCCCAGCTGGTCTCACAGATAGCCAGTTCTTCTCCATTAGTGAATGACAAGGGTCAGTGGAAATTTCCACAGGGTTGCTGTGCTGTGAGGGTGTGCACATGAACGGGCACGCCAGCTCATCTCTCTCTTTCCTTTAGCTTTTCTTTCCCCTTGCCTCTGCATCCTCACTGCCCCCCCCCATCCCAACCCTTCATCCACCCTTCCCAGGATGGGGTAGGGAGGGAGCTGGCAGGGGCATTCCAGGTCTCATTCTCCAATCAGGTGGAGAAGTAAAAAGCTGCCTTGCCTCCTAGCCCTGCTCCCTACCCTCCATCTCAAATAAGCTTCTTTCCCACGGATTGCTATGGAAGAAGAGAATGAGGGAATTATTTCTGTTTTGCTCCTAGAAAACTTTAAAATGCTATCACCATGGAAACCGCTCTGAGCAACCAAGGAGCCTGCTTTGGGGGAGGGAGAGAGACAGGCAAGGGGAGGGGAAGCGGAGGAAGAGATCCTCACAGGTCTCCCAGCTGCCTAGGTATTACTCCATCTTTCGGTTTAGGATCCCCAGCAGGATCAGGCTTCCCTATTTTGTGGTGACCAGGTCACTGTGATCTGCTCCTACTTCGTGATGAGACCCTGTTCACCAGCCTCACTGAGTCTATGTGAGCAGCAGGCTAATGTGAGTGGGAGAAGAGCTCAGAGCTAAAACACAACTGGCCTTTTCCTTCTCTAAGAGGAGGAGCAATGGACACTCCTTCAGAACCCCCTAGCGATGTATGCCTTTCTACATCCATCCATCCAGCCTGTCAAAAAGACAGCTGTCTTTCCATTCCATAAAGGAGGAAAATAAGGCTGGGATGCCAGTGAACACCTCTTCCCAGGCCCTGAACAACAGGGAGCAGATCTTACATGGGCCTAGAGGCAGGAGAAAGGATGCCTGAAAAGAAATGGTTAAACATGGGAGGAAAATCTTCTTGCCACTTAAATGGCAGTGCTTCCTTGTGCAGGGAGAAAGTGAACGTAAATCGTGTATTATTCAGCAAGAGCTAGGATATGCTACAGCAATGAACAGAATGCTCGTGCAGTTGATGGAGGCACTGTATCTGCAGAATTCAGCCTGCGGCATGCCAGGCACCACACGAGACACTTGGTAAACTCAGAATTCTCACACACAGCCTTGTTTTTACTCCAGGTTCACAGAGGAGGAAGTGAGGTCAGTGGGATGACAAAATGTTCTGGGACAGCATGGTCTCATTTGTGAGAACCGGCATCAAAGGTGCCATGAGATTGAGTAGAAAGGTAGACGGCACTGAGCATAAGTCTATAGGGGAATCTAGGACAGAAGTGTGGGCCCTGATGGAAGAAGATCAATGGGAGCCAGTTATAAGGATCAGAAAGGAGTATGAGACAGGACAAAAGTGACTTCATCCGAGCCAGCATGCAGCTGGTTTGTCTGGAGTCAGCATCTAAGGCTTCTGGCACATGCCTAGAGCCAGTGAAGTTCCCATAGCACTGGGTAAACAGACCAGAGAGACTGACAACCAACTATGGTGAGCTCAATGCAAGATGGCCACTATCAGGCTAAGCTGAATGCTTCCACAGATGGCCAAGAGAGGGAATGGCTCATAACCAGCCCAGTGAATACCCTTCCCAAGGAAGTGACAGTGGGAGCAGGTCCTACCTGGACCCAGAGGAAGGAGAGAGGATATGCTTTCCTTCCTGGAAGAGAGGAAATGCTGTTGTGCATCTTAACTGCCATGTGCTTCCTTTCTCAGAAAGAGAAAGAAAGTGGTGTATCAGTCAGCATGGGTTAGGTTTTGCTGCAATGTCAAATATCACTAGATACCTGGAGCTCAGTATCCTGATATCTATTTTTCATTCATGCTACATTTTACCAGCTAGTTACCTCTGCTGAGTACAAACCACTGGAAACGTAGTGGCTCAAAACCAGTAACCATTTAATACAAGGGAATATATGGGTGTCTGACCTTTCTACATTGTCATCTAAAATTGTATTGGGTGCATTTGTAGCTGAACTGGGACACACATGGCCCAACAGATGCCTGGTTAATACTTCTCACAGTTCTTGGGGTAGCTGAGGGTGGCTCTGGACTGCTGCTGCCCAGGAGGGGTCTTGGTTAGAGCGGTCCTGTTCACATGTCTGGCACTGCTAGTGGGAGAGCGGAGACCCCTCTTTGTGGTCTCTCTCCCTTCCAGGAGGCCACTGGAGGCTTGCTCACAGTGGCGTTAGCATTTCCAGCTGAGAAGAAAGACCAGATCCAATGTGGATACCTCTGCTTCCTCCTTTTCTGTTATCATATTGACCGTAGAGAAGGGTCAAAGGTCATGGAAAGGGACTCCCTAGCCTCACAGAGGGAGTAGCAGGGGGCTGAGCATCATGATAGCCATCTTCCAGCCTTCCGACGCATCTCCATTCCAGGTCCTCTGAAAAGGCTAGCCCACATCCTCCTCATTCTGGAAGGGGAGGAACTGAGTGTGGCTTCATTTATCACAGTGTTTGGCAAAGTCAAAAAAGGATGTGCTGAATGTCACATAGGATCTTACAGTCCCGTCAAGTAGGTGGCACATGACTCTAGGCATTGGTGGGAGCAGATCATAAGGCCGCATTCAGTTTCATAGGGATGAGGAAGTAAGACCACAAACATCTAGAGAACAGTGGTAGGGACAGGGCTGGTGTCATTCATAGGATACTCTCTACAGGATGGACCAAAGTGTGAGCCCCTTGGCAGGTTTGCAGCGGAGGGACTGTCCCACCCAAGGCCACTCACTTGACAAGAGGCACAACTAGGCCTGGGACCTAGGGAATCCTGTCAAGGCATGCTGTCCATTGTCCCCCACTTCTTTGCTATAAGATGACTTAGCCACTCCCCCATTCGCTCCTCACTACTGAAACACCACCATGGACAAGAGGTGTGAAGATAAGCTGAACCAAGTCCCTGCCCTCACGGAGCTGTGATTCAGGACATCCCTCTCTTATTCCAGAGGTCAAGAGACCTTTCAAACTTTGCTTCTGAAAAATGGCGAGCTCCCCACAGATCAAAGGATCTAGGAGAGGCTGTCCCAGTCCGCGGGTTTCTCAGAAAGCCTCTTGGGCTTGGGATGGAGGAGGATGTTTTGTTTTCTTTTGTCTTTCTCTCTTTCAGTCCAGTTTCTAGGGAAGGAGGGTGTTTCCTTGGGGGAGGTGACATGAAACCTTGCTATCCCCTTGGAACTGTACTGGCTTCATCCTCTCTTTCCGAGCTGCTCTCTGGCCACTGACACCTATATCCCCTGTGACTGGCCTTGTCCTGGTGGCAGTGATTAGGATGTATCAGTGCAGGGCCATGCAGTCTAGGCATAGTACACAGGCCTGGAGCTGTCTGTGGAGCATTCTGGAACAGATGCAGAGACAGGGCTTAGCATCCTGCCCCAGGGGGTTTTTCTGAGCTAGTCTGTTCTCACTTAACAAATGGGTGGGAAGGAAACTTGTTCTTCAAGGTGGTGACATATTCCATGTCATCCAGGGTGAAAGTTTCACTGCTGTGTGAGTGACGGAGCTCTGAGCCTGTGCGGAAATGGATGAAGCAGAACCATATGTCGGAAGACCTGGCTCTCCCACTGCACGGCAAAGTGGCAAGAGCTCGGGCACTGGAGTCCTCTGTAAGCCTCTCTTCATCACAGGGCCATACTTGACTGTGGTAGTGACACTTGTGGGCCTCCTTCCGGGGCTGCTGAGAGGTCTGGGGGGACCAGTGAAGGAGGAACTGTCCTGTCTTTCGAATTTTGTGTAAGTAACAGCCATGCCTGGACCTGGTAAGTGACCCTTCTGTGTCAAAGGAGCAAGGTGGAGAGGTCAAACAAGAATTAGAGGCCAGCGGGAGGCTCAGCAGAAAAAGGCCCTGCACCAAGCCCAGCAACCTGAGTTCAGTCCCTGGGCCCCACGTGGTGGAAGGAGAGAGCTGACTCCCATGGATTGTCCTCTCACCTCCACGTGGCATTCACACCTCCTCCAATGTAAACAAGATGATAAGAGACCTTCAGCTGAATGGGCTCTGTGCCTAGGAGTTTAATTCTGCCCCGTGCATTCAGGGGGCTTTCCACTGTGGAGCATGCCACTCTCCAATGTGTGTTTTCTTCTCTGTAAAATGAGAACACCAGCATTGCAGTTAGGAGGTGCAATGAGGAAGTCACGTTTTTTTGAGGGGGGGATATTGTGTGGGGTCATTGAGGTCATAGGGTACACTCAGGGAACATGTTTGGGAGGACCTCCCGGCAAGCACTTTTACTTGCCATGTCATGTGTGTACAGACCAGAGGCCAACATCTGGCATCTTTCTACCTTACTGTTTTTGAAGCAGGTCTCCCAGGGATCCTGGGGCTAACCAACTGGCCCTATGACCTGGAAGTGTGGCCTTATTTGAAGAAGGGGTCTTGTACATGCTATCCAGGATTTCATAGTATGTGTAGAATGGGCCTTAAATTCAACCACTGGTGCCCCTATAAGAGAAAAAAAAATGACATCTGTAAAAACACAGCCTCTTAGGAAAATAGCCCTCAAAGGCAGAGTGATGCCTCTGTAGCCCTGAGTCAAGGTGCCTGGAGCCACCGGCAGCTGAGCTGGCAGGGGAGGCCTTCCCCTAGAGCCATTAGGGACAGTGACAGTGTAGCCTGACTACACTGCAAGTTTGAACTTCTGGCCTCCAGGATAGGGAGGGAATGGGTTCTGCCCCCTGCCCCCAGTGCTTGTAGAGCCCTGGAAGCTGCAGAACAAGGTGGGCTGGGGCCAAAATACCAGATCTCCACAGGGCACTGAGGATGAAAGAGGAGCCCTGGGGGAGGTAGAGCCTGAGATGCAGGGCTTGTGGGACCAGTATGGCTATCGTCGGGAGAGAGTGAACAGATACCTGATCATACCCCTGAAGGCCATCACATCCTCTTACTTACTTCCTTGAGAGACTTCTGTGTCTTGTGTCCTCCGAGGAGGTGAATCACCTGTGCCTGCTTCCAGGGCACCAGCTCATGGGCAACCCTAGGTGAATCTTGGGCAGGCAGGTTTCTCCCTCTGGGAACGCCCCACGTTCCCTGCCAAGCGCAAGCCAGGGAGCAGGAGCTGAGCCCAGGGGAGGCTTCCCTCCTGAGTGTCTCCTCTCTGCCTGCAAGAAAAACGGGTTTCTGGGCTCTCGGGAGAACTGTGCCTATAGACACGCAGGAGGGGACATGGCTGGAGACAGACTCAGTCTCACAGGGAAGGTGGAAAGGACAGAGGCTTCCATCCCCAACGTGGTGGGTAGTGAGTGGCATTGGCAGGGGCCACAGAAGGTCAGCTGGTGCAGCTCTGCCTTGGTCACCTTGCTCTCTTTTTTATTATTTGGCAGAAAGAGTGGATTGTGCCAGGACAGGAGATCCTGTGCTGTTATCTCAAATGGACCCAAGGCAGGGATTGAGTAGTTGGAGCTGGGCTTCAAAGGGGATGGGTGACAAGGTACCAGGAAAGACACAGTGTAGCACATGCTTCTAGAGAAGGAAGACTCCCAGCTGGAGGACAGTGGACATCAGACAAGCTGGGGTGGGGTGGGAGGCTACAGTGTAGGCAGGGCCAGGCACTGGTCCTTCCTCTTGAGATGTAGGGATTGCTGTGTCCACTTAAAGCTAGTCCGTGTTCCAAGGGCAGTGTAAGGGGTGGACAAGCTGCCTGATGCCATGGGGTCAAGTTGGGAGAATCTCGGATGCTAGAATGTGGTGTCTGAACTGAGGATCCAGGTAGTGAGAGCCAGGGCAGGTGCCTGAGCAGGAGCATGGCACCACAAAGGAGGTGCCAACACATGCCTGGGTGGTGGAAGGAAGACTGGTAATAATTCAGTGACAATATTCTGCTGCCCACCTCCCCTTGTATGAGGTGTGTGTGTGGGGGCGGGTGTGGCCTGGCTGGCCTGGAACTCAGAAACTTCTGCTTGCCTCTGCTTGCTAAGGTCAAAGATGTGCTATTTGCTTGGCCCTTACTTTATTACCATTATCTTAAGATTTACCGTGTGTGTGTGTGTGTGTGTGTGTGTGTGTGTGTGTGTGTGTGTGGTGAGTGAGTGAGTACAGGTGACTGCAGGATCCAGAAGAGGGCATTTAATCTCCCTGCCTCACATGGGTACTGGGAACCAAACTCTGGTCTTCTGCAAGAGCAATGCAGGGAAATATGTTCTTTTAGCCACAGGGCCACCTCTCCAGGCCGGAGCAGTAATTCAACAGTAACACAAAGTAACATCACATGAGAGGTGCAGGCAGCAGGGTGTCTTGCCTACCTTAGCATCCTGGTTCTTAAAGATGATAGGAATCTAAGATCAGGCTGGAGGAGGTGCAGGCCCAGGGTGGAGAGAGGTGGGGAGTCCAGGGTAAGGCCAAATGAAGAGGCATGTGTGAACTTAGCAGGCTCTACGGTGACCCATGGGACTGCTTTACTGGGACAGTGAGGGAGCTGGAGGTGGGACCTTGCTTGGGTTGTGAGGCATTGCGTTATTTTCTTGGCTATAACCAAACACCTGACAAAAGCAACTTAAGAAAGGGTTAATTTTGTCTGATAGATTGGGGTGCAGTCCATCTTGGTTGTGAAGTCATGGCCACAGGAGCTTGAGATGGCTAATCACATGACTCCCACAGTCAGGAAGATGCATGTCTGTGCTCAGTTCACTTTCTCATTTCCTCGGGACACTGTCACATAGCCCAGGCTAGCCTTGTCTGTTAAGGATGATCTTCACTCCTGATCCTCCACTCTCTACCTCTCCACATGTTGTGCCAACACACCTGGCTCGTGCAGTGTTGGGAACTGAACCCAGGGCCTGTGAATGTTAGGCAAGTACTCTATCAGCTGAGCTGCATCCCAGCCCTAACTTTCTCCTTTTTATTCAGTTTAAGGCCCCAGACCGTGGGATGCTGCTGCCTACATTCAGGGTGTATTTTCCCTCTTTAGTTAAGCCTTTCTGGGAAGTTCCTTGTAGACATGCTCAGAGGCGTGTTTCCATGGTGATTCTAAATCGGTCATGTTGATAATGAAGATTAACCACTATGGGCACCAGCACCCAGCTAGGGCCAGGAACGCACTGGTGCACAGCTTGATTGCCACCCAGCTGTGCAGTCTTGGGCAAAGCACTGCACCTCTCTGCGCTCTGTTTCCTTGTCTTTAACCATACGTAACACACATCTCAAAAAATCCAGTTGGCTACAATACAGTCCTCACCTCTGGCTTAGAGTGATGACATCGGGGACATTACCTCAGTTCCTTCTGGCCTCTTCTGGAGATGGGAATGGCTCCATGCCAAAAGTCTGGAGGCCAGCTACACATGGAACCTCTCCTGATCCTGATGCTGGTCTCTCTGTAAAAGCCAGGTGTGCTCTGGGGACCAGGGGACACTTGCTGGTGGTGCCCTGCAGAGGCAAAGACCACTTCTACCTGGGTGGGAGGGTGGAGGCCTCAAGACCCTGGCACTGGCGGTGGCAGTGAGGATGCTGGGAGCAGGCTGAGAGGGTGGTTGGCCTTTCCATTCCCTTGCCGAGGGGGAAAGCCGTTTCTGCTCCAGATGCGGCAGACACCAGGCTTCATTACTTCCAGGGATTCTGTCCATGTTCTTGCTCTCGATTCAATTTAAACAATCTGAGGTAATTAATTGAATTTGTTATTTGATTAATAAAGATAGAAATTTGGCTTAATTGCCGTGAAGGAGGAAGCCATGTTGAGAGCTGAGGACAGAGGATCCTGGAAGCTGCATTCTATTCCTGCCTTCCTTTTGGCCTGATCCTGCTCATTCCTCTTGTGTCCCCACTGTGTCTCCTCTGAGCTCCCCACCACTCCAGCTGGAGACAGGGACTCTAAGTCAGAGCTATGAACTAGCAGGAGTGAGGAGGTGGCTGGGGAGCCATGTGACCTGTGGGGGTGGGAAGTGGGAGGAGCCTCTACACACCTGCATGGGCTTCACACTGAGAGGCAGAGGCTGGGGCAGGCCCCTGTGTGTGTAAGAAGTGCAGAGCAGTGAGAGAGGGAGTGGAAGTCCAGGGCGGTGCTGTTATCTGTCCGGAGAAGCACTGGCTACGTGAGGAGTCGCTGAGGACCAAGGATTAAAACTCGGAGGGCCTCCTAATATGGCCCAAACCTAGCAACTCCACAAAATTCAGATCTGTAAATTCGATTAGAGTGCATAGATTCAAAAGGCAAATGAAAGACTAGGGGAGATATTTGCAGCTCACATCACGTATGAAGATTGAATTCCTTCAATATGTAAAGAGCTCGTCTGAGTCAATAAGAGAAGAACTCCACATAAGTAGAGAACGGTTGGGAGGGACAGTTTGTAGGAAAGGAACCACGAATGCTATTTGTTTATTTATTCATTTCTTTGCTTAGTAGTTTTTATGGGAGAGGGTCTCATGTAGCCCAGGATGACTCTGAATACTTGATTTGACTGCCTCTACCTCTGAGTTCTGGGATGATAAAACACGAACCATCTCACCCAGGCTACAAATGACTTTTAAACATATGCAAAGTTGCTCATTCTCTTTCTGTAATGAGGGAAATGCAAATTAAAAGTGGGCAGAGATTCCATTTTTATATTTAAGATTGAGCTGGGTGCTGTGTGACACTATTCCTGGGGAGACGTGAACAAACTTGTATTCACCCCAGATAGAGAACCAGGGACAAAGTAAGGATGCCTCCAGAGTCCAGCGTGCTGAGCCAGCGAGTCTGCCGGCGTTACTTATGAAAGTATAGATTAGGGGTTACTTCCAGAGGCAGCTGCATCCCCGAAAGCCCACCCCAGATGGGCAACGACTTACGGAAGCTGGAATCCTGGATCTTTCTACACAGCTTGCAGGGAGCTCCATAGGCCAGAGTCTCCTCTCCTCCATAGTCCTTGTGACTTATAGAATCTAGGGAGAGGGCGGGGCCTGTGAGTCCGTAAGCTTCCGAGACTTCCTGAGGCTTGAGGTATTTGCTTCCTGTGTCTTAATGAGCTTTGCTTTAGAAGTTCCTGAGTCTTAAGAAGCCTCCCTCAGGGATACAATGTTTCAATTCAGAGAAAATTGCTACTCAATTTTCCTCTATTCTTTCCACCTCCTGTCCATGGTGCTCTCTGAGCCTTGGAGGTGATGCAGATGTCTGAGCCTTGGAGGTGACACAGATGTCCGAGTCTTGGGTTATTCTGTCATAGCAACAGTTGCTTGTTTTCAGGAGTGTCTCTGTAGCCCACGGCCATCTGTAAAGGAAACACCCTTTTCTGACCAATTGCAGATGACAGCGGTGCTCTATGACTGTCTGAAGTACAGATGCCATTTGACAGACTCATCCCGTCCATTTCACAAAGCAATAGCTGTTGCTTTCCCTTCCACCCGTTTTTGTCCTGGTTCACAGGATCTTGAGTGACTTCCCTTCTGTGGAATAGGCTTTAAATCCAATCAGGAAGTTGTTGGTTGTACCCCAAAAGTCTGTGCCACTAGCAGACCTGCAGACACATCTTTCTTGACATTTAGATGGTGTTACATGCAGCATCTTCAACCAAATGAAACTACTGGTGAAACCCTCCCCCAGCAAGCTTTGATATATCTTATAACATTATGTAAGCCAGCCAGCATGGAGTGAGTTTCCAGTGTAGTCCCAGCCTGATTTCTCTGTCACATGACCAGCTCATGTATTGTCTTCTGCCATAGAAACTTATCTAATTCTGGCATGCAGCCAAGAGCAGTGGCAGTGACCTTTCATTTGGGGGGCTTTGGGAACCTTCCTGGCCAGCAGTTCATGCAGAGGTTACCCACTCCTGGCACAGCAACTTTTACTTAACCAATTTAAGGCACTTGTCTTTCTCTAGACATGTAGGATATCCTCTGAAAAACTTTTTGTTGTTTTTACCCCCTCCCATCCCCCAGGTGTTTGTGTAAATCTGCAAGACACTCTGGAGCTCAGTGGTTAAGGATACTTGTTCTTACAAGGACCTGGATTTTTTTTTTCTCAGCATCTATGTGGGGCTCACCACCTCCGTGGATACTAAGCACACATATGAAGCACAGACATTCAAGAAGGTAAAACACTCATACACATGAAACAATAAAATAAATCTTTAAAAAAATCTCTGAGACACTCAAACATTAGCATTATGTAAGCAGCCCCTTTTACAGAGAGTGTGACGGATCTGTGAGGGCCCACCATTGTCTCTCTCAAGTAAGTGCAGTCACCTTTGAGGGTTAAGGGGATAGTGGAAAAAGGGACACTAGCAAGGCCTGGTGGCGTGAAAGGGTCTCATCACTTTCATCCGTTCTTCAGTTTGAAGACCGGTGCTGTGGCACAGTGACACAGACAGGAGACACTGCCCCATCGCCCATGGTCTCAGCAGGGCTGGCGTGTGTCGTCGCTTCACTCTAACCTGCGGTGCCTGCTGCTGGAGCTGGCTCCCTTGTTCTGAAAGCTCCAGGCCAGCGCTGTGGCCCTTAACTTTCTGTCAGTCTCATCTGACTGCTGAAAGGGACCCAGTCTAGCGAGCAAGCTCATCTTCAAGCATTCTTACCACACACTCTGGGGTGGGGATGGGGACACAGCTGCCCATCTCTAGGACAAGCTTAATTATTTTTCTAATGTTGCCCAGGCTTTCGCACCTTTCTGGAGTTGACTCACACAGCCATTTTTTGTTTGTTTGTTTATGGACTAATCCTTTACACTGAGAGAAGATGCGTCACTGTGATTGGTTTGATAAAAAGCTGAATGGTCAACAACGAGGTAGGATTTCCAGGCACAGAGGACGCTGTGAAGAAGAAGGAGGAGTCGCCAATCAGATGCAGAGGAAGCAGGGTGTGTAGGGGATGAGGTAACAAGCTGTGTGGCGTGAGGCAGCAGGCAGATGAATAGAAATGGGTTGATTTAAGTTAGAGGAGCTATAGGCTGAGCTTTTATAACTAATAAGAAGTCTCCATGTTGTTTATCTCAATGAGCCACATTTTAGAAGCAAAGGAGCCAAGAGGGTGTGAAAGAAAGATAAGATGATCAAAGAGATCCGCACAACCACTCACAGGCAAGTGTGGAAGGTTATGTCAAGCCGGAGTTTCTAGGGAAAAATAGCAATAGAAAGCTGACTGCTGTTGCTAGTCTTTCTCTGTCCCACCATCCAGCTCCCAAATAGACAACATGGAACTTATGAACTTCAGGAAGTCCCTGAAGCTTATCAGATTCACAGGGCCCTTTCTTCCCCAAGATTATATAAAAGTAAATACTGCTGAGAGGAGACTCTTCCAGCCGCTAGGCTGCCGGCAAGTGATGGCAGGGTTCTCCTGAACATGACTGGTGACTAAAGGGTGGCTGAGACCTGGGCACAGAGGCTGAGTGAGTGGGGAGCTAGAACAAGTACAATGGAGAAGTGTGGCACATGCCTATA
Source organism: Microtus oregoni (assembly GCF_018167655.1). NCBI lineage: Eukaryota > Metazoa > Chordata > Mammalia > Rodentia > Cricetidae > Microtus > Microtus oregoni. Next base: position 373,923 of record NW_024543975.1, read on the forward strand.
ACCCCCAAACAAGGAAGCCCAAGATAGGAGGATTGCTTTGAGTTTGAGGCCATTCTGGATGACCAGCCTGCAGGCCAGAGAGAGCCTGGATAGGAAGAACTGAACACATTATAAACTATGCGCTGTGGTCTACAGCTGGATCCCCAGGACAGAAATAGACAAGTATTTTGTGATTAAAGCCTAGTTAAGAGGGCTGGCATCAAAGGTGTGCATCTTTAATCTCAGCACTCAGGAAGCAGAGGCAGGTGGATCTCTGTGAGTTTGTGGCCAGCCTTGTCTATATACTGAGTTTCAAGCCAGCCAGGGCTGTAAAAGGAGACTCTGACTTTAAAAACAAAACAAAAAGAAAAACTCCAATCAAGCAAAACAAAAACTGCATGCAAAAAAACTTGAGTTAAAGCACAACAAAACGGCCTGCCTGTGCCTTTACTTGTCAGAGAAAACGGATTCTTTTATCTAACTGCTTTGAGACTGGCCCTGAGCTCCCTGTCTACACAGTGACAACTTTGACCTTCTGCCTACACCCGCTTAGTGCTGGGGTTGCATGCATGCACTGTGGCACCAAGTTTCTGCAGTGCTGGGGATGCTAGCAAGCTCGGTACTGGCTGAAGCCTGTGTTTCTAAGAACGGATGCTGTGTTATCCAAACTTCATCTCATGGCCCACATTTTCATGGAGGTTCTTGAAGAACTGGGGTGCCTCAGAACACCCCGAGAGAAAAGCCAGTCTGTCAATAGCATCTAGGGTGATTTCCCTCCTCCTTCCCTTTGCCTTTGTGAATCTATTTTGCAGGTTGTCAACATGGCAGTAAGTCACAGGCAAGCGCTTGACTTGCTATTCTGGACACTGGGAAGCCTCTCACCTAAGTGATTTTAATAGGAAGTCAAACTCTACCTTGCATTCAAGGCTTCAATCCAATACCAAATGCACCCTGGGAGAGTCAAGCTTTCCCCGTATCATCCAGGGCCTTCTCCTCACTGCCTAGGATCACTGATCTTGGGCCTGAATCTGGGATTTTCTTCAGCCTTCCTCTTCCATGACTGCCTTTTCCAGGAAGTCTATCCTGGCCATGTCAGGCTTGTTTCCAACTCCTGGAGTGCTATCTAAAAGAGATGGAAGGCAAACAGCTCCAAGTGTTCATTCTAAGTGACTGTCAAACCATGCTCCTATGATTCTGGAGATGATAACTAGGCACCCAAAGGACATACACATTTACCGGGAGTTCTGGTGGGAGCCAATCCCTAGGGAGGAATGGCTCCGGACCCTCAGCTTTTCACTATCCACAGCCTCAGGATGCCCAATCTGAGCTCCTCCTTGCTGGTTCCAATTTTCCCTTTAGTCATCCTTTGCTGCATAGTCAAGTTCAAGGACAAGCTTTGGGTAAACTAAGTGTTTAATATCACCAGCCCTCAAGAGACTGCATTTCCAGTCAGTTCATCCAAGTCTTTCCTATTTGTTTGTTGTTGAGACTAGGTCTCGTGGTGTAGACAGGCTGACTTTGTACTCCTGATCTTTCTGCCTCTGCTTCCCAAGCACTGGGATCCCAGGAAAGCCCCTACTGACCCTTTCTAGTTTCTGATGGAAAAGAGTTCATTTACATTTAGGGACCCGTGCCTGGGCTGAGTTAGGGTTCCTTGAAATGCTATAATCATTCTAGAAGCTCTGTGAGCTTGAGCCATTCGCTTACCCCAGACCTCAGTTCTCTTAGCTACGAAATGCTAAACAAAAAGGGCAACAGATGCTGTCTGATGTGTGTGCCTCTTACGATTGTGATAATTAGCTGAGACAGGGCTGATAGGAGCAAGGTGATCTGTGACCTCCGGCTGTCCCTACCACTGTGTTACAAGGTGATCTGTGACCTCCGGCTGTCCCTACCACTGTGTTACAAGGTGATCTGTGACCTTCGGCTATTCCTACCTCTGTGTTACAAGGTGATCTGTGACCTCCGGCTGTTCCTACCACTGTGTTACAAGGTGATCTGTGACCTTTGGTGGCTGTGTTACAAGGTGATCTGTGACCTCCGGCTGTTCCTACCACTGTGTTACAAGGTGATCTGTGACCTCCGGCTGTCCCTACCACTGTGTTACAAGGTGATCTGTGACCTTTGGTGGCTGTGTTACAAGGTGATCTGTGACCTTCGGCTGTTCCTACCTCTGTGTTACAAGGTGATTTGTGACCTTCAGCTGTGTTACAAGGTTATTAGTTCCCGGGTGAGGGAGAGAGAAGGCAGCCATCCCTCAGCTGGGGAAGTCTGAGGCCCACAGGGGTTAACTGGCCATGGTCACTCCAGGCAGAGCTCTCATATCTGAAGCACAGGAGACCAGACATGTTTATCATTTTAGATTTTGGAATATTTGGATATACATAATAAATATCTTAAGTGAGACTCAAATCTAAACCTGAAATTCATGGTTGCTTCCTATATTGCCTCACATAGTGTGGATATAATTATAGACAATTTTTAATTTTTTTTTTGTCTCTGTGAGGAAGTCCCTGAGGAAGACAGCTTAAGGACTGGTTCCTTGTGGCTCTCGGTTGGGGGGTACCATTCATCACTGTGGGAAGATGCTGCAGCAGGGTACCAGGAGGTAGCCGGTCGCATCATAGCCACAGTCAGGAAGCAGAGAGAGGTGAGCTCGGCTTGCTTTCTCCTTCTTTAGTCCTGGATCACAGCTCCTTAGATGGTGCTGCCCACATCCAGGGTGGTCTTCCCACTTCGACCAACCACACTGGATAGTCCCTCACAGATACGTCCAGGGGCTGTTTCCTCGGGGGATTCTAAATCCTGCCAAGTTTGCTGTTGATATTAACAATCACACATTCTCACATGGTGTGGAATGTTCCACGTATGATGTCATGATAGTGCTCAGAATGCTTTTGGATTTGGGGATGCAGAATGCCAAGCCTGGGTTTGCCATGTGCTAAGCACCTCGCCCAGGACATGATGTAGCATCATGCTTTCAGGTGCATGAGACACCCATGTGACTGTCACACCACCCCGGAGCCAAATCCTTGTCTGTCACAGGTAAGGAAACTAAGGCTCAGACAGCCTACACGGCATTCCAAAGTCACAAGGCTCCAGTGGGACAGTTTGGACAGCTCTTTCTTATCATTATCTTATCTTTGCCTCAGCTGTAGGTCAGGACAGGAGCCTCTGACCTGTCTGTGTTTCCTTCTCTTCCTCCCCAGGGCTGTCCAGTCCAGTACTGTAGCATTGGACCCAGACGGGAACTCTCTCCTTAGGCAGATGTCACCTCCATGCTCCCCTTCTTTCCTGTGGCTGCAGCGTGAGGTGGTAACTGACAAGGAGAGATGGTATGAGAAAGAAGCCAGCTCATTATCTGGGAGCAAACTTAGCACTTCCTGAGACTCTGCAACACACTTGCATTTAACTGGCTTGCCTCTAATTGCTGTCGCTGACACTTTTCTTCCAGAACTGTAAAGCTGAGCCCATACACAATGCAGGAACAATTGAAAGGTCCCAGGACCCTGTGGCCCAGCATGTGTTGGAGAGGACCTGGGCCTTGGACTCACCCGGGAGAGCCCTGCCTCCTCCATCCTGTGTCACCCTGCCACCTCCAGATATCATCTCTCAGCCCTGCTTAACCACGGTGGTCCTAACCACGAAGTCTCCTCATCCTTGTGACTCCAAGTAACAGGGCTACTGGGGAGTAGGGAAGCTGCCTTGGTCCTGAGAAGTCACCCTGACCTCCATGGATGCCCAGAATCCAATTAAAGCCTCTGTTAGAGCTGAGGAAAGAGATGTGACTGGAGGAGACGGAGAGGGTCGAACTTCTAATTAGACACACAGCCACACACCCTGTCCTTTCCAGATAAACGCAAAGGATCAAGAGAAGAAGTAATTAAAACTCACTAATCCTACAGGGGCTGGCCATGAGACTCCATCACCGCAACTTTCACCCTCTCCCTGCCCCTGGGTTCTGACTGGTTCTCTCCACCAGCCAATCTTTGGGCAGGAGGAAGATAGGAGAGAAGTCAGCAGAACTGGGTGCCCTGGTTCAAAGAGCTAGACAGGATGGAGCCCAGCTGAGCTGCCCAGGGAACACAGACTGGGGGAGGAGGCAACTGAGGTCCCTGGAAGAAGTTTAAAAATGCCCAAGTGAAGCCAGGGTTTATGCCACAGTCCAATAATCTGTACTGGAGAGATAGAGACAAGAAGCTGAGAAACTGAAAGTCACCCTTGGCTCCATAGCTAGTTTTGACACCAATCTGAGCTACAAGAGAACTTAACTTAATAAAACTAACAAACGGTTGCAGTGTGTTTGATATCATAGATAATTCATTTGCATACCACAACATTTGGTTTTCTTTTTCTTTTTTCTATTGTTTTTTATTGAGCTATACATTTTTCTCCACTTCCCTCCCTTCCTCCCCTCTCTCCTTCTGCCCTCTCCTGTGACCCCCACACTTCCAATTTACTCAGGAGATTTTGTCTTTTTCTCCTTCCTATTTAGATCCATGTATGTCTCTCTTAGGGTCCTCTTCATTATCTAGGTTCTCTGGGATTGTGAATTGTAGGCTGATTTTTCTTTGTTTTATGTCTAAAAGCCACTTATGAGTGAGTACATATTTTATTTGACTTTCTGGGTCTGGGTTACTTCACACAATATGAATTTTTCACCTGCAAATTTCAAGATGTCATTGTTTTTTTTACCCCTGAGTAGCACTCCATTGTGTAAATGGAGCTGGCATAACTGGATATCAACATGTAGAAGAATGAAAATAGATCCATATCTATCACCATGCACAAAACTCAAGTCCAAATGGATCAAAGACCTCAACATAAAGCCAGCCACATTGAACCTCACAGAAGAGAAAGTGGGAAGTACACTTGAATGCATTGGTACATGGGAACCACTTCCTAAATAGAACCCCAGCAGCACAGACACTGAGAGAATCAATTAATAAATGAGACCTCCTGAAACTGAGAAACTTTTGTAAAGCAAAGGACACGGCCAACAAGACAAAATGGCAGCCTACAGAATGGGAAAAGATCTTCACTAACCCCACATCAGACAGAATGTACAAAATATACAAAGAACTCAAGAAATTTGACATCAAAAGAACAAATAATCCAATAAAAATGGGGTACAGACATTTGGTTTTCTTTAAAAAACTCAAAGACCTGACAACTCCTGGCCTGTGGTCATTGGTGGAAGTTAGGCAAGAGGCAGTTCCCCAGTTCACCACCGTTTAACCTGGCTGCATATCTGTCAGTCACACAGTTCCCTTGGAGTTATGGGAGCTATCTGGGTCGTCAGCCTGTAGGTGAGGGGCAGTGCCAACACTCACTATGACCCCACCCTTCCTCCTCACCTGTGCTACTCCTAGGCCCTCTGCCTAAGGAGGCTTTCCTCATCTCCATTCCATGCCATCTCTAACATGAAGCATCTCCACGCAGAAGCTGTCCTGTTCTCTGGCTGCTGGGATACCTACTGTTACCCAAGTGTTTTTCCAATGTGTAAGGACAACCCACCCCACCCTAAGCCCCACTCCAACAAGCTGGGGGCTTCTTAATTGCATGGACCAGGTCAGTTGGCCTTGCCCTCCTTCTCAGATGGGAAATAAAGGCAATTGGGAGTTTGTGTCTCCTTCTAGGCAACCTGCCTGGGCCAACATAGAGCAAGCGGCAAGGGCCGTCCCGCCATCCTCTGGATCTGCCTTTATAGCTTTATTATTTTATTCTGGCCCTTCCCAGGTCCCAGGCTTGAGGCTGGAAAACAGGTACTAACAAATATTTGGGAATGAACACATCACATCTCCAGCAGGCTGCTTAACCTGTAAACCAGGTATGGTGGCCTTCGAGGTCACAAGATTCTCTGGGTGAAAGCACTTTAGTGGCAAGTGACTTCTCCTGTTGGGCTCAGGCAGCTGCTCCACCTGTCATTGTCTCCTTTCCGGCAATGGCCAACATGACCTTAAAGATTGAATCTTACTGCCAGCTCCTTTTTTCTTCTTGGGCCCAGCAGGCCCTATGTTGCTGGTCTGCTTCCCTCCAGCCCTGTGGGTTTATGACTGCTGTCAGTGGTCTCTGCCCACTGCTCCAAACTACCTTCCATTCCCACTTCTTGGGGGTTCTTAGGAAGGCACGGCCATCCTGTGATGGTGGAGACCTGTGACACCAGCCTTATCTGGGGCCACCTGTAAAAGGCAGAGGAAGACCTTGTCAGGTATTCTAGTGTGCTGAGAGCTGCCAGCCAGGCTGAGGCTGGGTGGGAGACCCGGGGGCCAAAGCAGATGATTTCTTTCACAGCCTAACTATCAACCCGCCTGGAGCCAGCCGGAGCTAAGCGCAGCAGTGGCTGCATCTTCTTTTCCCTGGAAGAGAAGGAGAAGGCTATGGCAGGCCATCCTGGGTGTGGCTGGAAGACACCGTCACTGTGGCACTGGGTGTGCCAGCCTCAGTGGTGTTCTCTATTGGCGTCTTCCAACCCGGGTGCTTGGGAGCCCTGGTTGTGTTTGGTTTGTGCTGGGTCTCTGGGGCCCTGCACATAATGTGGTACACAGTTGGTGCTCAATAGTGGATTGCTAAAGAAAAGAATGGATGATAAATGTGGTTGCCACCGTTTTGCTTTTCTCCGCCAGACCTACTTTTGAGCAAAATTGAGATGGTTAGTTTATCTCAGAGCCCCTCCCCCTTGACTTCCCACAACGTCTCTGTCCTTATTAGGCAGCCTATAACCTCTTCCGTCATTGGCTGCCTGAGAAAATGACTAATGTGTTCATTTACAGCGGACAGAGATGATTGATAGCACTCTCATTCTTCACATATATGTTGCGATCAGCCCTAATCCAACAGGATGAGGCTTTCAGCCACAGCCAGGCCCTTCATTGGGCCTCACCCCTTGCTGCTCCTAGTTTTGCTCACCAGTCCTGTGTTCCTTTCAGGTTCACCACCACATCATGGTTCAGTGGTTCATTCAAACTGCAGAGGTCGGATCCCATACAGCAAGGTCCTCCATCTCAGGACTGCAGAGGTACTATCAGCTCCCATACATCGAGGTCCTCCGTCTCTGCCCGAGAACCCAGGTGATGGGGCACCCTACCACACATACAGCCATCCACTGCTGGATTGAGACTTCCTGCCAAGTAGCCATCTTGCCCATACCTGCCCTCTAGAAAACACCACCAATGTCTGGTGAGAGCTGACTGCTGGCCAGGTTCTGCCAGCAGGGGCTTTCTGGGACTCACTTGTTCAATCTTCACCCAGGGCCACACTCTGGGCCCTGCCGCCACATCCATTCCTGAGGTCACAAGGCAGAGGGATTTGCAGTAATGGTTGCAAGGTGCAAGAATCCAAAGCAGCAAAGGCAGGATTTGAACCCAAATTGTCTGATTTCATGAATGTGACTGAGCTTTGTCAGATGCCTGATACTGCTCTTCCTCATGGTTGTGTATGTGTATGTATGTGTGTGTGCATGTGTGTATGTGCGTGTGCGTGTGTGTGGTCTTGGCTTTAAAATTATTCCTCTTCCTCCTCCTCTTCATCTTTTCTTCCTTTTTCTAAACAAATTCTCAAGTAGCCCAGGCTAGCCACGAATTTACTATATTGCTGAGGATAACAATGAGCTAATTTCCCAAGGGCTGGGATCACAGGCATGAGCCTCCACACCCACCTTATCCTTCCTCATCTTGACAGGAATAGGCCGTGGCTTTCCCAAAGGACGGTTCTTGATGTCTTGATGGCCCTCCCCCTAGCAACTCTTTCAGCTCACCTGTAGCTGAACCTCCCTGTGTGCGTCTCACTTTTAAAATGGTTTCAATGCCCACACATGCTGAAGGTGTAAAAGGCGGCACATTCGGACACACTTTCACTCGGAACCATTGGCACCTGGCGGGGGGGGGGGGGGGGGAGAAGGGAGGGTGCCTGTTAGCACCCGATCTGCTTCTCCTCTCCCCTCATACAGGGGCCGGTGGGAGGGCTGGCGGTGGGACCTTCAAGAGGGTCTCTGTCCCTCCATCAGGACATCTTAGTACGCCGCCCTCCCGGGAGTCTCCTGCAGGCAGCAGAAGCTGCTCTGGTTGGCTTCTGGCTCAGTGTGCAGCCAGAGATGCCTCTGAACTCCTGATCTTCCTGCCTGTGCCTCCTGAGCGCTAGGATTTCGGGTGGGGACCACCTTGCATCCTTTTAGGCAGCGCTGGAGACGGAATCCAGGGCTTCCTACATGCTAGTCAAACTCTGCTAACTGAGCTACACCCAGCCCAGAATTGGTTTTTGTTTTAATTTTTGACTTTTTAAAAATTTAAGTAAGATTAATATTCAAGTCAGTAAATTTTGGTCCCTTTGTGCTGTGGCTGGGCATTATCTAATTAACCAAGGGTCTTAGCAGGAAAAGGCTTGTCTCCCAGAAGGGTGAGTCTAGCTGACAAACAGGCACTTAGACCCCGGCTGACCTGTCAGCTCCTTCCTGACCATCAACCTACTGGTCCTTTTCTTGGAGGAGGGAGTGGTTTAGACAAGGTTTCTCTGTGTAGCTTTGGAGCCTGTCATGGAACTTGCTTTATAGATCATGCTGGTCTCGAACTCACAGAGATCCTTTACCTGCTTCTACTTCCTGAGCGCTAGGATTAGAGGCGTGCACTACCACCGCCCAGCCCTTGTGTGAAAACAAAAAAGTGTGTCCCCTCTCTGCCTCTTTCTACAGACACACACACACACACAGAGACAGACACATACACACATAGACACACACACATACACACATAGATGCACACACACAGACATACACATGTAGAAACACAGACACACACACAGACATAGACATACAGATAGACACAGACACACACACCCAGACACACAGACACATAGACAAACACAGACACACACACACAGACACATACACAGAGACACCCAGACACACACCCAGACACACACACACACAGAAACACACAGATACAGACACAGACACACACACACACAGACACACAGATACAGACACAGACACAGACACACACACACACACACACACACACACACACACACACACACACACTGTGTCTCTGAAGAGCCTAACAGGAGAACTAAACGTATATTTATCTCCAGATACTATGTGAGAGAAAGGAGTGCACATGAGCCTTCTCTCTTTGAGTCACCCACACTCCTGTCAGTAACCCCAAAGAAACTCATTGGTTCACCAAACTGGATGTGGGCAGAATCATTTCTGTTGTCTATAATCTGTGCCCTCTCTTGGGTGAATTGACTCTTGTTCACATTTCCCTAGAAAAAAATTACACAGCAGATATGCACACATGTATATAGTAACTACATCGTGCATACATATATAATAGACCTATGTACACATTCAGTAGACATATACACGCATATAAGGAAGACAGATTTAAATATACATGTGCCCATGTGTAATAGCAACTATTGTTATTCTCATGTTCAATGGAAGCAACAAAGGCACAGGGAGGCACAGAGACTTGCTGAGGGGAGGTAGAAATCATATCCTACTTGCCTACAGGATAGAGGGTTGACTTTAATAGCAGTGACCCAAAGCTGTTGGCAGGTGAGCAATGTGGGTCCATAATAAGGCTTCCATCTTGGCTGCCATAAGGATCCCGGGACTCCATGGGTCTGCATGTGTGCTGTTGCATTCCAAGAGCACCTAGTGGCATGGTCCTAGCTGGCAGTCTATGTGTCTGGGCCCTACCTGGCATTTCTCACCAGTTCTATCCCAGAGTACAGCCATTGCAAGGTGTGACAGAAGTGACACTGGGTAACTTGTCTCTGGTCAGCAGTTCCTCTGTCAGCCTAATATATTATCGCTGGAGTTAGGGACTTCAGAGGCCTACATACCCTCTGTTATTATTAATTGTCACTTTAAGAGACAAGCCACGCCCACTCCGGGTGACCCCTGCCCTCCTCTCGCCATCTTGATTCTCACTGTTCCCTTTTGGCGTGCGCACTCCCTCTCTCCTGCTCCCTTCTCTGTCTCTCTCCTTTCTCTTCTCCTTCTCCCCCCTCCTCTAAGTAATAAATATCCAATTCTATTCTATATAATGTGTCTGTCCATGTGCCTTCTACCGCTGCCTGTTCACACCCCCCAGGCTCACTGGCACCAGCCCGCCCAGGACCAGCCACCACTCAGGAACTGGCAGCCATCTCTGCCTGGGATTAGCTGCTCTGTGGGCCCGCTGCCTACTGCCACCAGGGATCCTGCAGCATTTTTAACACCCTCTGTTCTCAGACTGTTCCAAGTGACTTCTTCCCAACCCCTAGGCCATTCTTCAGGCCTCCTGTTCCCCAGCTTTGCCAGAGGAAGGCCTTTTCCAAAGTCTTCGGGATGCTCAGGATCTCTGTGCAGGGGTACTGCTCTCAAAAGCTGCCTGGAGTAGCAGCCTGGAACAGTAGTTGCCACAGCTGAGCAGGGATGGGGTCATGGGAGATGGGTTGTATTTCGTGGGCCTCATGCTGTGTCCTCTCCCAGCCTTGGGTTCTTGTTTGTAAAGCAGGGCTGAGCACCATGAAGGGAGACCCCTGTGGTTCCCGATCCTATGGTCCCAGCGGGAGATGAGCAGGGCAGAGGAGGTGGGGCATGTTGGGGATGGGGCTGGAGGAAGATTTACCCTCAAGCGGTTTACTGGGCATCTCAGTGCAGCTGATGTTGCTCACAACACCTTCTGGGTGCCAGGGCACCATTTGGCTTTATAACCTTGATTCCTGAAAGTAAGGGCTGGAGGGAGGGCCACCTGAAGGTAGAGACTCTCCTACTGGTGTCTTTTTTCAGCCCTGGGAAAGCTTAGGTCTGGCAGGCCCCTCCCCCCAGCCTGCCACGAAAGCTATTTTTATGGAGTTGCTCTCCCCCAGTTCCCGCCACCCCCACCCCAGGCTTCTGATGTTGGGGACTGCTTCATCTGTCTGGATAGAGCAGGTGAGATTGCAGAGGATGAAATGGGGATGAGGCCATGTGTCCCTTCATTAATGACAGGTACACACAGCATGGGGCGCAGAGGCCATGCTGAGATTTGTCCCCGTGTTTAATTCATCTTCCAGGGGCTTGAGTTTAATATATATTTATCTGCAGAAAAGAGGTGAGAGGCTTGAGGCAGAAAGCTACAGGGCCAGAGAGGTGGGGCAAGAGACAGGGGGAGAAGGAACAAGGGAGAGGCATGGAAGTGTGTTTGGGGTGGGGGAAGGAGCCAAGAGAAGCTTTCTAAGAGAATTCTCTGAACTTCTATATGGTAGACAAAGGAGACTTCCAGAAGAGAGACACTGAGACTGTACGAACCGGGGTGTGTGCACAGGCAGAGGCTGAAGAGCCATGTGTCTGAGTTTAATCCTGGCTTTACCTTTTTCGGACTGTCTAACTTTGGATACACTACAGTTATAATTCCAAGGTGCAAAAAATGAAAATAACTAAATTACGGAGTTTTTAAAAGGGAGAAATAAAAGTTAAGGCGTGTGGCCCGGAGACTGCGCTTTCCTGGCACAACTTCAGGTTTCAAAGATTAAAAAATCTGGGTGCAATGGTGCATGTCTGTGATACCAGCTCTCAGGAGCTGGAGGCAGGAGGATCACAAGTTCAAGGTCTTCCTCAGCTACAGAGCAAATTCAAAGCCAGCCTGAGCTACATGAGACCTGGTCTCAGTAAATCAATAAATAAACATTTAAAAAATTAAGAAATGTGGTCCTGGCTAGTTTTATGTCAGCTTGACATAAGCTGGGGCCATTTGAAAGTAGAGAGCATCAATTGAGAAAATGCCCCCAAAAGGTCTTAATTAGTGATTGAGGAGGGGGACCAGCCCATGGTGGGTGGTGCCACCCCTGGGTTGGTGGTAGTCCTGGGGTTTGTGAGAAGGCAGGCTGAGCAAGCCATAAAGAACAAGTCAGTAAACAGCACCCCTCCCTCCATGGCCTCTGCATCAGCGTCTGCCTCCAGGCTCCTGCCCAGCTTGAGTTCCTGTCCATCAGTGATGGACCACAATGTGGAAGTGTATGCTGAATAAACCGTTTCCTCCCCAATTTTAGCCATATTGTTTCATCACAGCAGTAAACACCCTCTCTGAGACAGATACGGAATCCTCCCTCCCTATTATTTTTTACTCCAGCTAGATTTCTTGCTATTTCGGGAAGCAGGTGCCAGCATGGAGACGGGCCAACAGCTCGGGCACTCTGTAAACGCTGACCACAGGTGGACTGTGGGCAAGTCCTGCCCAGGGCATCTGTCCCAGGAAGAGCCGGACAGCAGCCAGGGTGTGAGGCTGGGTGGGTTGGTTGTGGTATCTGAAGGCCTGACTGTGACCCCAGTCTCCACCTCTCCCAAGATGTGCTCTGAAGAACCTCTGCCCCTCCTTGTTACTCCTTGATCTGCCAGACTGGTTGCCATGGAAACTGGTGGTTTTGCACAGGACAAAGCAGGGAGGCTCGGCAGTGGACAGAAACTCAAAAACACATTATGTGGCTTTAAAAACAGTGTGGGAGGCTGTGGGGAGGGGGCAATAAAGACTTCACCACCACTCATTTAGGGAAAAAATAATAACAGAACCCCTGCAAGCCCCAGGTGGAAAAGGAATTGGAACACATTCATGGTTGTCTTTCCCTGTTAGTGGCTTTTCTGCCCCCATGGAAACAAATCTAGCAAACTCCAGTGACAAGGAGCAGGTGGAGAGTTGTGAGGCCTACAGGCCTGTGCTCCCTGGATGTCCTGCCATCCCAGAGTACTCCTGCCACGGTCCTGAGGCCTACTGTTCCCATAGTTACATCATGTCAGCTTTGGGATGGCGATGGCAGGCCTGCAGGAGCCAGCTAGAGGCAGGGGACGGGGTCCTGTCTTCCAGGAAACTTTGATCCTAGGCTGATGACAGTGTCTTAGCTTAATTTCATTTTCTGTTTTTAAATTTTAAAATAAGGGTGTGCTGGCAAGATGGCTCAGCTGTCCTAAGTGCCTGGTGATCTGAGTTCGATCCTGGGGGTACATGTAGAAGCACAGAACTAGTTTCAGTAGGCTGTCCTCTGGCCGCCACATAGGTGCCATGGTGCTTGTGTGTGTGTGCACACACATTAATGAATAGTTCAATGAAGATTTTTAAAAAAATTTTAGGGTGATAAGGGACTTAAGATTCTAATCAAGAGAAAGCAAGAAGATTCAGGAATTCTCCCAGGCTAAAAGCATAGAAATTACAGATGAGAGAACTGTCTTTCAAACTTTGGACAGCAGCCGTGCCAACTATGAAATCCAGGAGACAAATGTGCCCAGGGAGGAAACTGCAGTAGAGAGCGTGGGGAGGAAAGCTGGCAGAGAGCCGGCAGTGCTGCCCTGAGCAGAGGGCCGAGAGGCTGGGAGCTGAGGCACCAGGGACCGCAGGACACAACGCAGGAAAGTAGCTAATGTGAGGCTGGGTCGTTGTGGTTTTAGAATCACCTGATGGACACTCACCGGGAGTGTTTCCTGAGGGGGGCAGGCCCACCATGATTGTAAGTCCAACCATCCTGTAGGCTGAAGTCTTAGGCTAAATAAAAAGAAACTGAGCTGAGTACCAGCATCCATCTCTCCGTGGAGACAAGTTGCCTCACTCCGTAATCCCCCACCATGATGCTCTGTGGTCTCAAAACATGAGCCAAAGTAAACTGTTCCTCCCCTTCTTTTCCCTTCTCTCCTCCCTTTTCCTTTCTCTTCTCTTCCCTCTTCCCTCCCCCTTCCTCCCTTCTTTCCTCCTTCTCTTCCCCTCCCTCCCTCTCTAATCTTTCCACTCATCTCTCTCTTCCTTCCTTCTTCTTTTCCTCTTCCTCCCTCTCTCCTCTCTCTTCCCCTTCTTTTCTTATTTCCTTCTTCCTTCCCTCTCTTTCTTCCTCCCCCTCCCTCACTTCCTTTCTCATTTGTTCCCCTCCCTCCCTCTCTCCTCTCTTCTCTCTCCACTCATCTCTCCCTTCCTTCCTTAAGTTGCCTTTTTCAGGGATTATCACATCAGTGAAGAAGTTACTAACACAGACAGATGACAGAGAAATGACAGGTACAGGTTAGTAGACAGGTACTACTAGTAGACAGGTTGAGTAGAGGCATATTCTCAATGTTTGGATATTGGTATAATAATGTATGAGGTGGGGCTGGAAGTGTAGCTCGCTGGTAGAGACTTTCTTAGCATGTGTGAAACCCTTGGTTTGATCCTTGGCAAAGAAGGATGGGGTGAAAATGAGGCTGGAGTAAGTAGTTACTAACTAGCAAAACCCAGTAGACTGAGCAATTCCTCAAGTTCATGGACTCATCGAGAGCTGAAACTAATTTTCCCCCACCAGAGAAGATAGATCTCCAAAGACATGGGCATCAGATGGAGCCTTAGTGATGGAACAAATCAGATTCATAGGAAAGGCTGCTTTGAATTCACTATGTGTAGCTTAAAAACCAAAAGTTGGAAGATCAAACTGACCTCGGGGACTTAACTGCAGGCCTCGACATTGATGATAAAACCTACTGTGGTTGATATCCAGCATGACCCCATAGCCCAAAAGAAAAATCAGCCCACTGAATCAGACCCTCAAATGACAGATTCAACAAAACTTAAAATAAGGGCATTAAAACAGCTGCTAGAACTACTCAGTAAGTCAGAGGGAAGCACAAACTGACAGAGAGAGAAGTGAAAAACATAGAAAAGGGACAAAAGAAACTTTCAAAGTTGAAATATTCTGTGAGTGAGCTGAAAACTGCACCAATTAGAGCTGAGAGCAAAATAGAAATTGCTAAGGAAGAAACCAGAGAGCTTGAAGATGAATCGGTGTGAACATATGAGATAGAGTATAGGCCTAACAAGGTGTGTGTGTGTGTGTGTGTGTGTGGTGTGAGGGGGGGGAGAGGCTATGTGGAAACAGAACAAATAGGAAGATGCTAGATTAAAATCTAAACATATTATATTAAACATAAATGATCTAGAAAGATGGTTATTAGGGCTAAAAATAAACCAACGTTCAATGATATGCCATCCATAAGAAACCCATTTTGATTATACAGACTTTGTATGCTGTGAATACCATTGGTTAATAAAGAAACTGTCTTGTCCTGTGATAGGGCAAAAGAATAGAGTTAGATGGAGAAAACTAAACTGAATGCTGGGAAAAGGAAGGAGGAGTTTAGGGAAACCATGAAGTCACCACCAGAGATAGATATGCCAAAACTTTTCTGGTAAGCCACAACCACGTGGTGATACACAGATTAATAAAGACAGGTTAAATTAAGATGTAAGAGTTAACCAAATAACCATTGGCCAGAGTTAATGGGCCAAGCAGTGTTTTAATTAATATAGTTTCTGTGTGATTATTTTGGGAGTCTAGGTGGAAGAAAACAAACAAGCAGCTTCCTACTACAGATCAACAATTTTAAAAAAGGAGACACATATACTGCACAACCTCCAGAAGAAATATAATAAGGGTCCTTTTTGTGTTAAATGAACTTCAGAATAAAGAATGTTATTGCTCAGTTTATAAAGCTGTGCAGCAGTCCTGTCCCTGTAGGAAGTGAGTGGGCCTGGAGAGACAAGAAGCTGACACCAATAGAAGTGAAAGGGGGAAGTAAGATTTATATGTGCTACTGAAGAGTTCAGTGCTCATTTTCCAGTAGCCAAGAGACCATGTCAATAGCAAGCAATTAATAAGGAAGTAAGTGGTAAGAACTTGACTTAGATGACCTCTGGAACACACCACAGAACACCAGCAGAGCACATACTTCTTCCAAGACTGCTATGTACTTGGCTGCAAAACAAGTTTCATCACAATGAAGAGGATTTAGGTCATGTGAAGTGTTCTTTCTGACCATAACTAAAGCAAATTTCAATCAGAAATCAATGACAGAAAGACGTGGTTCCTCGAGAACTGGTGAGCTGGATCAGTCTGCAGTGCTGGCTTGGTAAGCATGAGAACCTGACTTGGGATCTCCAGCACCCACAAAAAGCCAGGTGTGGCGCTGTGCACCTGTAACTCCAGTGATAGGGAGGGTGAGGCTGACCTCCTGGAGCCTGCCACTGCAACAGAATGGGTGAGATCCAGGTTTGATGAGGTACTCTGTCCAAAAATGAAGGAAGAGAGCTATAGAAACTTGAACACACACACACTCCTCAAATGCTTAGGAATTTAAAAAGTACACTTTTGAATACTTTATGGATCAAAGAAGAAACGATAATTTAAATACATTTAAAGGTGAATTAAAATTATACCAACATTTGTAGAATTCAGCTAAGACAGCTCTTTGAGTAGAATTTATATTAATAAATGCTTCTATCACAAAACAAGAAGATCCTTAAATCACAGATCTGAGCTCCTAGGGACTGAGGTGTAGTTCAGTGGGAGAATACACTTTTACTATACAGGAGGCCCTGGGGTAGGGAGGATCTGTGAGTCCAGGTGAGGAAATTAGACAAAGAAGAAAAACAAAATCCGTGTAGGCGGACAGCATCAAGATTGGACCTGGGAAGTGGATCATTTGGTAGAGCATTTGCTGAGGAAGCATGAAGCCCTGAGTGCCACATAACCTGGATGAGGTGGAGCACACCTGTTATCTCAGCACTTGGGTAGTACAGGCAGAAGGGTCAGAAGTCCAAGGTCATCTTCACCCACAGAGAGTTTGAGATCAGCCTGGGCTGGGTGAGACACTGTCCCAAAGAAAACAAGCATATAAAGATAGAGCAGCAGCCAATAATATTGAAGGAAGGAACAGAAAAAAATTATTGAGACAGGAAGATAATTAAAACAGATATCTGGCACAGAAAAAAGATTATATTTACCAATATCAGAAGGGAAATTGGGAACACTACTACAGTCCGTATAGACACTTACAGGATAACAAAAGTACCTGAAGCAGTAGTTGATCTCTGATGAAATGGACAGACGCCCTAGAAGACACCAACAAGACAGACACGAATGAAGTCTGCTGTTAAGAATGCTCTCACAGGGATATCCAGGCATATACGATTCACCTGCAAGTTCCAGCACACACTTAAAAGAGAAAGAATACTAATACTACATGAATTGTTAAGAGACAAAGAGTGGGGGACTTTCCATTCATTTTGTAAATCCAACTTTACCTTGATACCCACACTAGAGGAAGACATTAAAAAAGTGAAATCTCTGCACTGACATATACAATGAACTTGGATGCAGAAACAGTACTATGAAATGAAGCCAGTGACATTTTGAAAAGCTAATAACCCAGCATGATCAAGTGTGGTCTATCCCAGAAAACAACCCAAAAATCCTTCAGTAGATGAAGAGGTAGACAAGTCCTGCTGTGTCTGTACTCTGAATATGGATGATTCAACACTAAAGAGGCTGGAGCTGCAGATCTATGCAGCAATTTAGATGAGTCTCCAGGGCATCTAGCCAAGCTAACACACACACACATAGTGGCTAAGTACTTGCCTTGCATGCATGAGGTCCTGGGTTCACTCCTAATACCACAATTAAAAATAAAACACACGCACAAGTGCATACACACACACACACACACACACACACACACACACAAACACGTACATCCTGAACCTCCCGAAAGTCCCACATTGCAAGATTCCATTTGCATAGCATCACCGAATTAGATTATAGCCTTGGATGGCATTCCTGACTCCCAGATCTAGGAAGCGGGTGGCAGTGGGATGGGTAGGAGGCTCTAAAGGGGGATTGTGAGGGATCCCCAGCAGGAAGGAGAAACTCCATATTTTGAACATGCCCAGGTTGATATCCTGCATCAGAAACTGTCCCCTGGGTTTTGTAAGTTTTACCACTGAAAAAAACATGGGCAAAATGTAGATAGAGTCTCCCTGTTTCTTGTAACTGTATGAAAAACCACAATTATTAGAGAATAAAGGTTTAATTTTAAAAAATCACAGAGGAAGGTAATGACTATATCCACTGCTGCTAAAAGGCTGGAAATAAGAATATTCATTTGTTGCTGACAGGAATAGAAATTGGCATGACTGCTTTGTACTGTTGGCTGGCAAGATGGCTCAGTGGGTAAGGTGCTTTTCACTAAGCCCGATGGCCTGAGTTTACTCCCTGGGACCCACATGGTGGAAGAGAAGGGAAGAAGAGAACTGAACTCTAATCTCCACACTCTTGTACAAAGACACACACATGCATGCACGCATGTGCACGTGCTTGTACATACACACGCACAAATAAACAAGTAAATGTAATTTTAAAAGTTCTTTCTCTCTCTCTTTTTTTTTTTTTAAATGGGGAGCTTTGTCTTTGCTCACTACCTCTCAACAAACCTGATTGTTAAGCCCAATGGCAGTGGACTGTAGGAAAGAGCGTGGATGTGGCAGAGGGCATCAAGAATATTCTAGAGGTCAACAAGGAAGGAGGGTAACAATGGGCACATTTGTCTAGGCGAGTGAGACAGGGGCCGAGGGATGCTGAGGGGTGGAATGGGTGCCAGGGGTCATGGAGGAAGGGCCTGGGCATTGCTCCGCTGATCCCACTGAGGCCCATTTATGTAGACTATAAGTCGTTCAGACTACCAAGATGCCCAATTGGAACTGAGGATCCTTCTGGAAAAGTGTTAGGGTGTACAGCCTGGGAGAAGGTATGTGTCCCACCCACAGTCCCCTGCCAAATGGCCCCATTTAAGCCACCACTTAGAGGCATGCCTGCCCTGTGCTGTTACTTAGGCTGTGTTGGCTGTGGTTCCCTCAATGATTCCTTGTTATCTATCTATAAAGACCTAGCTGCTGTCTGTTCCCTGATGAGTGGCTTGGTTGAGTCCTTACATTGGTGCTGTGTTGACAGGGGTTTCTGTCAGCCAGGTCCAACAGCTGTTTAGTCCCAAAGAAACACACAGAGGTATAAATTAATTTTAAACTGGTTGGCCTATTAGCTCAGACTTCTTATTAATTTTTGTCTGTGTTAGACACGTGACTTGGTACCTTTTATCAGTGAGGCATCCTCATCTTGCTTCCTCTATGATGACTGCACACTGACTCTTTCGTCTTCCCAGAATTCTCCTGTTCTGGTTGCCCCGCTTATACTTCCTGTCAGGTTGTCCCGCCTATACTTCCTTCCTGGATACTGGCCAATCAGCATTTTATTAAAACAATACAAGCAATAAATCTTTACAGGGTACAAGATCATTGTTCCACAGCAGCATTGTAGCTGGTCCCATCTTCGTTGGTGCACATAGGGTAGGTTCGAATGTTTCTGCAAATACATAGTGCTCTATGAACTCCACAGGCTCCTCTGCCTGTGTGTTCTCACTGTGTGTCTTTTCTACAGAGTGCTCCTCTGCATGTGCCCTCACAGGGTACCCCCTTGCATGTGTTTCTCACAGGGTGCTTTCCTGTGTGTGTTCCTCACGATGCATTCCTCTCAAATGCTCCTCACAGGGTGCTCCTGCATATATGCAACTTCCATCCATCATCCATCCATCCATCCATCCATCCCTCCCTCCCTCTATATACACAGCAACCTCCCTAACTGCAGGCACCCTTTCCTCCTTCCCCAGGCCCAAGAGAGTGCTTCTCTTTTTGTATTCATGTTTGCTGCCTCCAGCTACATAGTTCCCGTGGACACACATAACCTGTCATTTCCCACAACACCTTCCATGGCAGATATTGTCTTTTGAAGAGCCAGTGTGTAAAATCAATTAGTTCCCTATTACAATCTGGAACTCAATATTCTTTTGAAAAAGCAACCAGTGCCTGGGTTTGCTTGTTATCATTAATAAATGTCCCTGGAGTCCCTTTTGTCCCACTTTCCCAGACCTGACCATAGATGTATAGTCTCTCTGGTGGTCAATACTCATACCAAATAAATAAATAAATAAATAAATAAATAAATAAATAATGTATTAAAGAAGAAGCATAGAGAATAGGCTGGAGCAGGCAGAGCATGGTTGTGGTTGACAAGGTGGGTAGATGGTCTCACCCAGGGGTCAAACAGATTGGAGATGCAACTGAATGCATGAGTAAGTAGGCCAAGCCAGTGTCCATGGAACAGTGTTCTGAACAGAGGGAACAGCAGTTAGGAAGACCCTGGGGATCACAGCCCAGGACACCGAGTCACTGTGGTTGGGATGAAGTCAGTCACCTCCCGCCATTACCAGTGGCTCTAGATTATACCTCTAATATACCCTAAGCTTGTTTGTCTCACTGTACCTCTACGGCTGTAACCTGAATTCAGATCACCACTCTCCCCATCTTCTGAAATCTCCTCCATTTTTACTCACCCAAACACACAATTTTTTTTCATCCATCCTCCCTTCCATACAGCAGCCAGAGTCTTCTGACTATGAAAACTTGAATTATGATTTTTTTGTTGATGATGTTTTTGAGACAGGCTTTCATCTGTAGCTTTGGAGCCTGTCCTGGAGCTAGTTCTTGTAGACCAGGCTGGCCTTGAACTCACAGAGATCTGCAAATTATGATTCTTAATCTATCATTTCTTCTCCACAGTAATTGTATGCTTTTTGCAATAAGAATTGCCAATGCCTCTCGTTAGACTGGACTCATGCACATCATTGTTATGTTGATGAGGCACTTGGCTGTGTGTCTTCCCTTGGTAAAGGAAACACTTATGAACATGATACACTAGATATGGTATTAGATGAACTTGTGTAGTCATCTTGGCTCTTTATGTATCTGCCATGTTCCATGAGATAACCATCTCTTGGTAACCACTGGATACAGATGAGAATTAAATGCAGAATATCCAAGATCAATTATGAGGACCCACAACCATCCCCAGCTGATGACCTTTGTTGGGTAAGAGATTAAATAAGCAATGTTGAGGCCACTGCGCTTAAAGAGTTGTTACAGGGCATTAGCATTATTGTAGCAATAGCTGCTAATAAATGCGGTATTATACAGAAACTAAGACTTAAGCTCTACACTGTAGCCTGGAAAACCCTGCCTGCCTGTCCCCTTTGATCTTGTGTGGGCCATTCTGCATTCTTTACACAGCATCTCAGCATCTACTTCACTCTCAAAGATGCCATGCTACACTAATGAATCCCAGAAGCCTCGGTACAGGAACACAAATTCTCTGCCTAGAAATCTCTTTTTTTTCTTGATTCTTTCAAGGTCAGCTCTGGTTTTAAATGTCTGTTAAATATCACCACCTTAGAGAATGCAGTCAATTTGGTGTAAAGCTCACTATCTTTCACAGAACGTTCTGCTTTCGGAAATTATTTTGAATGGCATTGACTGGTTTAACTCATGAAACCTGGAAATATCCAACCGAAGTTTACTCACTGTAAAGGCTCTTGAGACTGATGAACCTCAGCAACATGGGCTGGGGGTGTAAGAGGAGCACAGACTAGGAAACTGGAAAAGAGGCATCACTACAGGTCTTACAGACTTACAAGTAAGCAATGAGCAGATAATAGACTTACAAGTGAATAATGAGCAGATAATTTGCATAAGCTATGCCAATAAACGTAAAACTCAAAAGATATGGATAAGACCCTGAGCAACACAACTTTACAAAGTAAATTCAAGACACAGACAATCTGAGTAATATTTTAAGATTAAAACTGGAACCCATAAGTTAAAATCTTTTCACCAGAAGAGAAACTACAGTAGGCTCAGGTGACTTTACTGGTAAATTCCTCCCATTTAAGGAAGTTTTATCATTAATCATGAGAGAGAGAGAGAGAGAGAGAGAGAGAGAGAGAGAGAGAGAGGATAGATAGATAGAAATCCAAGCACTTCTCAACTTGTTTTATGATGCCAACACAACTTTGATATAAAATATAAAAATTGGTCTAGAACATAGAAAATCAAAACCAGTGATACATAAAATGCATAATAAGTTACAATCAAGTGGGTTTGTCTCAGAGATGCATTTTATTTTATTTTTTTGCTTTTTAATCAGTTTATTTATTTATTAAAGTTTTCTATCTCTTCCTCGCCACCGTCTCCCATTTCCCTCCCTGTCCCCCAATCAAGTCCCCCTCCCTCATCAGCCCAAAGAGCAATCAGGGTTCCCTGCTCTGTGGGAAGTCCAAGGACCACCCACTTCCATCCAGGCCTAGTAAGGTGAGCATCCAAACTGCCTAGGCTCCCACAAAGCCAGTACGTGCAGTAGGATCAAAAACCCATTGCCATTGTTCTTGAGTTCTCAGTAGTCCTCATTGTCCGCTATGTTCAGCAAGTCCGGTTTTATCCCATGCTTTTTCAGACCCAGGTCAGCTGGCCTTGGTGAGTTCCCGATAGAACATCCCCATTGTCTCAGTGTGTGGGTGCACCCCTCGTGGTGCTGAGTTCCTTGCTCGTGCTCTCTCTCCTTCTGCTCCTGATTTGGACCTTGAGATTTCTGTCCGGTGTTCCAATGTTGGTCTCTGTCTCTGTCTCCTTTCATCGCCTGATGAAGGTTAATATTCAGGAGGATGCCTATATGTTTTTCTTTGGGTTCTCCTTATTTAACTTCTCTAGGATCACTAATTATAGGCTCAATGTCCTTTGTTTATGGCTAGAAACCAAATATGAGTGAGTACATCCCATGTTCCTCTTTTTGGGTCTGGCTTACCTCACTCAGGATAGTGTTTTCTATTTCCATCCATTTGCATGCAAAATTCAAGAAGTCCTTGTTTTTTACTGCTGAGTAGTACTCTAATATGTATATATTCCATACTTTCTTCATCCATTCTTCCATTGAAGGGCATCTAGGTTGTTTCCAGGTTCTGGCTATTACAAACAATGCTGCTATGAACATAGTAGAGCATATACTTTTGTTGTATGATAAGGCCTCTCTTGGGTATATTCCCAAGAGTGGTATTGCTGGGTCCAGGGGTAAGTTGATCCCGAATTTCCTGAGAAACCGCCACACTGCTTTCCAAAGTGGTTGCACAAGTTTGCATTCCCACCAGCAATGGATGAGTGTACCCCTTTCTCCACAACCTCTCCAGCAAAGGCTATCATCTACAGCTGATAAACACCTTTAATAATATGGCAGGATACAAGATCAACTCCAAAAAATCAGTGGCCTTCCTATACACTAAGGATAAGGAAACAGAGAGGGAATTCAGAGAAGCATCACCTTTCACGATAGCCACAAATAGTATAAAATATCTTGGGGTAACTCTGACCAAGGAAGTGAAAGATCTATATGACAAGAAATTTAAGTCTTTGAAGAAAGAAATTGAAGAGGACACCAGAAAATGGAAGGATCTCCCCTGCTCTTGGATTGGGAGGATCAACATAGTAAAAATGGCAATTCTACCAAAAGCAATCTATAGATTCAATGCAATCCCCATCAAAATCCCACCAAAATTCTTCACAGATCTGGAGAAGACTATAATCGACTTTATATGGAAAAACAAAAACCCAGGATAGCCAAAACAATCTTATACAATAAAGGATCGTCTGGAGGCATTACCATCCCTGACTTCAAACTCTATTACAGAGCTACAGTATTGAAAACAGCTTGGTATTGGCATAAAAACAGAGAAGTCGACCAATGGAATTGAATAGAAGACCCTGACATTAACCCACAAACCTATGAACACCTCATTTTCGATAAAGGAGCTAAAAGTATACAATGGAAAAAAGAGAGCATCTTCAACAAATTGTGCTGGCAAAACTGGATGTCAACTTGTAGAAGAATGAAAATAGACCCATATCTATCACCATGCACAAAACTCAAGTTCAGAGATGCATTTTAAAGATGGTCATGTAGGGTTAGAGAGATGGCTCAGTAGTTAAGAGCTCTCGTTACTCTTCCAGAAAATACGAGTTTAGTTCTTAGGCCCTATGTCAGCTGTCTCACTTATAACTCCAGCTTCAGGGCATCTGACACCCTCTTTTGGTCTCCATGGGTGTGTGTGTGTGTGCACGTGCACATGCAAATGTGAACCTGCGCGTGAGCGCAGGCACACACACACAAACAAATAAAGACAAAATCTTAAAAACAGATAATCATTTAGTTTTCCTCTTTTCCTATAAATGTCCTAAATGGTAATAATTACATGCTAAACCAATTTTGCATTACTGAAATAAACCCGAACTCCAAGAGGACGCCATTCCAAGTGGTTCATACTTCCTTATCATCAATCTAGTCCTAGCCTGTCACTTGGTTACTCTGCTCTGCCCACATGATTCGATGCTCTCCAAACACCCTAGCAAGGTGGTTTCACAGTACTTGTTCCTCTGCTGACAGACTGGCCCATGTACCTGCATGCTGACTCTCTCACTTTCATTCCTCAGAAGCCATTGCTCAGAGCAGTTTACCCTCCAGCCCTAAGACTCTCCAAACCAGCCCCTGACCATGTCTAGTGTCCTCCCCTGCCTCTATCTGAAACCGTATCCACAACCTAACATATGAAACAGTGTCTGTCTTCAGAACAAAGGAGTCACAGGACAGGGATTTGTGCTGTTTTTACGCCATGCTGTCTCCAGCGTCTAGAACAGCCCCTGTCACATGGCAGGCACACTTTACACATACTGGCAGAATAAATGAATGTTCCGTGCCATTTACAGCAAAAACCCACTTAGCAAACACAAGCTGGGAACCTGTAGGGCTGGGAATACACAGCGGCTCAGACCCCATCTTCCCCTAACAGCATGGGAGGATGGGCCACACGTAGTTGACTTTTGACATCTGAGGCAACCTAGTCTATAAATTCACAGCAAATGGTGAGTTAGAAGTACTAAGCCATTGTTTCCAGTGAGATTCAAGGGGATATTCACTGGGTTCTGCTTATTGTTTTCATTGGTCAACACATAATTTTGTATACAACTTAAAAAATATTTTTAAATTATATATAACCCTAAAGTTTAAGTGTGTGTGTGTTCATGTGTTATGTGAGTGTACGTGTCCATGGCAGCCAGGAGAGTGTGTTGGATCCCCCAGAGCTGAAGTTGCTGGTGGCTATGAACTCCCAGACACGAGTGATAGGAACCAAGCTCTTTGGCCGGCAGTATGTACTTTTAACCACCAAGCAAACTCTCTAGCCCCTGACAGAAGGACAATGTTTGTGTACATGCTATATACGTGTTTATACGTACATGGTTATCCACTTGCTTCTAACAAACGTCTTTGCAATCCCTTAACTTGACATAGGGCCGGCAGCCATAGCACGTTCTCTCCATAGGGGACTTTGCAGCCTTCTGTACTTAAAGACTCAGACACTCATCACTGCACTTGGGGACCATTTTAAACAGAAAAATCACCGAATCTGCTCACTTTGAGACTTGCCTGTTCAGATCACACTCAGTTTACTTGGCACAAATGGCCTCAGACCGGGAGAGAAGTTGGAAGATGGAAGAGATGGACAAAGAGATTGCTCTTCATTACAGAAGGAGCCAAGGTAAAGATCAAGGAAGACCTGGCTGAGCAGAGCAGACTTGGCTCCCTGAGTTGCCAGGGAGATGATTTCCCCTCCTGCACCCGTTGTTCGCGCTGCCGAACACATTTGCAATCTGCTAACCACGCCTGGTTTGAGTGACTCCAGTTGTCAGGTCTGATTTTGTTCTCTGAAAGTCAATTCTGATTTTTAATTCCTCCTCCTCGCTCCATGGAGCTGACAGCTCCCGACAGCCCTCACTGCAGCCTGGGGAGATCTCGGGAAAGCGAGGCCGCCTTCACGAGTGAAGGCACTGATGTGAGCTTCCCTGACAGCTTGGACTAATTGTCTTGTCTCTGCTCACGACACTAACAGTATTTACATGGGAACGGCTAGCGTTTTACAGCTCCGAGCCACCTGAAAGCTTCACCCTCCAATAACGATGCTCAGTGGTTGCCAAGGCGACAGCAAGGGATGATAGGGGTGGGAGTATCTCAGCAGGACCCTTCTGCAGTGGGAGCTCTTTCCCCACTTGCCTGAATTAGCAACCAGGCAAAAAAGGCAACAAGAAAGGCAGGGATTTTGCAAATATTATTTACTTATTTATTTGTCTGTCTGTTAATTATTGTTATTATTTTTAGTGAGACAAGTCTCACTGTGTGGCTCCCTATAGCTAGCTTGGAAGTCTTTATGTAAATAAGGCCACTCAAGCTTTCAGAGATCTGCCTGTCTCTGCCCTCCAAGAGCTGGCCAATTTGTTTTTTGAGAGCTCGTTTAGCTAGGTGGACCAGCCAGTGAGACCCTGGCATCTCTCTGTCTCTACCTTCCAGCACTGGGGTGACAAATCCATGACACTACACCCAGCCTTTTAAACAAGTGTCAGAGTTAAACTCGGGTCCGCACAATTGTGACGTAGTCACTCTATCCTACTGAGCTGTCTCTCCAGCCCTGGTTTCCCCTTTTCTCAGTAGGGACATAGTTTAGGAGGTGGTCTGCAGAATGGCCAGGCTCTTGCAGTGCTCAGAGGTGTATGTAGCTTCTGATATCCTGACTCTCCCTTCTGGTGTCTAATGCAGCCTGTCAGTCAATATTCATTTGCTGAGCATCTATGCCTCCAGCTCAGGGCTAGCCCTGGGACAGAGCACAGAGGTGAACTAGAGAGCTGGTGCTCCTGACCCTACTGAAACACAGTGTGGAAATGAAACTAACACTCTGCATGTGCTGGTCCAACTCACTTGAGACAAGAAGCAGGCAGGAGAAAATTTAGGGAGCAGGGGCTGCAGGATGGCCTAAGCCAGCTCAGGTGTCCTGGGAAAGCTTCCAGGAAGAGGCAGAAGGAGGAAACAGGAACTGGCTGTGTGGAATGGTGAGATAGAGGAAGTCTTGCAAGAGGGGCACGCCTGAGGAAGCCCTAGAGATGATCTCACAATGCCCTGCTACTGTTTCATAGATAAGAAACTCAAGTGGCTTGCTCAGGGTCCCACAGTAAGGACCAAGGGGGCATTGGCTCCTGGGAACCCCTGGCCTGCCTTGGCCTCGCTCTCCAGCCAACCTGATGGCTCACTAGCTCCAAGTCCCTTGGCTTCGTTCTTGATCACAGGCGACTTCCAGGACAGTTAGATGCTGACTGGGGGTTCATCCCTGAAGGACGTTCCTGAAGGTCTGGGTAAGAGAGACACTGCAGGGCAAGGAAGTAGGCTGCCTCGGCCACTGTGTTTCCCAGGTTGGGCCAACATGCCAGCAGGACCAGACATGTGTACAGCATCTCCTCCCAAGACTGAGCCACGCTTTCCTGCCACAGTCCCACCAGTGGTGAGATGGCATGTGTATGTGTGTGTGTGTGGGGGGGGCACAGTGCAAACTTCCTCCTTCAGTGGTGAAGTGCCATTCCCTGTTGGGAGACCTTGGCGAAAGCCCCAGATCACGCACAGAAGCAGCCTTCTTGCTCAGCTTACAGGCAGCGCCAGTAAAGGCCTCCTTTCCCAAGGATCGCCCTGCCTCATGTAAGGATGAGGAGGGCTTCTGGGCATCTTTGCGCTTTCTTGAGCCTCGTAAGTTTCCGTAGCGTCTGGAGATCCCCCTTCTCCGCGGGAGGAAATGGCCACGGAGGGTACCATGGCCTACTGTCTCCATCGCTGTGGAGAGCCTCAGTGCGCCGCCATGACCAGTTCATGACGGGCAGGCTCCGGGCCTCCAGGTCTGCAAACAGTCTGTCACCAGCAGTCTCATACCTATTTTACCCCTGGGAAAGAAAGCAGACCCCATAGTCCTGGGTTCAAGTGCTGACTGACCCAGAGGTTTAGCTTCTCCACGTGCATTTGTTATGGGGTCAGCAGGTGCCCTGCGGCCTATCCCACGGTACTGCCTAGGAAGATAAAGTGGAATCCCAAGCCCCTCCCCCTTCCAGCCCTCACCCCTATCCCTCCGCGCGCACGTGTACACACACACACACACACACACACACACACACCCCGTGTTGCCTGTGGGGACTGTCCCATTCTTGGCTCCTGATTGCTGGTTGACTGAAAGAACATACAAGGAACCTGGGAGCAATTAAAGGAGATGCCATCAAAAAAGCCGGCCCAAAGATGACCCATTCAATGAGACAGAAATAAAATGAAATAACAGGGCAGGCTGGGGGTGCAGGGGTGCAAGGTTAGAGGAGAGGAACATTTCAGAATCCAGGATCACCCATAGGGACTCCATCCCCAATGTGAGCCACCGTGAAGCCAGGCAAGCCCTGGACACAGTGCTCTCTCTAAATGAGTCTTTAATAATTCAGTTACACAAATTGAACGTAATTAAATTGTCCCTGTTGAAAATGCGCTGCCGTACATATGAACGATGAAATCAGGATCCAAAGGCACCGCAGAGGAGACGATAAGGTAATTTTCCACTTGTGCTAAGCAAGCTGGGATCTTCAAAATGCAATTGTGCAGAGCGGCCACCTGGGATTGTTAAAGGACCAGTTCTCTGTGCGCAGCTACTTTTAGTTGCTGTCCTCTCGCGCCCTTTGGCTGTAGCCTATGGTCTCCCTTCTGGAGCAGAGGAGTGGGAAAGGGCTCTCGGAAAGGGCTCCCAGATTCTACCATCCTGACACCTCCTGGCGCTCAGAATGCATTGTGTTTTCTTCTTTGGAGGCCTTCTTTCCAGCTGTCCCCTGCCTGGGCTGGGGACACCTCACTGTCTCATCTTTTGAATAAGGCCCTGCGTCCCCTCACTCTGTCATGGCTCTTCCCATCACTTCCAGCTCCGACTGGAGACATCACCTGCCTTCGGTTCTTGTCTTTAACTCTCATCCGGTACCCACAACACAAACTCCAAGAGTTCAGGACCTCTTCTGCCTGGCTCATCCCCCACTGGCCTCAACTCCACATCAGAAATGTAAACAAACAGCTATGAGCCCACTGAGGGACAGGGGCTGTCCCAGATGACCTGCAAGTCAAAGGCCATGGGGCCCTTTGATTCCCCACGCCAAGGCCCTGCTCTCTCATCTGCTCAACCGTGTCCAGACCTATCATGATCTCTCCATCACCTTCCGCCTGGAGCCCAGCTGAAGGAGCATTGCGCCACCACCTGGGGCTGCTGCACCCAGAGCAGTGTGGGTTTAACATCTGCAGCGGAAGGAGCAGAGCCTCAAGGACTGAAAATATCACTGTGGTGCAGGCAGCGTGACCATGGTAGCTTAGATCTCTGCCCTTGACCCTGTGACCCCGTCAGAGGGCTATCTCCCAAAGCTCTGTGCTCTGCCACCTCCTCCAGACTTGGTCTAGTCGGCAAGGGTCAAGCTGAGGGGTCCTTCCAGGCCTCTTCCTGCTAGGCTGACCAGCATTCTGAAAAGTAAGTTTACAGTGTCTGTTGAAGGCCTTGGCCAGGGACGACTCACAAGCCTATCTCGACTGACTGAGTTCTGCTTCTAATAGAGATGTCCCAGAAGCTCAGAGGCTCCATAGCAGAACTGACCTTGGCCCAGCAACCTTAGACTCTTCCATCCATGCTCCCTCCCCCATCTCCTTCCTTTGCCCCCCACTGTACCTGTTTTAGAACACAGAGTCTCAACCAAGTGATCTGTGACAGACTGTGGCAGTACACGATACACAAGCGTGTGATGGCCCAGATGATGAGTTAAAAAAGGAAAAAGGAATTCATATGTCATTTTGTTTCTGTTTGTTTGGGACAGGGGAGCACACACACTCGGACTGTCCCAGAGCTCACTATGTAGCCAAAGATGCTTTGAACTCCTGATCTTCCCATCCCCACCTCCTGAGCGCTGATGTGGTTCAGTTGACAGTGTTTACCTAGCATGGGCCCTGGCGTCCACCCCAACCCCTAACAACCAGACGCCGGTGGTGTTGTGTACCCTTAATCTGGGCACTCAGATGGTGTGGCAGGAGAATAAAGGAGTATTAGTATTTCCAGTTTATTTTAAAAGTCTGGATCTAGGGTAGTGACGCAAGCCTATAATACTAACTTTCCAGAAACAGAGGAAGAAGATTGCCAATTCTAGGCCAGTCTGGACTACATGGTAAGACCCTGTCTGGAGAGAGAGAGAGAGAGAGAGAGAGAGAGAGAGAGAGAGAGAGAGAGAGAGACAGAGAGGAGAGAGACAGAGAGGAGAGAGAGACAGAGACAGAGAGAGACAGAGAGGAGAGAGAAAGAGAGAGAGAGAGGAGAGAGAGAGAGTGTGTTGGTTTTATGACCTATAACCCCAGCCTCTCAAGTGGCCCTTTCCTCGTTTGCATTTCTTGTTGGTCCCCCAGGGCGTCTACATACAGAAAGCTATTCTGCTATTCAGTCATTCCACAAAACAGGGACACTGTGGCCCAGAGGGAAAGTGCAAGTTAATTCCCCAGTCAAGACTAGAGCAGGAATGACTGCCCCATGGCAGATCTGCTCCTCCACAGCCTCCGCAGTCTCGTAGGGGTTGCACTGGTGTCCTGGGTCTCCTCTCTTGACTGTTCAAGGCGGCCATGACCTCCTTCCTGGGTTCTCTGGCTCCCGCCCCCAGCCAGCAGGCATTGCGGTAGGAAGGGGGATCTGATCCCATTCTGTCACTCATGCCCCTGTGCTGAGAAGAAAGAACACTCTGGGTTGGCTCCCCGCTTGTGCACCTCCCTGGGTCGCTCCATCTCTCTCTCTGCTGGCCCGCAGGCTCTTCCCCAAACACAGCCCTCGGCTCTTCTGCTTGGCTTGCAAGGTCACCCCCTCGACTCCTCCAGGCAGGCCCCCTGAGCGTTGGCCTCTGTCCTGGTCCCAGCCAAGGTTAAGCAGGTCTCTCTCCTTTGCCACTCTGCAGCCCCTCCATGTCCTTGCCCCTCTGGCCTACTGGTTGGAGCATCCACTGGTCTCTATGAAGACACCGCACAAACTAACAGCCCTTCAGCTAACCAGAGGGAGCAACCACAGCAAACCAGCCCCTGGGTTTGTAAAGTTTACGGCAGAATCCAGCTGGGGTCCTTAGCCCCCAGGGCCACCCACATCACCTATGGATGAGGGACTTCCAGCGGAGGCCATCCAGGGTTCTAGATTTTGATCATTCGTGGGGGAGTTTTCTCCTGGCCTGTGACTCAAGCCAGTCCCCAGCCTCTTCCCCCTCTGCCGCCCCTCTCTACACTCCCCACCTCCCACTGTCACTATCTAACTGGAAAACCCAGAAGCAGCCTTGTTTGGTGTCCTCCCCCACCTTTCTTGAGCAGGAGGAGTTTCTGAGCCACTAGGGTTTCCCTGCATACCTGCACGCCTCCACCCCACAGGCCTGCAGGCATTCCCACATGTGAGTCCCCCAGTGGGTTCATGAGCCTCCCATCCCTCTGGTTCAGAACTCATCCTCCCCTGCAGAAGAAGGAGCAACCCTGCCCCTAGAGATGGCAGGCAGACAGATAAGCAGGCAGGCAGCAGGCAGGCAGACAGACAGACAAGCAGGCAGACAAGCAGGCAGGCAGGCAGACAAGCAGGCAGGCAGGCAGGCAGGCAGAGAGACAGGCAGACAAGCAGGCAAGCAGACAAGCAGACAAGCAGACAAGCAGGCAGGCAGACAAGCAGGCAGACAGGCAGGCAGAGAGACAGGCAGACAAGCAGGCAGTCAGACAAGCAGACAAGCAGACAAGCAGGCAGGCAGACAAGCAGACAAGCAGGCAGACAAGCAGGCAGACAAGTAGGCAGACAAGAAGGCAGACAAGCAGACAGGCAGGCAGAGAGAGAGACAGGCAGACAAGCAGGCAGGCAGACAAGCAGGCAGGCAGACATGCAGGCAGGCAGACAAGCAGGCAGGCAGACAAGCAGACAAGCAGGCAGACAAGTAGGCAAACAAGCAGGCAGACAAGCAGACAGGCAGACAAGCAGGCAGACAGGCAGAGAGAGAGACAGGCAGACAAGCAGGCAGGCAGACAAGCAGGCAGGCAGACAAGCAGGCAGGCAGACAAGCAGGCAGGCAGACAAGCAGGCAGGCAGACAAGCAGGCAGGCAGCAGGCAGGCAGGCACACTTATTAGGGGCAAGTTTCCTGAGCCCCTAGGCGAATGACAAGCCTATTCTGGACTTTCCAGGTGTGTTGCGGGGTAGCATTTACTCTGTTTTTCCTGTCCTGGGACTTGGGTCAGTTGCTTCTGATCTCTAAGTTCCTGATTCCTGCTGGACCCTGTCTAGGTGTGTGTTGGGGGGGGGGGGGGGGGCTGAGGGCGTGGTGACTCACTCTAAATGTTCCCCCCTGCCACTGGCTAGACCTTTGCTCCTGGCCCACCCTGACTTTGGCAGACCAGCCTCCCTCAATTCTGAACAGGAGCTAAATCCTCTCCTGTCCCAGGGCCCTCATACTAGCTCTTCCCTTTCCTGGAGACCTTGGTTCATTCATTCAGATCCAGATCACGTCACTCTCGTGAGCCGCATGTACTCCATCGGCACCATCGTGACTGTGAGGGCTGCTTGCCGGGTCTCCCCTCGTGGAGCACAGAGACCTTGATGTCTGGTTTGCAGTGGCCCCAGCACCAGGCACAAGGTCCTACATCTAGTAGATGCTCAGTAAATCTCTGAGTAAAACAGAGAGGAGAGGGAGACAGAACAAAGGGAAAGGAGAGAAGGGCAGAAGAAGGTGTAGTATGATGTCATCACTACCAGGCAACACTTCAGAATAGACAGAGATGTGTGTGGGGAGGGGAAATCCCTGTAGGGACTGGGTGTACTCCTGCAGGTACCATCTGGGCAGAGCCCTCATGAGCCAGCATTATCTAGCTGAGAGTGTCTCCTTCCCCCTGGAGAGCCCAGTGACTGGTGGGGACAAGTAGCCTGATGGTGTCAGGTACCACAGAAGAGGACAGCTTTGAGATGGGTATCTGGCCAATGGTCACCCGGAGGACCAGAAAGTAGGAAGGGATACTAGGATACAGGGACCTGCAACCTTCAGGAGGGTGAGTAGCCTGCCAGGGGGGACTCTGGCTGCCTACACCAGCAGGTTCACAGAGGAAGAACTCCCAGCTGCCAGAGAAAAAGTGTCCCTGACCTGGATCATAAGTTGGTCAGGGTCAGAGATCAGCAAATCCTGTGATAATTCAAAAGGGAAAATGCGTGGGAAATTCAATATATGGGTTAATCATCCTCATCTCTGGTCAAACCATTCTTCTGCCCTGGAGTAGTGGAAGGGCTGGCCTGCAGACTCTCCAGATGGCTGTGGGCGACAGAGGGTAGCCATGCTGTATGGCTGGATTTCAGCCCTTTCCCAGGGCCAGGGCCTGCTGCCTTCACTTGTCCCACTGAGCAGCCCTCCTGTTGGGCCCTGCTATTCACCATGGAGACAGGAAGTAAGATGTGGGGTAGCAGCACTCCCAAACCACTGGCGACAGCTGTGCCTTTGCTGGCTAGAGACTCCCGCGGTCACCACAGTGCCACCCAGGCAGCACCTGCAATAGGTAGGCTCTGGGTGGGTTGGAAAGGGAAGCTCAGAAGTTTGGGGGAGTTACCCAAGGCCAGGCAACTGTGTCAAGGCTAAAACTGTACCCACTGCCCACAATAACACCAGAAATCAACCAGTCAGGCAGCGGAAGCTGATTTCTACCTGCTCTGGGCGGGACCTTGGCTGGACTGTCAGGATCAGGGCCTCCCTGCCTCCCCCATGCCGTGGCTGGGCCAGCTTATTGTTTTCACCACACAGAAGGAGCCAGTGGTCGAGCCTGTGGATTCAACCAAAGTCAGGTGGCTAGGGGTGAGGGAGCAGACTTCAGAGGCTACCATCTGAGCACCTGAATTCAGCCGGGCCTGAATGCGGCAAACACTGATGGGCTTAGTTATAGAAGTCAAAACTCTTGAGACATTGAAGTTTCTGTTACTTGTAGCTATAAAAGTGAGGACCAACAGACTGTTCTTGCTTGGAAGTCACAGTCTGAGGTTTTCCAAATGCCTCAAAGGCCTGAAGGACCTGTCATGGCTTCTCAGTCACATTATAGAATAGTCCTGGACCCTGATTTGGAATACTGGCAAGAGCAACCCAGGGAAGGGAGGGCACACAATTTGAGGGAATGCTGGATATGACAGGGAGGGTGTGGTGGTGAGATTGTCAGTAGCTATGGGGGGCGGGGCTAGAACCTGAGGTAGCTGTCCACACTGCATCCGTCCACAGTCAGGAAGCAGGGAGGTAGATGCTGATACTCAGCTGGCTTCCTGCTTTGACCATTTTTATTAATTCTGGGACCCTAGCCCAAGAGATTGGTGCCACCCATATTCAGGTGGGTTTTACCTCCTCAGCTCACTCTCTCTAGAAACACTCATGCAAGCAACCTGGCAGTCTGTGTCCTCTGTGGTTCTAAATCAAGTTGAGAACAAATTTTAACTATCAAAGTGACGAAAGGAGGGGCCATCAACCTCCTAGACCATCAGCTTTTGTGCTGAGAGTGGTCTGGCTTAGAGACAGATGTCAGTAAAGAACTCAGGCCCAGTGCCTGACACATGGGAAACACACCCAGAATGTGGGGGTATTACTCACCATAGAGAAAATGGGGTGACCTTTCTGCTTTAGGTTTTTATATTAACTGGTATTTTATGTGAATTCCTGGGCCATCCTGTTTAATTGATTTAGAAGTCCTTCTAGGAATTGGCCACTGCCCAGAATCTAGGCCTGCCATTTTGGGGCAACTGACAGATATCTGTGGTCATTTTGAAGAAACAGAGAGCACGGCTCTTCAGAAACGAGCATCCTTGTGCTGCTCCTCTGGGAGAAATAGATTAAATTGAGGTTGTTTTGACCAATGAGTATAGTCTACAAGCCCAGGCGAGGTGGCCAACTAGTTCAGTGCCGGAGGATATCTTCCCAAAGCTGCATTTACACAGCCACCTGCTTCCTGGCCAAATATCGGAACTCCATCACTCTCCTCCCCGAAGCCAGATCACACTCAGAGCTCCCAGAAGAACAAGCTCCTGTCCAAACAGGGGGTAGGGAGATGGTTCATCTGGAAAGGCACTTGCTATGCAAGTGTGGGCCTGAATTTGGATCCTCAGCACTGGAGGAGTAGAGGCTCACCCACCAGTCACCCTAGTAGAGGTAGCAAGTTCCAGGTTCAGAGGAAGTCACCCAGCCTGACCCTTACACATGTAGGCTGCACACACATGTGCATACGTGTACACATACACATCACACATTTGAGTAAACAGCACAGAGAGCTAAAAGAAGACAGTTGACTTTGACCTCTGCATACACATGTGCACATTCTTCCTGCGTTCGGGCCTGAGATCTGGGCTCGTCTGCTTCAGTGGCTATCCTTACCCTGACTCACTTACCCATCCTCACTCAGGGGCTCCGTCTTCAGGCTCTCTGTCTAGCTGTTCATCTCACTGAGCCCCGGGTTTCCACCCTCAGCTCCTCCTGGGTTATTTCTACTACTTTGTCACCCAAGCTAGCGGTCAATGCTTCTCCAGTGGTTCTTCTGGCTTCCTTGGGAAGTGACCTCTCATCCCCAAGGAGTAAAAGGGAGCACGCTGAGCCAGGCACAGTAGTACAGACCTACAGTCTTAGTATTTGGGAGGCTGAAGCAGGAAGATGGGGCATTCAGGGCTAGATTGAGCTTCACACTGAGTTCAAGGCTACATAGCTAGACCCCATCTTTGTGGAACAAACCAACAAATGCACAGTAAGAGAAATGTACTAAAACTTCAGGCTTTAGTCTAGCATAGCCTTTAACTTCACCTGCTGTGTGACTTGGGTAAAACACTGTCCCTGTCTGGTTGTTTCATCTATAAAATGCACAAAGCCTATTTTTAATTCTGACAATAGCCATTTGTGGGACTGTAGATGGCAAGGCTCATGAAGCAGGTTCCTTCAGGTAAGCCTGAGGCACTGGGGCAATCCTGAGGTCCGGCTGGTCACGTCTGCAAAGGTGGCCCACTGCAGGGGGGCCTGGAGGATCAAGGTCCTCAGGGGACTCTAGGAGTAGACCTGCGATTTGATGCTTATGTTTGCTGCCTGGGTGTTACCCTAGCTTGTCATCTAGGAGCTTCAACAGCATGGGTCTCACTGGGACCAGGTACCATCCCCCCTGTGCTTGTACATGAAGTGCCAGGAAACTCCCCTGACCCGGCGACAGATCCAATGTGTTTGTTTTCTGTCCAACCTGCAGCCAAAGCCATCAAGGGACTTTATCAAAATATCTCCCAATTCTGGGCACTCCTGCCCCCGGACAAGGAGCACCCCTGCATATGACAGTAACAGTGACTTTCACTTGAATGCACATATTTCTAGCTGCCAGGGAGGGGTCACTCCAGATTGAGACAGACAGCAGAGTTACCCAGTGATAGCCAGTGTAAAGTCCTCACGTTCTGGGGCTAACTGTGACCTCCTTGGTTCTAGCTGTCTGCCCTGCATGGAAGACATTTTCTGAATGAGGAAGACCCATAACCACCTGCAGTTAACCCGATCTGTGTGTCTTCCAGTCTAGTTTCCCCACCCCCGATAGGGGCTTCACTGGAAGGCACTTTAATTCTCTCTCCCAATGTGTGTGGCCATAAGCGTCCATATTCTGGTAAATTCCATTAGCGTCTAGAATATTAAATTTACTATGAGTCCTGTATTAGACTGTCTAGAAGTGTCAGGGGTGGCTCTGAGCGTGGTGGTGCTGTACAAGGACACAATAACCACCTAATTATTTTGTTCCTTTTTACAAAAAGCATCTTTCCCTCAGGGTGAATATTCTTTACAGGGGTCTAACTTAGAGCCTGTGACAATTATTTCAGGATTCAGAGTCTCTGAGGACCCGGCTAGCCAGATTTCATTATACAATGGACTATGATTCTCAAGTAGCAGGAAGCCCTTGGCGGCTTCTAGCCTTGTGAAGTATGGCACGAAGGGCCCTCAACTTCCTTCCAGACTGGCTGAGGCTGGCGTGAGAAGGATCCCTGAGCTAACTCGGTAGAACAGGTTCGGGGATGCAGTTATTCCCCCCTCTTTTTGTACAAGAGGCCTCGGATCATAAACACATCGATTTCCTATCAGGCAGACAAGCTGGGCCATGGCAGGAACAAGCGGCTGGGCAGGAGGGGGAGGCCCAGCCTGGCCCTGGGTTTTGCTGACTCACAGTGGAGGACGCTAATGCTGGACCTGGTAAGTCTTAAGCCCACAGGCATAAGCCAGGGCCTCTATCTGCCTGGCAGCCCTAGTGGGCATTTGAAACAGCCTCTGCTTTCCCAGGCACAGCCAGCACAATGAGAACCTGACCCTGCCCTCACTGTGGATCTGGCTGACTCTGGGCACCTCACTGTCAGTTCTTAGGTCCTGCTCCTCAACCCCCAAAGGACTCCAAATTGCTGTCTTTGACCCACCATCACCTTGGGTTCAGGGGCATCAGAACTGGTTGATTGGCTGCTGGAAACAACAGGAGGACCTGCCAGACAGTCCCCTTAGGTGAAGGCTGTTATCCAGCATGGCCAGGCTGCCCCTGCTGTGGGAGTCTCCACACTCAGGGATCCTCAGACAATGGTGGTGACAACTTCATGGGACCACATGCAAAATACAGGCTGAGACAGTGACCCAGTAGCCCATGCCCCGACAAGGATAGCCTAAGCACCTATGCTTCTCCCAGACCCCAGTCAGACCTGAAGCTCATGTTCTCAATATCATGTTCTTGTGTCAGCACCTGAGGATGGATGTCGGGGTTCCTGAGCCCCATTATTTGCTCCTCTTCCTAGTGTTGCTACATTGAAGAAATCCCAGGAGGGGAATGAGAGGAGGGAAGGAAGTGTAAATTTTTTGAATGGAAAAATTAAAAAAAAAAAAAAAAAAGAAATCCCTCTGATTTCCATTACTAGCTCTTGCTAGGGATGGGTGGTCCAGCCTAGTCTATGATACCCCTAAACCAGGTTTGTGCCCTGGAAACTACAGTAGCACCCTGGGAATCCAGGCCACCCCTGCAATTAACTTTGATATCCTGGACAGTTGCTTCCAGGGGGCCCTGCATTGAGCTCTGTGAAATGCCTATCTGTGACCAGTCCTTCCCCTGAGCTACCTGCCTATACCTCAAACTTCAAAGGTGACAAAGGGCTGTTGGGAACACTACAGTTCCCAACAGCTTACCTAAAGTTCCTAGCCATGTCTGTGCTGAACTTGAACTTGGGTCTTATCCCAGTGTAAAACCTTCTGGGAAGCTGGGCACTCGGGAGGCAGAGGCAGGCAGATCTCTGTGAGTTTGAGGCCAGCCTGGTCTTCAAGAGCTAGTTCCAGGACAGGTTCAATAGCTACAGCGAAACCCTGTCTCGAAAAACAGAAAACAAAACAAAGCAAAAAGCCTTCTGGGATTGAGATACCCATTAAGTTCAGGCCTGTGGGCACCTGCCAACCTTGAGCCCAATAGAGTGAACTGCTTTTGATAGGGTGTTTGGGTGGAAGTTCCATCCCAAGACCCCTCCCCTGGGAGTAGCCTCAGTACAGACTCCACCTCTGAGAAAGTCCGCCAAACCATGACCCCTCTCCCAGAGATGCTCAAGACCACTCCCACAGGGACCCTAGAAAACAAACACATGGTTTTCTGGTCTTCCTTCCTGGTTCCTCTCTGTCGGCCTGGGAAGCCATCCAGGAGTGTTGGTATCCATTAAACCTGGGTTTTTTTCTAATTCGGTTTGATTTGGTCTGATTCAAATTATTGCGTCGGCTGAGATGTTTATCGGGCTGCAGCAACTTTTCAGTGTCTGCCACCTCTGATGGTGGGTGGTCCTTCCTGACAGCTGACTGTTTTGGCAAAACCCTGAGAAGATACACTCCAAAATGGATGGGGCACTACCTCCTTCCGTTACACAGATGGGCACGTGGAAGCAGTCAGAGGTGAAGCCGGCCCAGGTCTCTCTACGGCAACCCTCCAGGGCCAGCTTCAGCACACTCCACTTAACAAACCAGCAGGCTCTTGGTGCTTTTGTCAAACAATACAATCCTAGCCTGTCATCTTCCCTTTCTTTTGGGTCTTCTGAAGTGGTTGGACCATTGACAGTCACAGTGGAGAAAGCCCAATGAGGTCAAACAAAGGAAGACCCAGAGATCTGGTGGCTTCAGGGCATGGATAGCTTGCCTATGTCCACGGTGTGTAGAGGGAGAAGGTCTAGCAGACTCTGTACCGGGTGTCTGGGATGACCTGACAGATCATCAGGGGCAAAGATGCTGGGAAGGCACACCCAGAGCAAACAGCTGCATGTAGAGTGGGGTACTGACTAATCAGAGGTGTGCTCATGGAAGGAGGGTAGGGCCTGGGGTCCAGGGGTCCAGCACAGTTCAGAGAGTTCCTGAAGAGAGAAGGAGAGGGAGGGGAGGAAGGGGGAAGAGAGGAGGGGGGTTCAGGGGCTTGGGGCTGACCCAGTTCACTCCTGTGATCTCACCTCAAGAGGCCCCTGTTTCACAACAGGCATTGGAAAGGGGAGACAGACATGCTCTACGACCACCCCCAAGAGTCACAGTTGCAGGGGTGCATTCCCCAAGCTGGTGTGACCCCCTCCATTGCTCCTTTGGTCTACTGGCTGCTTTCTGTTCCTTCTTCCACCTCTCTTCTCTCTCTTGCCCCTCCCTTCCTTGCCCCTTCTCTCCCTCTAGTCTTGCTGAGTTTCTGCTCACCCCCTCCTCTCTTGCTGTTTGTGTGTCTGATTTCAGCCTCCCCACCTCTGCCCCCCTTCATCAGGGGTCTCTCTGACCCCCCCCTCCCACCGCACCATCTTTCTTCTTATCCTTTCTCTCAGACCATCTTTGTCCCTGGTCATCTTTCTCTCACGGTTCCATCTCCTTTCTATTCTGTCCGGACCCAAATCTCTGTGTCCCAGTCCCCAGCTCTGGCTCTGAAGTAGCACTCCCCGTGGCCAGCCACCAGCAGGCTGTGAAAAACACCAGGGCCTCATAATCTGAAAGGCAAGATTGATGAGAAAATAAATTCCTGATTAGTGTTTTAATTTTGAGGATCTTTGGAGGGGACTGAGCAGCAAGGGAGGCTGCTGGAGAAAACCTGCCTTATTAAAACTACAAATCCTTCCTTGCCAAGAGGCAGGAGGGGGAAAACAGGGCTTCCTGTGGATTGGGGGTGCCCAGGCACAGTAAGGGCAGGAATGGATGGTGGCCACCCTCCTCCCCAAAGCAGGCTCCTGGGAGGGACAGTCTTCCTCGGTCCTGTCTTCTGTTAGGTTCCCAGAGCATTGTCTCCTGGGTGGAGGGATGGGAGAAGCTAGCCTAGCTCCACTTTCTCCAGACTGGCAGCTGCATAGGGAAGTGTAAGTGTTCACCAGCCATGGACAGTGGGCACAGGGGAAGTGTTCACCAGCCGTGGACAATGGGCACAGGGGAAGTGTTCACCAGCCGTGGACAGTGGGCACAGAGGAAGTGCAAGTGTTCACCAGCCGTGGACAGTGGGCACAGAGGAAGTGTTCACCAGCCGTGGACAATGGGCACAGGGGAAGTGTTCACCAGCCGTGGACAGTGGGCACAGAGGAAGTGTTCACCAGCCGTGGACAGTGGGCACAGAAGTGCAAGTGTTCACCAGCTGTGGACAGTGGGCACAGGGAAAGTGTTCACTAGCCATGGACAGTGGGCACAGAGGAAGTGTTCACCAGCCGTGGACAGTGGGCACAGGGGAAGTGTTCACCAGCCGTGGACAGTGGGCACAGAGGAAGTGTTCACCAGCCGTGGACAGTGGGCACAGGGGAAGTGTTCACCAGCCGTGGACAGTGGGCACAGAGGAAGTGTTCACCAGCCGTGGACAGTGGGCACAGAAGTGCAAGTGTTCACCAGCTGTGGACAGTGGGCACAGGGAAAGTGTTCACTAGCCATGGACAGTGGGCACAGAGGAAGTGTTCACCAGCCGTGGACAGTGGGCACAGGGGAAGTGTTCACCAGCCGTGGACAGTGGGCACAGAGGAAGTGTTCACCAGCCGTGGACAGTGGGCACAGGGGAAGTGTTCACCAGCCGTGGACAGTGGGCACAGAGGAAGTGTTCACCAGCCGTGGACAGTGGGCACAGGGGAAGTGTTCACCAGCCGTGGACAGTGGGCACAGAAGTGCAGGTGTTCACCAGCCGTGGACAGTGGGAGAAACTGAAGAACCCAGGTGTCAGACTCCTGGGTTTGGGTTTAGTCTTGGTTCTGTTCTGTGCCCCAGCTTCCCCATGAGCTGGGTGGAGAGTAGGGTCTTTGGTTCCAGGGATAAACAAAATGAACTAGAACACACACATGCTCACATGGGTCAGTGGCAGAAAGGCATGTGTTAAATACAGGTGTTATTCTTGCTGTTAGCACATAGCTCATCCCACACAGAATTCTTTCCTCCATATCCCCAGGGCTGGGTTACAGGGTCATTTTACCTAGATTTTTACACAGGTACTTGGGCGGGATCTGAGCTCAGGTCCTCATACACAGCAAGTCTGTCTTACACAGCGTGTGCTCACATCCACTGACCACTGCCCAGTCTCACTTTCAAACATTTCGAGGTGCCTTCATGGTGCTGCTGCCCTCATACCATCTTTGCCCTTCTTTATAGATGGTCTGAGGCCCAACGGAGTCACAGGACAGTGAGCCTAGCTCTGGCCTGGGTCGTCAGCAGGCCGCCCACAGGGAGCATACACACTACTTTCTCTGTTGGAGGGCCTTTCTGGGGAAGGGAGCCTGCTGGTGCTCAGCTGAAAGAGCAGGCATGGAGACCCCTTGGTGTGAAGGCTAGTGAAGGAGTCATCAGGCAGTAGGCAGAGTCACTGCATCCAGAGTCCTGGATCACCCCCTCCCCCCGCCCCAGGCATATCACTGGGTGACGGGGCGTATTTATTTGGTTCCAGCACAAACCCTGAGAAGCGCTGTCCTGAGATCTATTTTTAGAAAAAGAGCTGGAGCCAGCCCCACTCTGCAAATTCATGGGCTCATGGCCTTCTCATGCCCTCATGGAGTATTTTCCTCTTAGTTAATTTTAATTGTCCACAGTCCCACAGGATGGACGCTGGAAGTAGGCACACCTGATCTCATTAAGATGGCCGGAGTCTGGCCAGGAGGATGGCGCCTTAGAGCAGTTCTCATACATGAGTGGTCTGAGGTCGTCACGGTGAGGAAGGTGTGCCAGGATGTAAACCCATGTGTACCTGCTAAGTGCATCATTCAGACAGCTGGGAAGAGCCGGGAGAGAGGTGTAGCTAGGTGACCAAGCAGAGCAGGGGAAAGAGGAAACCGCAGGTAGAAGGATGGAGCCCCCAGTGGAAGCCCAGATGCCAGAAAATCCTATCTGCTATAGGCAGAAGATCCTGGCCATTTTGTAAGTGACCCTGAGGCCACACGTTAATTATCTAGTTCGACCTCTAGATGCAGACACTGAGAAAGGAAACTGACTTAGCGTCCCGGACTATAGCTCTCTGTGTGTCCTCAGGGAGGCAGCTCAACCTCTCTGGGCTTTCATTTCCTCACCTGTGATGTGGAAGAACCTTACAGGGCCAGAGTGAGTATCAGATGGTCGTCTCTGCACGCAGCTGGAGTGACCTGATTTGAGCTCCTATGTGCTGCCTGGAGCCCAGCTCCAGTCCATACAGCCATTTCCTGACTGAAGAAAGGAGGTGGAACAGACAGATCCCAGGAGCACTTCCTTCTTCAGTGGGTGACCTCAGGCTCAGCTAGTCCTTCTGGGAAAACCCACAGAAACATGGACAGGGAACCACTTAGGGATCTTAGAGTGCTTCTGCAGGGGTGTGGTCCCCCTGCGAATGGAGGAAAACAGCCGGAAGGACGGAAAGCTGTTCCAGAGAAGAGTGAGCCTCAGGGAAGAGCTGGGAAGGAAGCGGAGGCAGGAAGCAGGAAGGTTCAGCTGTGTGCCTGCCATTGCTGCAGCCATTGTCCTGGGATGACCGCGGCTGGGGACGGTCCGTAGCCTATCTGGCTATTTGTGACCTCCTTGCGAACAGTTCACAGATTGCCAGGGACATCTCAGATCTGAGCATGCGCCAGCACACACTGCATTTCCCTGTGTTTGGGACTCCAGGGGTAATTTTCCAGTGCTAAAGGATAGGCTCTGAGCCTGCTTGACTGACATCACGCCTCTACCCTCACAGACTGGTGACCTCCAACATCTTCTCTGACTTAGCTGAGCCTCAGTTTCTGCTTCTCTAAAGTGGGCTTGGGCAGCATCCACTCCATGGGGCTGCTGGGAGGATGAGATGAGCCAAGAAATGATTATGAGGGAGGAGAAATGGCTCTAGGACATGAGACTTGCCAGGACAACTGGGGCTGGCCAATCCCAGGTCTGAGACCACCCTCCCCTCCCTTTCTCCACCCTTACCTGACAAGTTCCGGTGCTCTCTAAGGAGAAGGGGAGGGGACCTTAGAGCTGTGAAATCTTTGATGATTTCATCCATGAATCAATGCTTTTAGGTCATCTCCATTCTGCGTTCTCCTCTCCAACTCCTCCAGTACTCCTCCACTTCTCCCAGCTTAAAGTTCCTTCTTCCTCTTCCTACCTACCCTTCCCTTCCTCCCTCCTTTTCAAAACCACCGAGTCCAATTAGCTCTGCCTGTATGAGGGTGACGGGCCAGCTGGGCAACCTACCAGGAGCCACACGACTCCCTCCTGCAGGTGGGACCTCCTGAGCCCCTCCCCCACCCATGCCCAGTGCTGACTGACTTGATCTGGTGTGGGTCGTGTGCAGGTCATCACAGCTACTGTGAGGTTCACGAGTCCGATGCCTCTGTCACATCTGGAAGGCACCACTTCACAGCATCCCTCCTTGACACTATGGCTCTTACAATCTTTCTATCCCCTCTCCCTCCTTGGTTCCTGGGCCTCGGAGGGTGGTAGAAAGGGTCCCTCTTCTACTTTTAAAGTGTGCTGCTTTCCCACCTCTGAGCCCCATGTCAGCCTCTCTCTCTCTCTCATACATACTTGCACACCCGCATCCACTCACACCCCCACCTTCACAATCGCTATGCCTTGGAATGGTGTCTGACTTCTCCAAGTACAAATGAACGGATTTCAGACCTCCTGAACGTACTGGGAGCCCTGTACCTTTTCTTCAGACTCCTCAACTTCGTCTCGGAGCCATTCAGTGTGTGTACCAGGGTGAGGGTGACTAGCAGTTGAGAGTGACCTAGGCCCTCAAAACAGTAGCTCACTGGATGGACTCCGGGGAAGACAGACTAGACCATACTAATCACTCCCAATTCACAATAAGCAAATGGGGGGAGGGGTGTATAGGAAGGTTAAGAAATTTCTGTGAGGACTGGAGCAAAACCTGAGACTGCCTGGCTTCCCGGTGGGTGGTCTCAACTGCTCTCTACCCACCGGTGACAACTGAGAGAAAGAAAGGCAGGGGCTCCAAACTGACAACCAACCCCAATTATTCCCCATAGGATTAGCAATTATTATCTAATCTCTAGGGAGTCAGCTAAATACAAGGCAATGAAACCCGCCTGCTAAGAGCCTCCTGGCTGCTGCTGGGAGCTGAACGCTCAGCCGTGAAACCCAGGTGTGTGCTCTAACAGGAAGGATTGTGGGACAAGGGTGACGTTTGCTGGTGTCTCATGCTAGTTTCCTCATTTATTTTAATTAATTAGTTAATTGTGTGTGTGGTATATGTGTGCTCACATGTGCATGCAGGTGCACATGTCTGCGTGCATACACTTGAAGACTAGAGGAGGATGTCGGGTGTTCAAGACATCCGGTGTCCTCTATTGTTCTCCACCTGTTCCCTTGAGACAGGGTCTGACATTGTAATTCTTTAAAGCTAGGCTAGTGGCCATCAAGTCTCAATGGTCCTGTCACCTCACTGCCAGTTCCAGCCTCACACCAACACTGTGCGTGTGTGCGTGCATGTCTGTGTGTGGCATCAGGCCCCTGACGTCGTTCTAGCTGCTTTGTGAGGCAACGGCAGCCACGTGGCACACTCCATATATCCTCCCACAAGTTCAAGTGCTCTGAACCCCACAGCACAGGCTGTGTAATGGAAGCCAACAACACACAGCCAAGAAGTAGCAAAGCTGGACCACTGCCCTGCGGCTGGGACACACACACTTTGATACTTTGTTTACCGTTGTGACAAGGCCCTCCCTAACATTGACCTGTGAGACCCAGGATGACCCAGGAAGGCCCAACTTGGTCACAGTTCCCATTCTTGCGGCCTCATTGCTCACCGACTGAGGGTTGGATGCCTGGCCAAGCACAAAGTGGAGCCAGGAGAGTCTAGACATAGCTTGTGCCTGTCTAGCTGTGGGACT
The DNA here is from genome assembly GCF_018167655.1 of Microtus oregoni. Lineage (NCBI taxonomy): Eukaryota > Metazoa > Chordata > Mammalia > Rodentia > Cricetidae > Microtus > Microtus oregoni. The sequence goes on from NW_024543975.1 coordinate 418,824, forward strand.
TAGGGAGAGGAGAGAGATGAGACTTCCCTCCCTGAGAGGTACTGAGTGCCAAGGATGTGCTGGGCCCTCCCATGTTTGCATAAGCTTTTCAGAGTCTAAGGCCTCCTCCCTCCTTCAGGGAGGGACACTGACAGTCTCCAAAACAAGTTCTAGACTCCTTCCCTGACTCCACCTTTGAGCCTGTGTGACTGTCAGCTGCTGTCAGCAGCAGTGTTTCCAAACAAGTCATCTCCCACAGGAGCACTAGCCTCACACTGCCCCACCTTCAGGTGACTGACCATGGTGCCTCAGGTCCTGAGCTCAGGGACAGGCTCAGCAGGGTGCTTCTCCTGCAGGCTGCTGGTCATACTCAGTCACAAGGCCTGCAGGTGGCCATCCTGCCTGCAGGTCTCACTCAGAGTCACATGAAGGCGGCCATCCTGCCAGTATAAAACAGCAGCTGCTGGGGAAAACCTTACGTTCTCCTCACTGGGACCAGACCCTCTTCTCATGCTCTGCCTGTCTGCTCAAAGCCACCCCATCTTCAGTCGTTCAGGTACCTGACTTCTTTTCCTGTCCACTAAAGGGAGGCAAGCTTCAGTGAGCCACAAACAGTGGACCACAGCAGAAAGATCCTAGCCTCAGTTTACAAGAAGAAGTGGCTATTGTGAGGGCTCCTTTATCCTCCTGGGTTCAAATGCTGAGGGCAAAGCAGTCTCCGGCAGTGAGACATGGAGGCAAAGGTGGCATAGATGTGGGCAGTGTGAGGGCTGTGAGAGGGGCAGGTGTCAGAGCTGGGTGTGCCTGGGCTGGGACAGCATGGTATGTGAGGTTGAGTGATGTCCCTTCCCTGCTCCCAGTCTCCCCACCTGTGGCATGAACGATGGGCTCTGGAGGACCTTTGTTGTAAGCAGAACCACTTTGTTCTGAACAGAGCCACTTTGTTCTAAGCAGAACCACTTTGTTCTAAGCAGAGACACTTTGGTCCAAAGATTGAATTCTCAGGGTTGGGGATGTGGCAGAGTTAGTGGAGTCTGTGTACACAGAATCCTGAGTTGGATCCCAGCGTTTCATAAAAACATATGTGGTGTAGGAGGTCCTTCTGTTTGTGTGTTGCTTTTGTTGGTTAATTAATAAAGAAACTGCTTGGCCTGATAGGACAAAACTTAGGTAGGCAGAGAAGACAGAACTGAATTCTGGGAGGAAGAAGCACAGTCAGAGAGCCGCCATGGAGCTGCCAGGTCAGACATGCTGAATCTCTCCCGGTAAGCCACGACCTTGTGGTGAACACAGATTATTAGAAATGGGTTAAATCAAGATGTCAGAGTTAGCCAATAAGAGGCTAGAAATAATGGGCCAGGCAGTGTTTAAATGAATACAGTTTCTGTGTGATTATTTCAGGTGTAAGCTAGCTGGGCAGCTGGGACGAAAAGCAGGCCCTCTCTCCATCAACAATTGGTGCTCCAACATGGTAAACTGACTTCACGTACAACTTGAAAAGTCTTGAAAAGGAATTCTAGACACAAATATAGAGTTTGACACAGCTTTTTGCTGTTTGCTGGTGGGATGCCGTAGAGAAATTTCCCTGACTCAGCAGCTGCATCAGGAAAAAAGCTGTGCAGTTTTAAAACGCGGCTTCCCGGGCTGTGCCACCAGTGCAAATACCAGCTATTAAGCATTTCAGCGGCATTTGTGGATCTGGGTGTTCCTGTACCCATTGGGGGTTGAGAGCATGCCATGACTCAGCTCTTCCTGTCTGGGTTGATGGTGGGATCAGGCTTGGGCAGGCGGGAGAGCATGATAAATTCCCGCCACCATACACAGAGATGTTTCCAGGCTGCACAGTGCTCTGAGTGGCAATATTTGGTTGTAACTCAGATAAAAAGAGTTTATGTATTGCACACTCATTCTCAGAGTTAAAGTGCTGAGCACAGCTCCTACCTGGCAGCCCCAGAGCTAGCAGATATGGTATGTCCACCATTTTGAAATTGGAGGTGGAGCCAACATCCAGAGCAGCTGCTACCAAGCTGCTTAGCATTTTAAAAGCTCTTCTAGACAGTAGAGAATTATAGACAATACAATAAGGACAGATTCAGACATCAATGACCTATAAATGGGTCACATTGTTGGATAAATGTATGGAGGCTTGGGAGAGAGAAGAAAAAGAGTATAGAGAGTTATTAAATAAGATTAATGCTTTAAAAAAGGGTAAAGTCTTTAAAGAGACAGAGTGCAGATAGTCATAGAATAAGAAGAAAAATAAGCCACGTTAAGATGGAAAATTCATGGAGAGTCTGGATTCTATATATTATTGAGTTTTCTTTAAATTTTTTTTTTACTGTAAACGAGCTAAGTACAGAGAGGCATTTCATTGTATGGGCTGTCAAGCTAAACCAGCATGTATATTATAAAGGTATCTTGACATCAAAATTTGGGTCTAAGGATATGGTGCTTTGGAAAAGAGGTTCTTCTTTTGTTTTCACAGAAGATGAGAACCTGTGGATTGCCTCCAGGTGAATATGCTTTGATAAACCACACTGTCCTGAAGGGTTGCTCTGAACACCCTCAAAAACTTACTTTTCTCAACTGCTGAATGAGATGAACCTGGCACACAGGATACACCATGAAGGACCTGATTAACAACGCCCCCATACAGCAGGAAGCAGTTTGGAGAAAAAAAAACTGACCCCTATTCCCAAATTGATGGAGGAGGGTCTATGTGTTACTTTCATTGGTTAATTAATAAAGAAACTGCTTGGCCTGATAGGACAGAAAATTAGGTAGGTGGGAGTAGACAGAACAGAATGTTGGGAGAAAGAAGCAGCTTCAGGCAGATGCTATTGCTCTCCTCTCCAAGATGGACTCAGGTTAAGATCCTTCCTGGTAAGTCACCATGGGTTAATCAAGATATGAGAATTAGCCAGTAAGGGTTAGAACTAATGGGCCAGGCAGTGTTTAAAAGAATACAGTTTCCTTGTAATTATTTCTGGGGCTAAGCTAGCTGTGCTGGAGCTGGGCAGGAACGCAGCCCGCTGCTCCACACTACACCAAATATTGTTTATAAATGTTCTTTTACATTTAAAGGGGGATATGATATAGATATAAATAATTTGCATTGGTATGGATTTTGCATTATTGATATAAATTTAAGGTCAATTTTTGTAGTAATAGGAGCGGCAGCGGGGCTGCGTTCCCAGCACCCTGGCCGCCTGCTTGGCTAGCTTATGCCCCAAAATAATTACACAGACACTGTATTCTTTTAAGCACTGCTTGGCCCTTTAGCTCTAGCACTTACAGGCTAATTCTCACATCCCGATCAACCCATCTCTAATAATCTGTGAGAACCGGTCTTACCGGGAAGATTCTAGCCTAGTCCATCCTGGGTTGGAGCTTCATCCTGGGAGCGGGGCATGGCGTCTCTCTCTCAGGCGTCTGCTCCCGAGAGAGCTTTGGAGTCTCAGAGCTCACTTCCTCTTCCTCCCATCATTTTGTTCTGTTTACTCCTCCCACCTATCCTCTAACCAATAAAATGGGCCAGGGCAGTGCCTTTATTAGCCAATGACCTTCCTCCATCAAATTTTGTTATATGTATATGCTTTTCTGATCTTGATTAAGGTATTGTGATTGTGTAGTTCATTTAAAAATGTAATGTATAATTAGGAAATACAGGTTGTTAATGGATAATCATCGATAATAGTCAATCTTGTAGTCATGTTAGTTAGATTTTCTAGATATATAGAGATATATTTCAGTTAGACAGACATTCTTCATATCTTTCAAAGACTACAGAATACGGCATTTAAGATGTTTTAATAACTTAGGACTTTTCATGACAATGAGACACATCTGCTCCTGGCAGCACCAATCTACTTCAAAAGGAAGTTGGGCGTCGAAGAGACTCCTTATGGAGTTGGTTAGCCATTTGGGCAAGAAACTGCTCTTGCCTGGACTGATGCAAAAACTGGACATGACGAACCCACAGAGAGAGGACTGTTGAACTTGCCTAAAGGTGAGATGATCCTTCAAGGTTCCTGTTTCATGAAAGAGTCTGCGAGACATTCTACAGGACACAGAAGAAAGTGACTGAACTGTCTTTAAAATTTTTTGCTTCATGAAAATGTCTACTGGATACTATGAGCCTGTAGGCTGCAGACGGATGCCCCCAGAAGAACTTCGGGTGACTGTATAGATAGCAAGATGTCTCTGTCATTTCTAGAGTTTTGGAAGTTGCTTACTTCTTGTTTACTTAGGTAATATTATATCCTTCTGAAGTCTTTGATAGAGTTGAAGAATAGATAGTTATAGATTTCTTTAGCTAATGATAAAAGATAAAATAGATATAAATATTGTAACTAATTCTTACTTGATACCTGTTATATGTAATTTTTACTATGTTAAAATGAAAGCTTTTCTTTTTTGTTTAAACGAAAAAGGGGAAATGGTTTAAGAGGTCCTTCAGTTTGTGTGTTGCTTTCATTGGTTAATTAATAAAGAAACTGCTTGGCCTGATAGGACAAAACTTAGGTAGGCAGAGAAGACAGAACTGAATTCTGGGAGGAAGAAGCACAGTCAGAGAGCCGCCATGGAGCTGCCAGGTCAGACATGCTGAATCTCTCCCGGTAAGCCACGACCTTGTGGTGAACACAGATTATTAGAAATGGGTTAAATCAAGATGTCAGAGTTAGCCAATAAGAGGCTAGAAATAATGGGCCAGGCAGTGTTTAAATGAATACAGTTTCTGTGTGATTATTTCAGGTGTAAGCTAGCTGGGCAGCTGGGACGAAAAGCAGGCCCTCTCTCCATCAACACATATGTATATCTATAATGGAAGGATTAGGAATTCAAGGCCATCCTAGGCTATCTAGTGATAGTCCATGCTAGATGTATCCCATGTTAGCCTTGTCTCAAAAGTAAAGAGATGAGAAAAATTAAAAGTTCTCAGCCTTCTCCTTTCTGTCCCCTTCAGTGACCCTTAAGGTGTCAGCTTGCACCAGACCCTCTCCTTTCTATTAATGTATTCTCTCTCTCAGCTCATGGACTGCTGAACTGGGCAATGGGCAGTGCACGTAGGATCCAAATATTATTCATGAGCCAACTCTGCTCTCAGACACTAGCTCCAGAGGCCTGTGGCTAAGGCCCTGGAGAAGGGAGAGGCTTCTCAAAAAGAAGGTCACCCAGTTTCCAGACAGAGACTGTCCTCCTACCCCACATTCAGCCCCATGTGCTCTCCCTCACTTTCTGCCCTGGCTGCCCAAGTGTCTGCAGTGTCCTAATGGAGTTCACCCCCCAGACACAGGGAGCATTCCCAGGCAGGGATATGAGGAAGGTGCACTCTATCACGCACAGCCTCAGGCTTCATTGTTTCCCTTCCCTGCGTGTTCCCATCCTTTGCCAGACATTCCTCCAGGTTGGTCCCAGAGAGCAGTGTTATATCCTGATGCCCGCATCCATATTGCCTCTTCTAGTCCCAGATCTGTAGACAGATAGTTACAACAACTGGAGACACACACCCCTAACTTGGAAAGACCAAGAGAAAGGAGCAGTTGTCAGAAACTTCCAGGGTCTTCAAAGATTTATAATACCTGGAAGAGATACCTGAAGGAGCTGTGCCTTTTGTGGAGAGACCCAGCCCAGTAGAGCTCACCTAGAAGCTGATGGAAAGCTTCATAGTTCTCAAGCCAGTACTAGGTGTGTAGGTCTGTGCGGGGAGATCAATGCACACTAGAGTGTGCAGACAGTCACAGACACATTCACATGCACACACATTCCTCAGACTCCCCTTATGTCTGAGTACTCTATCCAGGAATACTCCGATACCTGGAGGCAAGGTAGTCTGGGCTCCGGAAACAGGGCTTCCTTACTCCCTAAAGGGTGGACCAGCAAATGAAGGAGGTAAAAGAGAAGGGAAGCACTATGGGATGTAATGCCAAGAAAGACCAGTGTCTTCTTATAACCTTGGGGGCAGTCACTTGTGGGCTCTGCTCATCTCCAAATCCCATAAACACCCCCAGCCTCCACCTTCAGGATCCCTGGCAGCAGCTGGCCCTCCTAGTGGGAGTGTGGGAGCCCACGGCCTTCAGACTACAGGTAGAACATCCCACATGTCTCCCAAAGGACCAGGGAAGCTGTCTATCTCACCTCCCTGCCAGGATGGAGGACTTAATCACAGTTCCCTCTTCTCCGGGTTTAACTAGATGAGCACATTTCCAACCCTCCCCCAGTGCCTCCACAAATGGCTCCTGTGACTTGGTTGGACAGCCATCTCTCTCAACAAAGCTTAAAGATGGGCACAGAATCCTGAAGGGACCCACTGCTTCTGTCCCCCAGCAGCTGAGTCCCCAGCCTCATCACCAAAGGAGCCACTCAGAAAGGGTGAGAGAGCCCACAGGTCTGGCAATTAGGGCTCCTTCAGCCTTCCTTGCCGTGGCCTGCATACCCAGAGGCATGGTGACTTCTCAATCACTGAGCAAGGCTTGCCCTTCGCCTGCCCGTATTTGAGAGGCGTCATCGTTTAGGGCCATAAATCAACCTCTTTAATTATCACCAGTGACACATTTGGCAAGAAGATGGCTGGCTCTGCTGAGAACAGGGTGAAGAGTCAACTGCAAAGATGCTTAAGACTGTATCCTGCTCCGAGGTTTGGAAATGCCTGCTCAAAGAGCAGAGGTCGCTCTGAGCAATGCTCCCGGGAGTGACAGAAGAGTGGGCGGAGCTATCGTCACACACAAGCCTGTGGCATGCATAGCATCAGAGCCTCAGAATGGGATACCAGCCTGGAGGACAAGTGGATACTTTCTCCCCAGTCCTTTCCTTCTCTCCCTCCCTCCCTTTCCTCTTTCCTTCCTTCATTCCCAACTTCTGCTTTCTCTCTCTCTCTCTCTCTCTCCCTCCCTGCCTCCTTCTCCTCCCCTCCCTCCCTTCTTTGCCTCTCCCTCTTCCTTCCTCTAGCAGAGAACTCTGCTCTAAACTTTTTGCATGTCTGACTCTTTCTCAATTTTCAGAAGCTCCAGGTGCCAGGCTTGTGTGTCAGCTCAACTATGGCCTGGCTGTAGCCTCAGGAGCTTCCAGTTGGGCTGACAAGTGTGGCATCTGGGTGCGGGCCAGTACTGACCAGATTCCTGATGCTTTGCTGTGGTCCTGTCTGAGTTATGACTGAGTGAAGTTCTAAGCAGACGTATGCTGTTGTTATATCTCAGCCCCATGCGAGTGGCAAAGCCCGCCCTGAGTGAGGCTCAGAGGGATGGAAAAGCCTTCCTTGGGTGCAGAGATATTTCATTTATATTTTAATAAATAAAGTTTGCCTGAAGATCAGAGAGTAAAACAGCCCCACTGGTCAGCCTTACAGACCAGGTTATGATAACACACGCCTTTAATCCCAGTAAATTTGCCATAGAAACCAGGCAGCAGTGGTGCACGCCTTTAATCCCAGCCAAAGAGAGAAATAGAATATGGGAGGTGACAGCTCTTAGACACAGTCTCATTCTGATTTTTTTGGAGGCAGGATCGCCATTTCGGACCGAGATAGAAGTAAGAGTCAGTGACTGGCTGTTTTGCTTTTCTGACCTTCAAGTTGAATCCCAATATTGATCTCTGGGTTTTTATTAATTGTGCTACATTTCGGTCCAAGTGCAAATGGTGACAGTGTGCAGAAAATGTCCACAGTAGATCTCCCCCGTGTTTGCAGCTTGAAGACTGCTCCTACAGAGATTTAGTGAACCCTGCCTCCGTGTTCAGCTGGGTTTAATAACCCCGCCTCTTTGTTCAGCTGTATGGAATAACCCCGCCTCCTTGTTCAGCTCTGTGTAATAACCCCACCTCCTTGTTCAGCTGTGTGGAATAACCCCGCCTCCTTGTTCAGCTGTGTATAAAAGCCCTGTCTCTGTGTTTAGCTGCACATAATAACCCTGACTTCTTGTCCATCTGTGTGTAATATCTCTGCCTCCCTGTTCAAATGTATATAATAAGCACACTCAGGGTACTCTGCCTTCTCCAATAGAACGCTCAGTTCACCCAATCCCAGCTTTTCTACATGTGTGTCTATGTCTGCCTTTCCTTCACTCCCTCTCCATCTCTTAGGTCAATGTCTGAAGCCCCACTGAGTGCAGCAGTTGACTCTGACCTTGCCCATTCTTGGAGACAGTAAGCTACCTGCCCCAGGATCTTTCATTCACAAACCAAGCAGCCCCAAGCCATGGCCCATGTTAGCCCTGGAAGTACCAGATTAGGAACTACACTGTAAGGACCAGCCACCTGCCCAAGTCAGCAGACACTGTCCAACACAACTAACCTGAATCTACCTGTATGACCCTTCCAGACCTTGCCACAGAAGCCACTAGAGGCTCCTGATCCACCTGGTATACCTCAGCTGGCTCTGGGCAGTGTGGCCCTCAGCGGTATGGCTCTGGTGGGGTGGCCTGCACCCTCCTGTCGGACAATGAAAGTAGCAGGCCTTCCAAATGGAAACTGTCTTGGGAGCTCTCCACCTCCGCAGACATAGATCCTCAGAAAGCCAAGCTTTTAAAGCAGGGTGTAGGGCGAAACAGGCCCTGCATGTTGCGTGCAGTGATGGTGCTGATGCTGATCAGGCAGGGAGAGCATGGGACTCACACGCATGTGCTTGCAAGGGCTGGCATGGAGCTCTGACAATTGCACGGGGATCAAAGGCCATATAAGCAAGGGCATAGCTTCCACAGGGGCCAGGCAGTCAAAGTAGGGACAAGCTTCTGGTGACTCCTGAGTCCATATGGCTGGTGTACAGGTAAGGGCCCCTGGAAAAGCCTGGAGAAGGCTAGGGACCAGGGTCCAACAGACCTTCCAGGTTGGTAACAGGCACCCAGAGAGATGGGAATGGAGCCTGTCAGATGCATGGCTCCTGAGTATTTTCCTTTAAGCCACAGTCCCCTTGGCTGCTGTCTTGCGTGGGAGACGCACGCATCACTAATTCCCAGTTTCCCAAGTTTCCGTGCAGCTCCAGCCTGGTCTCTGGCAACCCTCAGTAGTTCCTGCCCTTTGCTGGGTCCCTCAAGTAGCTGCCTTTTCTACTGGGACCCTGACACTGAGTCCCTTCTGCCCGTCTTCTCCTCTCTCCACTCACCCAAGACCCACAGCTGAGGGTGTTAGACAGTGAATGGATTGTGTAGCAGACAGAACCACTGGTATGCATGGCCCTCAGAAGCTCAGGTCTCTTGGGAATCCGACCCAGAATGCATTGTCTGAAACAAACTTGGAGTAGGGAAGAGAAACAGGGACATGTGAAAGGAGCTATCAGGGGTTTTCCAGAGGCCTGGGAGAGTCTGCGGGTCCCCAAAGGCCTGGGAGAGTCTGGGGGTCCCTAGAGGCCTGGGAGAGTCTGGGGTTCTCCAGAGGCCTGGGAGAGTCTGGGGGTCCCCAGAGACCTGGGAGAGTTTGGGGGTCCCCAGAGGCCTGGGAGAACCTGGGGTCCCCAGGGGCCTGAGAGAGTCTGGGGTTCTCCAGAGGCCTGAGAGAGTCTGGGGGTCCCCAGAGGCCTGGGAGAGTCTGGGGTCCCCAGAGGCCTGGGAGAGTCTGGGGTCCCCAGAGGCCTGGGAGATTCTGGGGATCCCCAGAGGCCTGGGAGAGTCTGGGGGTCCCCAGAGGCCTGGGAGAGTCTGGGGGTCCCCAGAGGCCTGGGAGAGTCTGGGGATCCCCAGAGGCCTGGGAGAGTCTGGGGATCCCCAGAGGCCTGGGAGAGTCTGGGGGTCCCCAGAGGCCTGGGAGAGTCTGGGGTTCTCCAGAGGCCTGGGAGAGTCTGAGGGTTCTCCAGAGGCCTGGGAGAGTCTGGGGTTCTCCAGCGGCCTGGGAGAGTCTGGGGGTCCCCAGGGGCCTGGGAGAGTCTGAGGGTTCTCCAGAGGCCTGGGAGAGTCTGAGGGTTCTCCAGAGGCCTGGGAGAGTCTGAGGGTTCTCCAGAGGCCTGGGAGAGTCTGGGGGTCCTCCAGAGGCCTGGGAGAGTCTAGGGTCCCCAGAGGCCTGGGAGAGTCTCCCATCCCCATTTTCCAATGGACTAAGCTGGGCCTCAAGGACCTGGAAGGTAGGTTGAGCATAGAGAGTCTCAGCACCTAGGAAGGAACAAACCTATGTGGCTGTTCCTATAGAAGTCAGTTCAGGGAGGAAGTGACCTCACTGGACTTCCTGTGGCCTGGGCTGGCATAAAGAACACAGGATATTAGGAGAGGTTCTTCTGGGCGAGACACATTAAAATTGAATGTTTGCTCAGTTCATTGATTCACTAGCTCACTTGTTCATTTACTCACACAGACATTCAGTCATTCATCCACTCCCTCGTTTATCCACTCTCATTCATTCATTCATTCATCCAGGTGGTCGGCATGCTTTGTATGTCAGTCAGTTTGCAGCATTTTGGCTCTCTGTCACCGAGGAGTTTAGAATCAGTCAGCAGAGATGTCCTATAAGTGAACAAGGAAATAAATGTAATGTCATTGAGTGACAATGTCAGGAAGTGGGAGCAGGCAGATAAGGAAGTCAGTCAGGCAAACAAAGCTCTGTGCCTGGGGTAGGCATGACAGAACATCCCGGAGAGGCTCTGTGATGACGTGGACACCTAAGTGGGCTGTGGGGTAGCTGGAGGGCACTCTGGCAGTGAGAATTCCAAAGGCCCTTTGGTAGGGACCTGTGTGGTTGGGGCAGAATGGCAGGGATACTGTGGCTATCATGATGGAAGCAGAGGAGGGGTAAGGGATGAAGATGGAGAGGTCCGTGTGTCTCTCCGAGGACAGAGGGAAGCGCAGAGTTTGTGGTGATCTACATGGAGAGATCTGGAAGTGGTGAGTGTGAAGAAAAGGGGACGTTGAAGAGTCAAACTGATGTTCTAATACGATCCATTGTCACTTTACAGGGAAGCTATGCCAAATGCCATGGAGGTAAAGATGGCTAACTAGGGGGCGGAGTCCCTTTAGCACAGAGTGTGTGGCTTGCCAAGAGAGCTGGTTCTTGTTCACTTGTGGCTACCACTCTCTCTTTTTCAGCCTCTCTGTCTCTATGTTCATGTGTTTACGCTTGTGTGTGAGCTTGAGTGTGCACTTTCATGTGTGTGTGGTGGTCAACCTTAAATATCAACCTCAGGAGCCAGAGACTTTTATTCTTTTCAACAGGGTCTCTCACTGGCCCAGTGGCTTGAGCTGGCTGGCCAGCGAGCCCTCAGGGATCTCCCTGACATGACCAGCACTGGGATTCCAAGCATGTGACACTGCGTATTTTTTACATATAGGCTTTGGTATGGAACTCAAGTCCTGGGCTTGCAAGGCAAAAGCTTTACAGACTGAGCCATCTCCCAACTGTACACCAGTTTCCTTGTGTGATACCCACAGTAATCACATGATAAAGCGGGATTATCTCTCCATTTCACAGATGAATAAATCAAGATCTAGAGTCATTCACTTATTTAAGGTCACAGAGCAGGTGCAGAGCATAGCAGTCATATCTCTGGCTCCGTCAGATGGCAGTTGGGGCAAAGGGCTGACCTGCCACCAGAGCACAAGTCTTAAGCGTGACAAGTGTTCTCAGAGCAACCAAAACATGGGGTCCTCAGAGAACATATCCACTGCAGCAAGGGGTGCTGGGAAGGCTGAGGGACCAGGCTAGGCGTCGCCGCTGTTGGGGCTGGAGAGCAGGTGCTCCAAGGGGAAGGGCCTGATGCACAGACTTGGGGGCGAGACTTATGCCTGTAGGAGCAGCAGGAGGCCAGTGTGGGGTACAGGCAAGGGCTGTTCTGAGGAGACCTTGACTATAGAATATACCTCAAAGCTCTGTCTGCTGGTCTGCAGCCACTGAGGGAGTCTGGGTGGAGAGATGGCGGGGGATGGGTAGTGACAGGCAGGAGGGGTGGTAGAGCATGTGACTTGGGTGGGACCTGGCACAGGTGTGTGCTTCCCAGGGGAGTTAGCTGCTATTCTCAGGGGTCATGGGGCTGTCACACCTCTGCCACATCACCTTGCTCTGCTTCCAGCCTTCCTTCCTCTCTTCTTCTCTCCCTCCCTCCTTCTTTTTCTTTTTTAAATTACAGCTTTTAAAATTTTATTTATTTATTTTATGTGTATGGGTGCTTTGCCTGCGAGTATGGTTGGACACTATATACAAAACCTGTGGCAGCCAGAAGTGGGTGTCATCCCTGGAACTGGAGTCACATGGCGTTGTAGAGCTTCCCTGTAGGTCCTGGGAACCAACCCCCCCGCCCACCCCCCCCCCCCGGTCTTCTGGAGGAGCAGTCAGTAGCGCTCTTCACCACTGAGCCAACTCTGCAGCTTGACAGCATTTCTTTACGTTCCTAGTGTGTGTGTCCTCACGTCTGAGTGCCATGGCTCACATGCAGAGGTCAGAGGAACATATGTGGGAGTCCATCTCTTCCCACACCACGTGGGCTATGGGAACTGGGGCAGGTGATTGGGTTTGGCTATGTAGCCGGGTCAGGAATGAAAAGTTCCCTTGCCTTGGTCATGGGATTGCAAACTGCTCCATTGGTACCTGCATTTCTCAGAACCTCCTCCCAAGCACACATCTCTTGCTTCCCTGAGGTTGAGATCGTGAGAAGATAGAAGAAAACAACCCAGTTTGGGTGAGTCATTTCATTGCTTGTGCCTCAGTTTCCTTATTTGAGAATGGAAAAGTTAACACTGTCTCTCTTAGAGTTTGTTCTGAGCAGGATGCTAGGAACTCGCATCTGTCACTTGGTGCATTCTTAGTGAATGTCTGCCAAGATCAGTCCAAAACAGATGAGGTGGCACAGGGTAGGAGGCTGGCTGTGGGGAGGAGGGAGCAGAGGATGTAGGAGCTGGCAGGGGAGCAGGCACAGGGATACAGTCAGGCTGGGAGCCTGGAAAGAGGCTGAAGGGAGGAACGTCATTTACTGCAGTGTCGGGGGAACAGTTGGAGACTCGGAGTCTAGTTTAGAGTCAGGGTGTTTAGGTGACAGACAACCATGTGCAGAGCGGGGAGAAACAAACACGGTTGCTGAGGGAGCTTCCTGGAGGGAGGCAGAGGCTGCTGCTGTGAGAAGTAGAGAGGGAGAAGGTGAGGTGGGTTGGCGGGAGGTGAAGGTGTGGGACCTGGGGTGCTGGTAAGGTGAATCTGAGAAGGAGAAGGTAGGGGGAATACAGTCTTGTGACGTAGACCAGTGGAAATTTCTGAGCCTGGAGTCACAGCAGGCCTGTGTCTCCAACCTGGGTTACCTGAAGCAGAGCCTGAGGTATGACTCAGTGCACATGATTGAGAAGGGGGAGAGAAATGAAGGATGAGATAGGGCAGGACCAGTCCCAGTGGGGAGTGTGTGCTATAACCTAACGGGTTCTCTCTCACTCCCCACTCACACCCCCTTGGCCAGCAGCTTGGGCTGGACCAAAGCTGTGTGACACCTGTGAGCCATCCGCAGAACTCTGAGGATCAGAGGTGGGCTATGGCCCAACAGCATCCATGGGGCTTGGTGTGAGCTGGGCAGAGCTGGCCCCCCAGACTTGACCAAAAGACCTCTTCCGGACAGGTAGTCCTCACCCTAAACACACAGGAGAATTCCCCTGGCAAAAAAGACTCAGGAGACCTGGAAGGAGTTTCTAGATTGTGCAAAGGGAATACAGTGACCTTTGACCTCCACCAGAGAGCTTGACTGAGCTGGGGCCCAGTGAAGCAAATAGATGGTACATTGGTTACCTTTCCGTGTGTGTGGTAAAACATAGTAACTTAGTGGGTTTGTAGTTCCAGGAGCGTCCACAGTGGCGGGGGTGATGGTGGGGGTGGGGTGGGGAGTTAGGGAGATGGGGTAGGGACGGAGGGTCACGGCAGCAGGAAGCACAGAGAGAGCCCTTCTCAACCACACATAAGAAGCAGAAAACTTGAGAGGGGCTAAGAAATGGCTCAGAGGTTAAGAGCACTGACTGTTCTTCCAAAGGTCCTGAGTTCAATTCCTAGCAACCACAGGTGGCTCACAACCATCTATAATGAGATCTGGTACCCTCTTCTGGCCTGCAGGAATACATGTAGACAGATGTTGTATATATAATTAATAAATCTTTTTAAAAAAGCAGCAAGGGTGAGGCTATACATTCTCAGAGCTCCCCCCCCCCCCAGTGACATGCTTCTCCCAACATGGTCCACAACCTCCCAAAAAGAGCACCACCAAGTGGGGACCAAGTGTTCTGGTACCTGAACCTATGGGGACATTCATCACTCAGCCACCATACATGAAGCAGGCAAGCAAGGGCAAGACAGAGGTACCGCACAGAGCTGCTCTTGCTAAGATGTTCTTGCTTCCCCAGCATCCACCCACCTGAGGTGCTGAGCCCCAAGAAAGAACCCTGAGTTCAGTCTAGTCCCAGAGCCAAGTAGGTTTCACTCAGAAGCACCCAGGATGGCATATACTTCCTGACCTTGCCTTCCCAGTGCCATAGAACCATGCTCTGGCCAGCAGCTCAGAAATACATCCGTAGCATTTCAAGACTTTGGATGGAGTGGAGAGTCTCCATACTCAGGGGCTTCTACACTGTCCTGGAAGGCCACCAAGTTGTCTTGGTTTAAGAACTACTGGTCCTGAGCTGGAAAGAGGCAGCACACGCCTTTAATCCCAGCACTTGGATGGCAGAGGCAGGAAGATCTCTGAGTTCGAGGCCAGCCTTTTCTACAAAGAGTTCCAGGACAGCCAGAGCTACACATAGAAACCCTGTCAAAAAAAAAAAAGGAAGGAAGGAAGGAAAATTAAAAACAAACAACAAACTACTGGGCCTATAATCAGTATAAGAGGCTACTGGGACTTGCCAAGGTCCCCTGGGTGGGACTCTGGAGCCTGGGCTCTCTCCTCTGCCAACGTCAGTCTGTTCTAACAACTAGCCACTTAACTCCTCCCCTCATGGAGGAAGTCAGCCTGTGGCTTTCCTTCCCGGTGACTGTGAGGCTCTGGGGGACCTGATGAGACCGGTCTCTTGCCAGGTCCTGCCTTTGAGCATCAATGCTTGCTCTTCCCTCGGGCTAGGGTACTGTTCCTCTAATCATCTGGAGATGAACTCCTTTCCACTGTAGGTCCATGCTCAACTGTCCCTTTCTCAGACAGGGCTTGCCGGCAAGCATAAAGACCTGAGTTCAGATCCCAGTACCCACATGGTAAACGCTGAGCATGATGGTGAGCATCTGCAGAGCTAGTTTGGGGGAGGTGGGGACAGTGTGTCCTGTGGGCTCATAGCCTGTCTAGCCAAATGGCGAGCTCCAGGTTCAGTGAGACCCTGTCTCAAAACAAGGTGCTTGATGTTGACCTCTGGCCTTCACTTGATCAGACACACACGCTTGCACATGTGCACACATATGTGCACACTTGAACGCAAGCACATGCACACACAATGCAGTGCATACGCACACACACATGCATGTAAACACCCATGTACACACAGATAGAGCAAGACGGTGCCTTCAGTTCCGCTCTAGTTCCTGCCTCATTTCCCCCCTGCTCCACTGCCATCTGGTTTTGTGAGTGTATGCTTGTGTGTGTGTGTGCGCGCGTGTGTGTTATTTGTACCTGTCCTCTTTAGTGAGCTGTGTGCTCTGTGTGGGTGGCAGTGCTGTCATTTGCCGTCCTAACCGGCAGGTTCACAGTACTGCCCAGCGTCATCAGTGGCTGTGCTCCTGATGCGCTGTGCCCTCTGCTTCTGCTGTTCCCACATGACCGACTAACTTTCCACAGACCTTCTGTTGTGGACGTGCATATGACAAAGGTCACAACAGGTCTGAAATGGGGGTCATGGCCAAAATATTTTCAGAACCTTGAGGGAGTTGAGTGACTACATGTGACCGACCAGAATAGTAAGATGAAAATCACACGTCTGGGACCTGGAGACCTTGTACCCCACATTCTGGCATGATTCATGAAGTCTCCATATAGCCTTCTGTGCTGATTTAAATGTCTGCAGACTTTTTTGGACACCCTGTCCTTCTAGAGTAGGGTCGACTCCCGTTCTTGAGTTGGTGACTTGGTTCTGATAAAGGGAATGTGGCAGAAGTGTTTCCACGGCCCTCTCAGGATGGCCACAAGACCATTGACCTCCTAGCTCTCCTCCTTGGGCCACTCTCCTTGGCAAGGAATTGATGTTGCATGTCGTGGAAACCTAAGCGTTCTTGAAAGAGGCCAGTGTGAGAGAAGCTGAGGCCTTCTGTCGATAGCTTCCTATTACTGTGGGCTTTCCCAAGAAATGTGGGGGAAAAGAAGGCAAAGCTGTCTTTCTTTGTCAAAAAGAAGGAAATGAAGAAGAGTGATCATGATAGAACAGTCTAGAATAACTGACTTGGACAGAGTCTTGTGTGACCTCGGCTCACCCAAACCATCCTCGGGCTCCCCCACCCATACTTTTTCATAGGGTGACTGGATTCATAGATGGGTGGAGGAGACAAGGCAGGTTCACAGCATTTTGAGCACCCACACACAAGCAGTTTGTGGGTGAGGATGGACCACTGGGAGTATTCCATTATAAGCTATTTTCTTCAGTTCAGCTGGCTCTGTGATGTTACCATAGACTTGAATGAAGACACAAAAGATGTGTCCAGCCAAACCCCAGAAGCTCAAGATGTTTTGACGTGGCTGATTTATGATCCAAAACTCGCTTCCCAGATGGAATTGCCAGCCCCAAATCAACACTCAGAAATTTAATGGTAATCAATGTAAAGTCAGATCAGAAAAATCAATCACTCCGTGAACAAGCCCAGGGCAGTGCTGCACCTTGGCAGGACTCCATCGGAGATGATCTGGTCATTTTCATTTGCCCTCTGAGGTCCATGTAAGCATAACTTAAGGAGGCCTGGGGAGGGACAGCTTCCCTTCTAGCCTTCGCCCCGACCAGGGCTTATGGGCACAGGACAGCGATGATGTCCTGTGGGCAAGGGTGAGTGACATCTCGAGGATGGACTAAGGGACAAGACAGTGGGGCTGAGGCAGGAGAGAAGCAGCAGCTTGGCCACGATTGGGCTGAGCCAGCACTAGTCCAAGGCAGGAGACTGGTTCATAGCACCCAAGCTTTTTCGGCCTCTATGCAGACAAGGCTGCTGGCTTCCTGAGAACTTCACAATGGTGACAAGCAAGGGGGAAGGTAAGCAGAAGAGAGGGACTCCCTTTATGTTGCCAGTGTGTGCACAATCACATCCCTAGTCCAATCAACACAGGCTCCACCCAGCCTTCGCATACTTAGGTTACATTCAACATCACGAAATCCCCAGCGTCCACTTGCCTGCCTGCAGATCCCCTTCTCCTGTTCCTCAGTCCCCTCACTGACACACCCACATGCAGGCAGCATGTCCTGGCTCTGGAAACAGTTTTAAGGTGGCATCTGCTTTGTGGAGGTGTGAGTGCAAGGGGTATCTTGGGCACAAGGGTCAGAGAACCAGAGGAGACAGCCTAGCTGCCATGTGGTATGACGAGGCCCCAACCAAATTTCCAGGGAAACCCTGAGGCCTCTCAGAAAGGTTCAGTGGGTCTTTGTGGCCTGTCACAGGGGGAGGAGGGGAGACAACTGGGAAAGGTGGCTTTCCCTAGAGAGTGAGAGTCCCCAAAGGCTCAGCTGAGACTCATCCGAGAGCTACCAGTAGACATTGCTCCTTGCTGCGGGGAATGAGTGTCTTGTTCCTTGAGGGGGCATTAGAGTAACACCTTGCACCCCCTACCTACCCCCAGACTCAAGTACATGCAAACTGGCTGCAGCTTTCCTTCCCTACCATGCCCAACTGTTCCTAGGTGGAGCATTTCCTAGGTGAAGGGTAGTGGAAAGGCCTGAGGGGAGGCTGCCTCCAAACCCAGGATGGCAGGATGCAGTCTGAAGGCCGAGCTGGGGACCCAGAACAGGCATCAAGAACAGCAGGTGCTCGCCTGGACAGCCTGTAGCAGGACCCTGCTTAGCTGGATCGATACCCTGCATAGATGTCTAGGGAGGCCAGGCCTCCAGCATGTTTTCTTAGCCTGAGTCTTTTTTCCCTTCATGGAAGTCCCATCTCCTGCACTTATGTGAACACAGGGAAGAGTCACAGTTCTCTGCCCTTGCCCTACAGCAGCCAGCACTTCAAGTCCCAGATAGCCTGGTGGGACAGTGTGGTCTGCAGCCTGAGCCCAACCTCATCTCTGCTCACAGGTTATCTCCTCCCACTTCTAGGTCATAGCCACAGGGACCAGGGAGTTGCTTGACCCCTCCCACCTGCAGTCACCTGGACACAGGTGATCATCTCACCATTCCAGGCTGCCGCTCTCCCTCATCCTGTGGTACCTAGGCATCAGCCCAGATCTTACTGCAGGATCCTGCTCTCTGTCCCCAGCAGCATGGTGACCATCCATATCATAGGTACCATGGGGAGCATATGCACACCCTGTGCTTCTTCAGCCTGATGTCCAGGTCACTGTGGCCATTACAGCACGGGCAGCCCTGGAGACGACAATTCAAGTGATGTCATGAACATGCCCTCACACCTTTCGGGAGTCCCTACTACAGGCCAACATTGGTCCCACATGAAAATCCCCCACATGGCTCATCCTCCCTACCTCTTACATGCCCTTTACCCAGCCCAGGATCCCTCGGTGATGCTTGGTCAGCTTCTGTGATGACATCCTGTTACTCCAGGTAGCACCGCCCGAGTAAGAATCTACTGAGGTCAGCTCAGGTGACTCCCTGTGCACGGCTATCCTCTGAGACCACAAGCCCCAGAACCTGCTCAGATAATGGGTATACGACCACTGGGTCTGGGGCACCCCTTCATCAGGTCTTCCTCCAGCACCCCATGCAGTCAGTCAGCTCATCGTTCATCCCCTTCTCACATCCCTCCCTTCTTCTCCTCTCTCCTCCCTTTCTCCTAATTCTTCTCAGCTCCAGGAATAAATCTGTTCAGCTGATCTTGGTGACTGTGGCCTTAATTGTGTGCGTTTGACAAATGGTTCTGTTGAATTGGCTCAGGACAACAGCTGCAGTCTGGATTGGGACAGAAGGAGCCCTGGGGAAGGCTACGGGATGCAGAGCCATTGGGCCTGCCCCTCAGTGACCACACTGGGACATTGGCCCTGCTTGCCTCTCAGCAACTAGTCTGATGGGAATTGGATTGCAGAAGCTCTAGTGGCGCCCTGGGTACTGGCCCCCCTCCCCACCAAGTCCATAGATGAGGGTTTTAGGGAAAAGCTCAGAGTCATCGAACGACTTGCCAAGGGCACACAGCTGCTCAGAGATGCCCGAGAGTTCCACAGCTACTTCAAGATCCATACCAGGGCTCTGCCCACTGCCCTGCCTCACCTATGGGTACCCCAGCCATCCATGCTACCTCTTTCTTGCTCATCTATCTGCCCTGCTGACCAGTCACTGCCTCTTAATCCCTTCTTCCAAAAAACCCAGAGGAGAAAGCCTTACCTATAGGACAGAATGGTACAGTCTCAAGCCCTGGATCCTTCTCTGACTTGATGGCCTCAGCTGCCTCATCTGTGAGATGGGGTGAAATCTGTTATATGCACGTCATAGTGTTAGTGTGAGGTTAAAGGGGGATACAGGCAACACATTCAGTATGATGCTGGCACAAAGGGCTCGGGCTGTACTCAGTGGCTGAGCACTTGTCTGGGGTGTGCAAGGCTCTGAGTTCTACTTCTCACCCTGCCAGAAAAAAAGGATGAAAAATAAACGTCAAATAATATTGGCATGGATAAACTCAATGTTGTTATTATTAGTGGAGTCCTTAGGGCCACCGTGTATGGCTGGGCAGTTGTGCACTGTACAAGGTCACCTGCATCTGCCCTTCTGTGTACCCTGGGAGCTGCACCTGCCCTGAGGAAGGTATGCTTTCCAATCAGAGGCCAGAGGGGACATCTTTTCCTAATTTGCACAAAAGTGCTGCAGAATGCTGCCCTGTGCACCTCAGCTGCCATGTGAGGGGCACAGGGCAGGATTCCAAGCCATAGCTCTCATCTGGGGGACCACAGTGGCTAGATTACGCCATCTAAGTTCCCCCTTGGCACCATGGTCATTTGCAGTCTTCCAGAAATCCCATTTAAAATGAAGTGTCCTCAGGAACAATAATGTCCTAAAACTAATCAACTCTTATCATCATTCTCATGATCATTGCTACCATTATTCTAGACCTCTAATGCGTTAGTAGCCATTAGACGGAAAGCAGGGTGAGCCCCAAGGACAGCAGCGGGGAAGGAACTGGGGTAGGAACAGGCAAGCCAGGAATTCAAGGGAAGGCACAGGTAGCTCTCAGGATCCTGCCCCAGGGCTGGGGACAATCTTCCTCTGCTTGGGGTAGCTAAAGCGGAGAAGGGGGATGGGAGTGGGGTGTGCCTGTGTGTATTGGGCACACCCCACTAAGAAGACTATATAAGTGGCACACTGTAGCATCCCCTCCAGGTGCACCCCAACATTGCATACTTGTACAAATAATTTATTAAGAAACTGCTTCCAGGTTATGAGGTAAAGCTAGGAAATCAGGGAAGGGAGCTGAAGAAGGGTTGGACCTTAGACATGGCCCCTATGCAGCAAACTCCAGCGTAAGCTTCACTTCAGGGTCTGTCCCCACCTGGGGCAAGGTGTTAGACTCTCCACGCTGAGCCATTAGCTCCTGGGCACCGAGGTCCAGAGGGAGGAAGGAAGATAACACACCCCAGGCATTTCCAGCATTGTTTTTTCTGTGAATGCAAGCGGTCCTGGAAACCACACTGAAGTCCCCAAAAGATTCTTGGGAGCTGGCCGCTGATGCTCACAGAAGCCCCCTACTGATTAGTGTGGAACCCAAGCACTCGAGGGCAAGGGTGCCTGTAGTGTCTACTTCGTGTCCAGGGACAGGCCTCTTGATGACCTGGCCCCACCCTTGCATTGGGAAACTCCACTTGTTCAGTCAGTCAGTGTCAAAGCCAGGACCTGTGGGTACCTGGACAGGCAGGGTTGCTTGAGACCATGACCCGGGCACCCAGCTATGTTGGCCATTTCTTTTGTAACTTCTGGGCTGATTGGTAAGGCCCTCAGGGCTCTGCTGTTGCCTTATAATTTTTTTTTTTAAAAAAGGCTACTACTTATTAACTCTTGTAAAGGTTGTTGATTGATGCTAGATCACTACTTAAGCAATTAAAAGTAAATCCTCAATTAAACAGAAAGAGGGAGTTATAGGGTATGCCTGCTCCAACTACTCACCAGGTCCTTCAGCCTCCAGACTGTATTCAACCTGCCAGTCATCTCCCAGGGTAGCCTGGGAGGGCTCTGGTTGGGTCAGTGGAAGGTGAAGGGTGCCCTCCCATTTGGTCTGGAGCTAAATCCCAGTGCTGGTATAAGGGCTGACCAAATGCATGTCCACCCAGAGCTCACAATGGGATCTTTCTTGGAAATCGGCTGGCTGCAGATGTAACCAGGTAAGATGAAACCATGCTGTTTAAGTGGGCTCCCAGGGAAGAGGTAAAGAGCCAGCCCTGTGAAGACAGAGGTGGAGGCCCAAGCGCTAAGACGCCAAGCCAAGGTGCCCCCAGGTGGTAAGTGGATGCCTGATGCTGAGAAGGGGTTTCTGGAAGGACCCAACCCTGTCAACACCTGGCCCTTGCTCTCTGGCGTCTAGGAGCGTGAGAACACATATCTGTTTTTAACACGTTTGTGTGTGGCAATGTGTTTACAGCAGCTGCTAGGATGCTGATCTGAACTGTGCCCCACAGGCCCACATTTTGAACACTTGTTCTGCAGCTGGTGGCGTTATTTTGGGGGAGACTGGCATGGCTGGTGGACAGTTTCCCAAGGGTGGACTTTGAAGGGAATCCCTTGTCCTTGGTCCCCTGTGAAGCGAGGGGTGTCGATCACACGCTCCTGCCATGGAGGTCCCCACCATGCCTCCCCAGCCATGAGGGCCGAGCGCACTCTGAAACCACAGCCTCAAACAACATTTTCTCTTTTCAGTTGCTCCTGTTTTCTCTTTTGTCAGTGCTGGGAAGGCAGCAGAAACAGCAGCCTGCTCCATCTGATGCTGCAGTGACACTCAGGGGCAGGCAGAGTCAGCCCCAGGCGCACACTGGACCCATACTCCTTTCCAGCCTTACCAGAACCCCCCCCCAAAGCCAGAGGAGCGGTGTTTCTGAGCCCTGTCCTTCCATAAAAACCTTCTGACTGAAGATGAAGAGAGTTTTACATTCCCACCCAGACAGTCCCAACCTTGAGACACAGAGCCAGAGCCCCAGGTTGACATCCGAGTCTGTTCATCAGGGTGTGGAAGTCCTTAGCACCTCCTGGACTTCACAGGACTCCAGGGCCAGAGAAGGTGCATTTGTAAGGAATCTCCAAGAAGTAGATCCAAGAGATGTGCTGTTGGCTCTGAGCCAGGTCTGTCTTAAGGAACTGGCTCAGCAGTTGCTAAGGCTGGCAGGTAGGCAGTTACAGAGTCTGCGGGTGCACTGGAGAGCCAAGAAGGACTGACCGGAGGCCAAGGCTTCTACCGTAGGATCTTCTCTTGCTCAGAAAAGGTCAGCTTTTGATTCTATTAGACTGGCAATGGATTGGATGAGCCTTGCCAGCATCACACTAGGCATTGACTTAGTCACCATTCATGATAACCTCACCTAAAACCTCCCTCACAGGGACGTCCAGAATGAGGCTTGGCCAGGTATTTCTGTAACACACTGGAGCCCAGTGATCACGTAATATAACCACCATGGTGGGCAAGAATGCTCAGCTGGAAACTGAGGGAGATGAGAACTAAGACTCAGAGAGGCCACATGATTTCCCCAAAGTCACCAAGCAAATAGAGAACCAGGAGGATCGGTCTAACAGTGAGGGAAACCTGAATTTAACTCGCCCACATTCCATCTGAACCCTTCTGAAGCCTGGAGATAGGGAGAGAAATGCTCACTTGGCAGAAGCCGGCCCACCACTGAAGCGTGGTTGCTTTGTTCTGGAAACCACGCCTCTAACTTTAATTGCTGCTGCACTGCTCCAAAGTGGCCACCACAGTTCCCATTGTGTGGATGAGGAGATTGAGGTGAAGACTGAGGGAAGGAAGCTGGCCGAGGCTCCACCATGAGCAAGACAAGGGGGGAAAGTCCCTGACCTGTATCTCATTTGTTCCCTTAAACACAAGCCCGTACTCCAGGGAGTGTGAGCAGCCCTGTGGGGTGAGCCCCTCACCTTCCAGACCTCACTCAACACCTTGTCTGGTTTTCTCAGCAACTGTTTCAGCAAGAGCATTTGTGCACCAAGATGAGGGAGGCTAGGGCATGTAACACTGCTCGGTGTGACCTCTGTGACCATCCAGGTCCACTGCAAAGATCTCTAAAGACCCAAGGCTGATGCTCCAGGGCCATCCTCAGGGACACACCTGTTCTTCTCCACTCTGCCCGCCTCTCTCCTCCATGACAAGTGGAAGGAGCTATGTCAGCCACAGAGAAAAAGGAAGAAAAAGCAGAAGAGAAGGAGGCAGGGAGGGAAAGAGAGCCCTTCGCCTGCTCCCCCAGCAGCTCCCCTGCACATGCCTGATGCAGACGCCTGTGGTTTTAGGATGAGAATGACAGCATCCCCTCTCTCTTAAGCTGGGTCATTGCCCCTCAGCCCCACAGAGGATTTATTTTCCATGATTTATGCTGGGAATTACACTCTGGGCCCTGCACATGCTAAGCACACACTACCACCAAGCTACTCCCTCAGCTTCTGCTTTTACTTTTACAAAATGACCCAAGGAAATTTCGAGTATACGTTGCTGTTGGACAGCGCTGACTCAGAGAGGGAAATTCTGCCAGTTGCCCAGGATCCACAAGGCCTATTCCAGAAATCCTGCTTTTGAGCAGGGACTCCTCCCTGGAGGTTTGATAGGGATGGCCAATGTGGCAGGGTTTAGAACTGCTTTGCAAACACATGTCTGGGCATCCACGAGTGTGTTTTTAAAAAGTTAAACAAATCAAAATAAAAAGTTAAAACTTTTCCATAAGTTTTAACTGAGGAGGACATCATTTAACTGTGGGCAGCACCATCCCATGACCTGGGAGCCTGGTCTGCACACAGGAGGAGATGTGAGCTGAGTACCCACATAAATGTTGTTCTGCTTCCTGTCTGTGGATGCGATGTGTCTGGCTGCCCTAGCTCCTGCCCCCATGCTTTCCCTGTCTGTGGATGCGATGGGACTGGCTGGCCCAAGCTCCTGCCCCATGCTTTTCCTGTCATGATGGACTGTGTGCCCTCAGACTGTGAGTCTAATGAGCCCTTCCTTTCTCCCTTGAGTTACTCTAGTCAGGGAGTGTGTCAACCCATGAGGAAAGCAGCTACCCCACTGCCCCTCAACCCACATGTGTCGTCTCAACCCTCGCTCCTCACTGGAGTTCACACGAGGCAGAAGCTTGGTGTGTGATTAGCAGACATTCCAGATTATCGTCTCCCTTCTGGTGACCCGCTGGAGAAACTTGGGGCTTGGATTTTGTGTTTATAGGATAAAAATAACCCCCACCAGCAGGGTTGATGTGGGACTTCAGTGAGGCAATGCACTCTCTTGTTTTCTGAAGAGTCATAATTTAAAATTCAAGAAGAGTGAAGAGGACTGCCCAGTTTCCACTCCTGGACCTGCACCTACTCGCTAGCTTGAGAAATGCAGGAGATGCCCTCTGGAGACAGCATGGAGGGCAGCTATTCGGGGATGGCATGGGGGTAGCTATCCAGAGATGGCATGGGGCAGCTCTCTGGGGATGCCATGGGGGGCAGCTAGCCGGGGATGGCATGGGGTAGCTATCTGGGGATGGCATGGGGGCAGCTGTCTGGGGATGGCATGGGGGCAGCTGTCTGGGGATGGCATGGGGGCAGCTGTCTGGGGATGGCATGGGGGCAGCTATCTGGGGATGGCGGGGATGGCAGCTATCTGGGGATGGAATGTTAGAACTGAAGATGTAAGACCCTAACAGTTTCCTTTTGTGGCATTCGACTAGGACACAGGCTGTGAGCTTCAAACCTCCATGGGTCTGCACAGCTTTGATTCTCACGCCAGACTCATTAGAAACCAGGTAAGGATAAGGGGCTCAGATTGTGGAGTATTTCTACCGATTCCTAATTCCAGACAGAAGGCCCTGTGGTAGACCGCTTTCTGCCATGGTAACAAATCACCCGAGATCATTAACTTACAAAGGCAGAGGGTTTGCTCTGACTCACAACTGTCGAAGCTTCTGCACGTGATCTTGGCTCTGAGTCTCTGGCAGGCAGCATATCACTACATAAGAAGGTGTCAGCGCATGCTCACTCAGCTTGCCAGCAAGGAAGCACGAGATGTAACGTTTACCATCTTCTTCCAGGCCTTACGCACAATGGCCTGGAATACCTCCTACTAGGTCTCAACCACTTCACAGTAGTGCTGCCCTGGGAACTAATCCTTTGGGGGACTCTCACACTGCACATCTGTGTAGAACTGGTACCCTGACATTGACTCACAGACTGCACATCTGTGTAGAACTGGTACCCTGACATTGACTCACAGACTGCACATCTGTGTAGAGCCGGTACCCTGACATTGACTCACAGACTGCACATCTGTGTAGAGCCGGTACCCTGACATTGACTCACAGACTGTACATCTGTGTAGAGCCGGTACCCTGACATTGACTCACAGACTGCACATCTGTGTAGAACCGGTACCCTGACATTGACTCACAGACTGCACATCTGTGTAGAGCCGGTACCCTGACATCGATTCACACACTGCACGTCCATGTGTCTATGAACATGGGCATTCGAGCACCTGGGAGAGGGGGCTTTATCCACACATTTATCTCAGTGCTCAGCATACAGTGGGGGCCTGTGCTTGGTGAACAACTGTGTGAATGTATGCGCTCTACTGGGCTTTCCCAGGACTCAAGAGTCCTTTGTCCTTTCAGGATCTGCCCTTTATTCCTGAAAGGGACCAGGCTTCTGCTCCTGTGCTGTGACCACATGATGGTGTATACTGGCTGCCATGGAGTCAAATGTTCCAAGGCTGTCACGGTCCCATTGCATCCTGGATATATGAGAGCCCTGTGGTCTAATGAAGAGGAAAAGTACGCCTCCACCAGAGCCATCTTTATTACAAACAGAAAATGAAGCCAGCCAGAAGCCTGAGTCGGTGCCCTGGGCCCAGAGGAACACTCCTTGCAGCTGAGGCTTTTGGGTAGAGTGCGTTTGCTCTTCTCACTTGCTCTATGAATCTGAATCAGTCACCTGATCTCAGAACTCCCTCTCATTTCTTCACCAGGAAAATGAAAATGCTGGTCAGAGCATTGCAGGTTTCAACCAGATACCCAGGTGACATGTGACAGGCATGAAACGCCAGGTCCTCCCCCGGGTGCAGATCCATGCCTGTCGCTGGCAGATGACAGGCTCCATAGCATTGCAGAGCTGCTGGTGAAGCTACTCCTGTGTGATGCTACAGGAGTCTGGTGAGTGGTCAGGTGTGAGAGCTAAGTGGTCAGGGAGCTCGCGTCTCATTGATGCCATATGAGCATCGAACACACGCTGTGCCTACATGAGCAACAAATGGCAGACAATAATACACCCTCCTCATGCTAGGCAACTGGTGCAATGATTCTCTCTCTCTCTCTCTCTCTCTCTCTCTCTCTCTCTCTCTCTCGTGTGTGTGTGTGTATGCATGTATATGAGTGTGTGTGTGTGTGTATGCATGTATATGAATGAAAGGAAGTGGGACCCAGCAGTCAGTACACATGATCAGGCCGGCTGGTGGCAAAGCTGAAGTTTAAAAACAAGTTCTGAGCCAAGATGTGCTCCATCTTAGCAAGGCGTGGAGCAGGGGCCAGTGGATGCACCTTGCACACCTGTCCTCACAGTGCATCATAGCCTCAGGCATCAGGCCCTTGTTTCCATTCTGGGGGAGAAAACCAAGACACATGGGGGCAAGGGTTTGCCAGGAGGTACAGTGCACTGGTTAGTTTTGACTGTCAACTTGGAACAACCTAAAATAACCTGGAGAAACTGATTGAAGAATTATCTAAATCAGGTTGGCCTGTGGGCTGTCTTTGGGAATTGTTTTTAATGGTTAGTTGACATAGGAAGACCCAGCCTATAATGGGCAGTACCATTCCCTAGGCAAGAGGTCTGGAACAACATAAGACAGGAGAAAACCAGTAAGCAAGGATGTCTAACTCGTTGCCCTTGACCGTGGATGGGTTGTGACTAGTTGTCTGAGTTTCTGCCTTGACTTCCCTAAAACAATAGACTGGAACCTGGACTGTATGCCAAATAAAGACTCTCTCCCTTATGTTGCTTTTATCAGGGTAGTCGTCATAGCAACAGAAACAAAACTAGAACATGCAGAAGGCAGGTGGTATGAGTGGGGCTGGAATATAGAAAGAGTCCTCTCTTGACTACCGCAGTGGTCAGTTCAAGGCGATCATGGGTGCAAGTATGTGACATCTAAAAATGACATGCTCAGTCCTGAGCAACAATCGCTCTTCAAGCCCATGACATGATTCCATGCCAACCTGGAAGGGGTGTTGCTCAGTTCTCATTCCTCTCCCTGAGGCCACTTTGATGGCTGGGGTTCTACTTGACCCTGGCAGTTTTTCCTGCTTGGCCCTTGCTCCTCTGTCCCCAAGGGAAGACAACAGGAGTTTCCCAGCAGTTTCTCTTGACCAGACTCAAGCAGAGAAGGGTGGAGTTCCATCTGTGGGCTCACTGTGCTATCATAACTGGAACAGATCTGTGAGTCACCAATCTAAAACAGCAGATAAATCCACCGAGCCCCAAAATACCATTTGTGCACAGCACTACCTCAAAACTATGGTTTTCAGCCTTCTGACTGCTCTGTTCAATCCTAGTATTGAATGCCTTAATAAGGAAACATGTATTTGCTACACTATAAATCTGTGCTTTTAATGTTTTGATACCATTTTAATATAATTAGTACACTTTGTAATTCTCTGTATTTTTATTGCATGCGTCGAAAAACATCATTCCCAAAAAGGATCTGGAAGTTTCTTCAGACTACCAAAAGGTCCTTGACTGGAGAAATATTTGCAGGGGTCTGTAACTACATAGTGTACTAGTTGACAGAAGATAAATTTAGGAACAGAGAAGTCAAGCAAACTTCCCAAGGCCACACAATAAGGGAAGAGTGAAGATCTAAGCCCAAGAAGCTACATGAGGACCTGACCTCTCAACTAGCACACTGGGCTGGGTCTCCCGGCTTCCGCGTAGGCTGCCAGTCCTTTCTTCTGCTATTTTTCTTGTAGATTTAACAAGATAGAATGTGATTGTTGCTTTAACACTCTGCTTCCCAGGTGCCATGAGGGTTGAGACTGGCTTTATTCATCTGTGGATTCAGACAAGCCCTCAAGGGGTTCAAATAAAAGTTTTGAGTGTGCATGTCTGTAACCCACAAATGCCTCATGCGTGATACAATGCCACTGCTCTAGAGAGGGCAGAAAGGCCCCAAGCTAAAGAGTCTGTCACACTTTATACTGCCATTAACATGGGGCCTTGTGTTTCTACAGCACTTTTGATGTGCCCCAGAATTTTTATGTCCTTTTGACGTAAGTCGTAAGCATAAATTTGTCGGAATGTGAACAGGACTCAGCTTCTGTGCCTTACAGACAGAAATGGAACCACCATGGACATGGGGGTGGGGCTTCAGGCCCACCTGCATCACCCACTCCCTGGCTGCTCTGAGCCCAGCGCCCTCGTCCGTGAAGCAGGGACCACAAGAGTATCTGCGCGACTCCTGCAATGACTCTGGCGAGGCAGATGGTTCAAACGTGCTCGTGGACCAGCAAAGCCACAGGCATTGTGGGTGCCATCTGAGATCAGGGCAAGGATGACATGGTGACTGAGACCAGGTGGATTCTGGGTCCATCGTGGCTGCATGGCTAGGACAAGACCCTGCACCTTAAACCTTCAGCTCCTGAGGGATGAAATGAGAGAACAGGGAAAGACCCGCAGGCATGGCTCAGGACACCTTCACTGAAAGTCTGCGTGTTGGAGGCACCCCACAGACCTCACAGCCAGCGGGGAGTCGCCCCTCAGGAGGTGAAGAATGAACCTGGAGTCGGCACCAAATTTGCAGCCGCAGTCACCATCCAGAGCTTGGCCTCAGGGTCATTTTCCTTACACATCTCAGCACGGTCAAACTTTGGGGAAAGGTTTTCACATGACAACTATCACAACAAAGCTACAAAGAGACTGCCCAGCAAAGCAGCAAAGCACCTGTGACCTTACAATAATATTGAGTTCTGTTGAGTGATGAACAGAGCTCAGGCCCAGGGAGGAAGGGTTTGTCATAATCCTAAGGACAGAGTCTATTCATGCAGGATGCAAAGTACGTGGGACTTTCCCAAGATGGGCCTTGTTCCTTGGGACCTAAACAATGCCCCGGACATTGGGGCATTCGGGAAGGATGGCTCCATGGAACACCATGCTGTTAGACAGCTTTTATTCCCATCTTCTGGGTATCAGTCATGTCCTTCCATTAAAGAAAACAGGTCCAAGTGTTTGACAGCCTGGCTCCTCCAGTCTTTGAGCTGAGTCTGCCATGTCCACGTGCAGTAAACCTTGGAAGCAGACACTGGGCTGCTTCTGTCAGGCATTTTGTTATTGTCTTTGGGCAAGGTCTTGCTCTCAAGCAGAATTTGACGCACATTTAAGATTCTTCCTTCCCTACTCACTTCTATCAAGGATCTCACTCGCCCCCCTCACTCCTATGTCCTCCACCTCCCCTCTTCTGTGCGATTCTCTTCCTTCTACACTTTGATTCTTACAGTGAGCTTTAAGGATCCTTGTGTACAAGACTGACTGCACAGAGCCTCTTCCGTTAGCGGGGTTACTTATGATAGAACCACACCTAATAGGGCCAGATAGCTGTTCCTACACACACACACACACACATGCACACACACAATTATACACACATACACAGCAAACATATGTGCACACATACAAACACATGCACATATACAGATATACACACATATATACTGGCATACACACCAATACGCAGATACACAAACATATATACTCTCACACATTCACACACACACACAGAGACACACATACATATGCGCACTCACAAGCATTCACACATACACATGCACACATACATATGCATACACACACTCATTTGGGGAGTCATAGACCTGTGGCGGGGTGGTGTGGGAGGGAATGGACAGGCCCACCTATAATAACAGCAGTGCAAACCTACTGAGCAGCTCTTCTTCCCCAAATGGCTTTTAAAATATAAAATTGTCTTAAATTATTACCAAAAAAAGGAATTTTAAAAGAGGTTAACAAGGGATTTAATGACTGTGGAGCAATAACGTTCCTTGTATCAAATTAAAATTCTAAAGCTGCCACAGGAAACAAGTGCGCTAGGAGTTGCCAAGACTACGTGTGTTATTACAAGGGGATGGCTTGATTGCCCCACACAGTCTTCGTCCTGCATTCAAATTGGCAAGAGACTCCATTGGAATGAGAATCTAAGCGCACCAGGCACATACTCCAGCCAAGGAAGTCCTGAGAGACTAGGGACTTCGTAAGTCAAAAATGGAAGACAGCACCATGTTTTCTGCAAGCAGCAACTGGAGGAGGAGGTGTGCAATGGAGCTCAAATGGCTCGGCCCACAAGCTGTGTGGCTTCAGACAAGTCACCTTGCTTCTCTGAACTTCCTTCTCTCCATAGATGTCGTTTTGAAATGACGCAGGCTGAAGCTTTGGAAGCTCCTTATAGGCTGAATGTTGATGATTGATGGATCCTTCGGCTAGTCTCCTCCCTGTCCCCGCCCCTCCCCAATGCTGAAACCTGACTCCCATCTATACTATTTAATATCAGTCATTTGTTATGATCTTCCTGAGGGCCAGGCATTCTCTCACTCACTGTCTAAGGCAGTATTAATCATTCCATTTTACGGAGTAGGAAAGTGAGCAGGGCCAGGAGATGGCAAGGGTTGAAACCTAGATCCTTCTGGCTTATAAGGTCTTCCTCTGAAGCTTCCGAATATGCCAGATCTGCAGTTTCGAACTGTAAAACTCCCCTGTGGGCGAGGCTCAGTGCCAGTCCTCCCTGCCTCCAGCACAAGTGCTATCCCGGCATTCTCCAACGGCAAGGCTATCTGGAAAACAGCACTTGACGTAGACAGTCTCTTAAGGTCAGTTCTAGAAACATCTCTTTAGAAGCCCTAGCATTCACAGTTAAGGGAGACTGCCCACAGAAGAACACTTCAAAATGAATAAGATGAATCACAGCTGGAGTGTGTGCGCAT